>NW_016812528.1:0-1974 GCF_001698545.2 Rhinopithecus bieti
TTTTGAGGCGGAGTCTCGCTCTGTCCCCGGGTCTGGAGTGCAGTGGCCAGATCTCAGCTCACTGCAAGCTCCGCCTCCCGGGTCTACGCCATTCTCCTGCCTCAGCCTCCGGAGCAGCTGGGACTACAGGCGCCCGCCACCTCGCCCGGCTAGTTTTTGTATTTTTAGTAGAGACGGGGTTTCACCGTGTTAGCCAGGATGGTCTCGATCTCCTGACCTCGTGATCCGCCCGTCTCGGCCTCCCAAAGTGCTGGGATTACAGGCTTGAGCCACCGCGCCCGGCAATACAGTTGTTTTCTTATGTAATCTTGGGTCTTTTTCTTTATGCCTCTAAAAACATTCTTCTGAGAAGGGATCTTTGGGCTTCACTGGATTGCCCATGGTGCACAAATAGTTGAGGACCCCTGCCGCAAGGTTTTCCTGGGAGCTGGATTTGTCTCCTGCTCCAGGGCTAGGGCTGACATATTACATGAGGCAGCAGGCTGGGAGGGCTCCTTCTGTGATCCTTTCGACCACGCTATGAGGGAGATCTACTTTACAGGTGGGGAAACAGGCTCAGAGATAGACGGTCACTTGCTTGAGCATCCACAGCTGGTTAGCAGAGGGGTTGGGGTCCACACATTGACTCCAGAGCTCAACCCCTTAACTAACCACTGCCCAGTTTTTCCCAAACGCTGAGTTATGCAAAATGACTTTGGCTCAATGGTTCCCATGCTTTAGCATGCATCAGAATCACACGATAGGCTTGCTGGCCTTAGTAAATACAGATTGCCAGCCCCACCTCCAGAGTTTCTGACTCACTAGGCCTGGGGTGGGGCCTGAGAATCTGTACACAAGGTCTTGCTCTGTCACCCGGGCTGGAGTGCAGTGGCATGATCACAGCTCACTGCAGCTTCCACCTCCTAGGCTCAAATGATCCCTCTGCCTCAGCCTCCCAAGTAGTTGGGACTAAAGGCATGCACCACCACACCCGGCTAATTTTTGAAAATTTTTAATAGAGACAAGGTCTTGCTGTGTTGTCCAGGCTGGAGAATCTATAGTTTCAACAGCTTCCCAGGTGGTGCCAATGCTGCTGCTCTGGGACCACACTTGGAGAACCACTGCTTGAGATGTCATGTGAGATCGTGTGCAGGCTTTTTGACTACTGAACTTCCTGCAGTGTCTTAAGTGGACTTAATTGTTGTCTCTACCATAAAACTCTAACCTTAAAGCCATTACTACTTGGATTTTCAGGTAAGAGTCTATCTGTGCAAAATACTACTTAGAAAACCGATTGAAATAACAGTTCAGTTTGTCAGTTTCAAATTAGACTATATTACATATATGTATATATAAATTGTGGTAAAAAACGCATAACATTGAATTAATGCTCTTAATCATTTTTAAGCATACAGCTCAGTAGTGCTAAGTAGATTCACAATTTTGTGCAACACATCTCTATGGAAGATCTGTTTTAACCCCTAAGATTCCTACAAAAACACTCAGCACTTTGCTTTGATTACAAGACCAAACTGTAAGTTACTTATTCAGCCTTTGATTTATGAATATGAAACACTGTTTTCCTGAAGCCTTTACTAGATTCTAAACCATACATGGTGATGATATATGTAAACAGAGTATGGTGGAAAACCTTAGTAATGGAAACCTTATAGAAATATAATCAGGTACATGTAAGTACACTTTCAGAACTTACCATTTGTCTTCCTACCTTGTTCCAGATTATGTCTTATGTACTTTTTGTAGGAAGGACATAAAGTATAGAAAAAGTTACTCATGTTACCTTTTGAGTTACCTTGTTTAAGTACATGGCCTAGGCTTTCCTGTTAGATGATTATTTTTCTTCCTTTTAGAAAAAAATAAAGGTTTTTTCAAAGTTTAAAATGTCTCACTAACTTGTTTTGCTTTTCAATTAAAAAGTCCATTTTTCTGCTAGTGATTTTAACTGTTTTTACAAGTTCTTCTATATTTCAACTA
>NW_016812528.1:4011-9593 GCF_001698545.2 Rhinopithecus bieti
GGGCAAGATCCAATACAGGTCCGTCTCGTCAGCTGCTTCATGGTTCAGAGTCCTAAGTGTAAGCTTGAATTTTTTTCCCCCTGAGATTATGTTTTCCCTCCAATGTATAATTATGATATTTGCTCACAGTTCACATTTCATAAAGCTTAGATATAGAGGATTATTTTCAATTTAGTTGCATATTTAGGCTTTAAAAAATAACTTTCTTCATATCCAGAAAAAAAAAAATGCTGCCCTGTTCAGTAGCTCATGCCTGTAATCCCAGCACTTTGGGAGGCTAAGGCAGGAGGATGGCTTGAGGTGAGGAGTTTGATACCAGCCTGGTCAACATAGCAAGACCTCATCTCTACTGAAAAATGTAAAAAATCAGCCAGGTGTGGTGGTACATGACTGTAGTCCCAGCTACTGTAGAGGCTGAGGTGGGAGGACTCCTTGAGCCTGGGAGGTTGAGGCAAGAGTGAGCCATGGTTGTGCCACTGCGCTCCAGCCTGGGTGATAGAGTGAGATCTTGTCTGTAAAAAAGAAAAAATACTGTCATAGAAGGACAATATTACATAGTTTAAAAAATTACAGTATGGCCATTGAAGTCCTTCTGATGTCTTTACATATTAGCAGTTTAAATATTTGAATACATGAATGAATGAATGGAAGTATTGCTTCAGAAGCAGGTTTAAGAAGTGGAAAGAAGATACTGAGTACTTTGTGGTTTTATTTGGCAAATCAAAATATTGAGTAACATGGTCATTTTTTCAGCTCTTTTATTATTTGTTGGTCCCATGTCTGCTTTTTATTTCTCATTATCCTTTTCCTTACCAAATATATTTTGTTACCATTCGAAAAACTTGTGAGAACACTTAACTTACTCTTGTTCAATTGGAAATACTTCAAACTTTTTGGAACTGCCGTGATTTAAAATTGCCAAGGCAGTTGATTTCTACTGGAAAGAGTTCCATGAAATAAGTAGGACATTTCCAAGGTACATTGTACCTCTAATGCTGATTGTAACTCACAGGAAGGGGTTCCAGGTGGATTTTAAGAGCACTTTACAGCTTTGAAACACTTGTACACTTCCACACTTAAATAATTTTCTCTGACTCTGCCTTGTATCACCTACAAACTGAGGACTGAACTATTGGGACTGTATTGCTCCCTGATGTTTCTCAGCTCTAAAATTCTAGGGCCTTATTTACATTGGAGAACAAATGGGAAATCTAATAGAATTCCTTAAAAGCTTCCCGCCAATCTTGAGCATTTATCATTCCATGTGTCTTTGCTGTCTTGTATATATTCTTCTTGTTTTTATTATGCATTCTTTGACTTTGCTATGTACCAATATAGAATATGTATTAACTCACTGGTTGGAGTAAAGAAAGGCATTTTATTTTTAGTTATAAGATTTTACACAAAAATATTCTGATTTTGGCAATGCATTTTAATCAAGATTTTAGAAAATTGCCAGTGTTTTTACACATATGTTCTGTTTTCCTGGGAGGAAGTAGGCTTTTGTGCTTAATCATAACAAGAACTATCTTTTTTTTTAACATCTTTTAAAAAATATTTCAAATCTACAGAAAAGTGGCAAGAATAGTGCAATGAACGCCAGTCTGCCATTCAACTAGATTCACTCATTGCTAACATCTCCACATTTGCTTTCTCTTTCTCTGGACAGACACTTTCCTCCGCCCCTGAGTCATATGAGAATGAATTACAAACATCCAGATGCTTCCCCCCTAAACACCTCAGCATCTGTCTCCTAAGGACAAAGACATTCTCCTATGTAACCACAATGCCATTATCATAGCCCATGTCAAATCTCCCCAGTTGTTGAACAGCATCTTAAATCATCTTTTCTCTCAAATTACCACTTGTGAGCTAAAATCGAATGGGGTGATTATTGCATTTCTTGCATCTGGTTTTTTTGTTTGTTTTTTTGAGGCTGCTTCACTGTGTCACTCAGGTTGGAGTGCGGTGGCACAAACACAGCTCACTGCAGCCTCAACCTCCCCGGGCTCAGGTGATCCTCCTACGTCAGTCTTCCGAGTAGCTGGGGCTACAGGCATGCACCACCACACCCAGATAATTTTTTTTTTTTTTTTTTTGTATTTCTTGTAGAGAAATACAACATGGGTTTTGCTGTGTTGCCCAGGATGGTCTTCAACTCCTGGGCTCAAATGATCTGCCCGCCTCAGTCTCCCAAAGTGCTGGGATTACAGGCGTGAGCCACTGCACCTGGCCTATTTTTTGCATCTGTATTCAAGAAATGATTTTAATAACTATATGTCATCTTAGTAACGTTATGTTTGATGGAAGATAACATGTTCTATATAACACACCCATATATTACATATGACGTGTGTATGTATATATATAAATTATCTCTAAGAAAAACTTTTGGAGCAGTATTGGTTAATAGTTGTTTTAGGCTACCAATCTCTTATTTCAAGAGACAACTTCTGATTAGAATTGGCCCAATGCAGCTGGGCGCGGTGGCTCACGCCTGTAATCCCAGCACTTTGGGATGCCGAGGTGGGCGGATCACCTGAGGTCAGGAGTTTGAGACCAGCCTGACCAACATGGAGAAACCCCATCTCTACTAAAATACAAAATTAGCCGGGCATGGTGGTGCATGCTTGTAATCCCAGCTACTCGGGAGGCTGAGGCAGGAGAATTGCTTGAACCCTGGAGGTGGAGGTTGTGTTGAGCCGAGATCGTGCCATTACACTCCAGCCTGGGCAACAAGAGTGAAACTTTGTCTTAAAAAAAAAAAAAAAAAAAGAATGGGCCCAATGCTGCCTGTTGTCAGAATTTATATTTGCAGCCAATGCTAGCAAAACTTGAACCTGAAAAACAGCCTGTGGGGCTTCTTAAGTTTTACTTGTTCACTTCTACCAGTGAACAGACATCTCTTGTCTCTTATTTTCTCTTTACTCATAGACTTAAAAGCATGAAGGTAAACTTGCACTTGGAAACATGAAAAATCCACTAATAGATACTCTCGTGAAACATTAACTAAAAATATATGGAGACAAGTGATAAATACAGGGTGTGTTCACGAGAGTGCATTTTGAAACTAGAGAAAGGGGGAAAATGGTAATGGAACAAGGGTGGTAATGGAAAAATGGAGAGGCAAAGGTTATTTATTACCTCACTGTTCAATTGTTTGATCTTTGGACAGACTTAATTTTTCCTAGGAAAGCCAAGAGTAACATATTTTAAGAGCTCTGGGCACCACAGGCTTCTCTGGGTTATTCTGCTTGAAGTTGACAGCATGGAGTATCTTGAAAAGCACCTTCAGGAAGAGGGTACAGTGTTAGTACCTGGTCCATGCAAAACAAAATGGGTGTGAAATGCTATCCATGGGTTCTTACTATCTTTGATCCTGAAGTTTAAAAGAGACCTTGAATACTCAAACGCAACTTTCCCAGAAAGTATAGCTTGCTTGTCACCTGACCTGGTGTCTACCTTCCCTGGACCTTCAGACAAAGCTCACTTCCAACCTTTGCCTGGGCTGTGAGGCTCACTTCTTTTGGGTCAGCCTGTGCTCACCTTCAGCAGTTGAGTTCCCAGAGGCCTCCTGACCATAGCCTATGCTTCTTGAGGGCATATTTTTACCATGGGCAGTGTGCTGACCTGGGCATCCAACTCCCATGGCCTCATTAAATCCTTGCTGCAACTTTATGAAGTGGATGCTGTTGGTCCCCCCAGTCTGTAGAGACATCCAAGGACCTGCTCAAGGTCACATTGCTGGTCAGTAGTAGAGCTGGAATTCAAGTTCAGGCCCAGCCTGCACCCTCAACCACCATGCCACATGCCCCTCCCAGGAGAAGGGCTTCTCTGAGGACAACCGTTGTATGTTAACATTAGGACCACAAGTAGTATCACACTTAAGTGTTATGTTTACATCTGGAGGTATAAGAAGATTCTTTTCTGAGGTCTAAGAAAGTTCTTTTCCTGATGAAAATGATATAGGCTTTTGTCTGTTTTGAGCTGTTATAACAGAGTACCTGAGACTGGCTAATTTATAAAGAAAAGATATTTATTTCCTCACAGTTCTGGAGGGTGGCTGGGAAGTCCAAGATCAAGGTGCTGGCATCTGGTGAGGGCCTTCTTGCTGTGTCATCATGTGGTGGAAGGTATCACATGGGTGAGAGAGAGGGAGGGGGACTGAGCTCATCCTTTTACCAGGAACCCATTCCCATTAATAACTAACTATTCCAATGATAATGGCATTAATCCACTCATGGGGGCAGAGCCCTTATAACTTAATTGCTTCTTAAAGGTTCCAACTCTCAACACTGTTGCACTGGGGATTAAGCTTGCAACGCATCAACTTTGGGGAATGCATTCAAACCATAGCAGCCTTCTTTTACTGGTGGGGAAAAAACCAAGTTTAAAAGACTGGAAAAATACATATGTACTTATGGAACTGCTCATTGGTTTCCCCATTGTAGATTCCATTCTCACACTACTTGGTGACACAACGCAGGTTGGAAGCCAGAAATGGGAAAAACACTGCTTTAGGTTAGAGGCAGGACTCTGTCAGGCAGGACTGGGCATAGTGTGTACTCGGCCTCTGAGCAGGGCACCATCCCTCCCTTCCCGTCTGCTGAAGTGACTTACCTGCAACTTGGGACATCCATGAGTATCTCAGACACCCCTCTGCTACTCTCTGGCCCACTGACCCATCCCTTAGTCTCCTCTGTTAGTTTTTAATACATTTAAAACACTGGGAGATTCCATTATTGAGTACTTGATCTGAACTTGACACTGTGTTGAACTCCTCGGTGGAGATGGAAAATAAAAAGATCTAATCCTTGTGCTTGATGAACCTACACTTAATTTTTGAGAGGAGATGCATTTATGAAATAATAGAGGAAGTTAAAGCTGTTTGTAGTAAATAACGGTATTAGATTCCTATGGTTGTTGTAACGAATTACCACAAACACAGTGACTTGAAACACATACACATTTCTTCTGGAAGTCAGAGGTATAAAGTGGGTTGGCAGGGCAGTGTTCCTTCTGGAGGGTATAGGAGAGAATCTGTTTCCTTGCTTTTTCCGGCTTCTAGAGGCCACTTGCACATGGCCGTCCTCCAACTTCAAAGCCAGCAGCATAGCATCTTCCAGTCTATCTGATCTCTACTTTGTGGTCATATCCCCTTTTCTGACCCTGACCCTCCTGCCTCTCTCATTTATGAGCCTTTGTGGTTACACTGGGCCCACCCTGATAATCCAGAATCTTCCCTCCTCCAGAACCTCAATTTACAGGTTGGGCATGGTGGCTCATTCCTGTAATCCCAGCACTTTGGGAGGCCAAGGCTGGAGGATCATTTGAAGCCAGGAGTTCAAGACCAGCCTGGGCAACATGGCGAAACCCCATCTCTACAAAAAAATACCAAAAAATTAGCCAGACATGGTGGCATGCACCTGTGGCCCCAGCTACTTGGAAGGCTGAGGTGGGAGGATCACTTGAAGCCAGGAGTCAGAGGCTGTAATGAGCTGTGATCATGCCATTGCACCCCAGCCTTGGAGACAGAGTGAGATCCTGTCTCAAAAAAAAAAAAAAAAAAAAAAAAAAAAAAA
>NW_016812528.1:12936-16828 GCF_001698545.2 Rhinopithecus bieti
AAAAAAAAAAAAAAAAAAAAAAAAAAAAAAAAAAAAAATGACAAAGTCATTAATTCTCACTCCCTCTCTACCACTCTTTAGCTTCTTCTAGCTCTTTCTCCTAGTGTTTGTCTCCATGTTGCTAAATAATCTCATAGTATTCTTTGAGGACTTTTAGACTTCTCTCACTTTGTTGAAGGAGTTTTAATGCTCTTAGGCAGCCCCTATGCCTACTGCATTTTCCTTCTCTCCCCACCTCCCACCTCCCCACCCCTACACTTGACTTTTGGAAATATTTTCCAGTCTTAAAGTGCTTGTCAAGTTCATCCCAAGTAAGCAGTAAGGCAGGTTTCCTGTTCTTTTCTTCACATTTTGAGACAAGGTCTTGCTTTGTTGCCCAGCCCGGAGTGCAGTGGTGTGATCATAGCTCACTGCAACCTCTGCCTCCTAGGCTCAAGCAATCTTTCCACCTCAGCCTCCTGAATAGCTGGGACTGCAGCCTGTGTCACCATACCCAGCTAATTTTTGTATTTTTTGTAGAGACCATGTTGTCCAGTCTGGTCTTGAACTTCTGGCTCAAGTGATCTGTCTGCCTTGGTCTCCCAAAGTGTTGGGATTGCAGGCATGAGCCACTGCGCCTGGCCTCCTGTTCTTAGTTGGCTAATTTTACTCTAATCTCAATGCTTCACACCAGAATGTTTCTTGAATACCAACCTTGCCAGTAACTGAACAAACTACATGTAAAGACTCTTCTTGGGTATTGGAACCCAACACAGTGTGGAAGGGTAGACTGAAGAGTCACAGTGCACTTCTATCAAGAAGTTAGGGGAGGTTATCCCTGTAGTCTGCCTAGATGGTTCAGGTTGTCTGAAACTTAAATGGAAGTTGAGGCTCTGAATACACGTAGTACTTCTGAATCTGTGGCAGGTAGTGCAGTCTTACCTGATTTAGAGAATACATAGAGAGGCCAGGCATCTATGTGCAACTCAGCTTCATTAGCCAGAAGCGAATGCCCTCTCTCACCTCACCCCAGTAATACTTAACCTAGCCATAATTAGCCAACCAAAGATAGGAACAAGATGCCAAGGCCAAGAGCACTTGAGAATTGAGCACTCCATCTAACAAGGGAGGTCATCGAGTTTCTTCTCCACCCTTTCCCTGAAGTAACTCTTGGAGCAAGCTCGGGACACTGGGTTCAGATGGCTCGGAAAGGTCTGGGGCACTAATAAGATCAGACATTTTTTTGGGAATTTTTTACCTCAGAAAATTCCAGTTGTCAAAGATTCCTGTAGAGCAATGTGTGGCAATTACAGTATGGGAAAAACAACAACAGCAACAGCAAAGGAAAGGTTTTATGAGAGGGAAGCTCAAGCAATTCCATTAGAACAGGTTGACTCACCCAACTGTAGTCTGTTCTAACAACTTTAGAAAAGAAGATTAAATGAAACCATGAGATCATAGTGAACAGAACTGAGAAAACGGATGAATTACGAGACAAGCTTTTCATAAAAATCACCTGTTTCTCAATTTCTGCGGTGTGATTGCGATCATAAACATAAAGCCACTCCAGCTCTCAAAGATTGACTGTCTCTCCCACAAAGCACTCGCCAGACACAAACTGAGAGAAGGGCAGGGATGGGAAAGAACCTCGTTCTGTGAGGGCACAGATAGAGGACACTGACTCGGCTACGGTTCCCAGAAATACCAGCTCCTCGAGTGGCTGATGTTGGATAGTTGAGCTAAGATTTCAGGGTTAAGGATGGTTTCATTTGAGGAATGGGAGGAGATTGTCCAGGCAGAAGGCATAGCATGTGCCAAGTCGCCATGGCAGGAAGAAAGGAGATGCAGTTGAAAAACTCAAAGAACCAGCTCTCAGGATGAAAGGGGCAGGGAATCTGAGATAAGGCTGGAGGGTTAGGCTGGCCCGATACCATGAGGTCAAGGGTTTCAAGCAAGAAAAAATGCCGCACTAAGATTTGCTGTGTGAATAGACCACTCTGCCTGTAGTAGGCAGGGTGTGCTGGGGCCGTGGGAGTGTTGAGTGGCCAGTCAGTGAGCCATTGCTGTAGCCTGGGGGAGGGCTGGAGAAAAGTGGATGGATGTGGGAATTTTGGAGGGGGTGAATCCACAGGACTTGACAGAGTGGCTATGAGGGAGAGGGAGTGATCAAGGATGCCACTTAAGTTTCTGACCCACAGAGTGTGCTAGACTGGATGATACTACTTTTCTTTTCTTTTTTCTTTTCTTTTGTCTCATCTTCCTTCTTTCTTTCTTTCTTTCTCTCTCTCTCTCTCTCTCTTTCTTTCTTTCTTTCTTTCTTTCTTTCTTTCTTCTTCTTTTTTGGAATCCCTCTAATGGTTTTCTAAAAATAGGGTCTTTTGGTATACCTTTCCACAGTACAAGTACTGATAGATTTGCTTATGGAAAATCTTTAGGGAATGCACTGGGCAGTGGGAAGAGGGTTATCACGAAAGATGTGAACACTGATGTGGGAGGCCTCAGCAATCCAGATATTGAAGTGGGAGGACTACTTAGAACTGACAGTTTGAGTAATGGCAGGAGGGACATCATCAAGATGCTCCTGATGCGTTATTTATAAGTGATTTAAATGAAAGGTGAGAAGCAGATGGAAAGGAAGTACAATGTGCGGTGTGTCTACATCATGCCTGTGTTTGAACATGATCATTGGAAAGACTGATCAAATGTTATAGTTTAGGGACCATGCTTACCCAATGATCATTCCTTTAAAAGTAAAGCTTGAAATTTGGGAAATGACATTTTTACAAAATGGCAAAACTGAACTTGTTTTGTTTTCTAAGGTGATTGATATGCCTGAGCACAACCCTGGCAATTTGGGAGGAACAATGAGACTGGGAATAAGAAGAACTGTTTTCAAAACTGAAAATTCAATATTAAGTAAGTTTCCCATGTTGTTTATTTTACAAGACGTCGGATGTTGCTCATGTGACTGCAGGTGCCCCATACTCTGGGTGGTGGAGACTCACCCCTGCCCCTTCCAGCATCCTTGGAGGGCCCTGATTCTCCCTCTTCCCATCTCCCTTACCCTCACTGACCCTCTGCTCTGGGCATTCCTCTCCCTAGTAAGCTTGTCCCTTGGGCTGGCCTCAGTAGAACACATTGAATGCCCCTCCGCATTTGATCTGCATGACTACCTCCTGTTCATTGGGCTGTTTTGTGAGTTACCGATGCTCCTGGAGATGAACTTGGACTGGGAGAGAGAGCCCTGATTCACACTCAGTTCTTTTGAATCCATGGTTCTCTCCTTTACATTTGAACCGGTTCCCTGTTTAATGTCTGTTTACCTGATCTTAGTGACTCACAAATGAACTTCCAAGTAGGAGGGCAGTTGTGCATCTCAGAAGCATATTTCTCTGTTCCCTGGCAGCCCCAGTGTGGGGAGATGGCTTGCCATTTGCTATTTGCTGATCTTTCCACTCCCCGAAAGGTTAATTCTAATTTCTGTGGAACTGTTTTCATAAATTAGCATATTACATAAGAATAACTTATTGTTTAAAACAAACCAAAGCCTTTCATTCAATTTAATAATTATATCTTGAGTGCCCACTCTGTGCCATGTGCAGATATAATAGTGACCAGGACAGATACCAGCCCTGCCTTCCTAGGGCCTCAAAAACAAGCGGAAGAAATGTGACAAAAGGGGAAGGCAGATTGCTAAGGGGACCGGATGCTCAGGAATTGTGAGTGTTCGGTGTCATTTTCGTGAAATTATAAGAATCCCTTAGAATCCTGTGAAGTTATAAGAATTCTTTAGAAAATGCCTTCTTAACTCAAGAAAGAGTAAGACCAGAAATATGAGCTTCTCCTTTAAAGATGAATATAAACCTTCTAAGGAATAGAAAGCTTCCCAGCCAGAATGAAATTTAAAATGAAA
>NW_016812528.1:20370-22984 GCF_001698545.2 Rhinopithecus bieti
AGCCAGACTCCGTCTCAAAAAAAAAAAAAAAAGAAAAAAAAAGAAAAACAGGAAAGAAAAGAGTTCTCTAGTAAAAAACAATGCCTTGAAATAGGATCACAGCCTAAAGATATTGATAGCCACAGTGGATGGATGACTAGAGTCAGCCTATTGTTTTTTTTTTTTTTTTTCTTTTTGAGACAGAGTTTCGCTGTTGTCACCCAGGCTGGAGTGCAGTGACACCATCTTGGCTCACTACAACCTCCGCCTCCCAGGTTCGAGCGATTCTCCTGCCTCAGCCTCTCCAGTAGCTGAGAGTACAGGTGTGCGCTACTATGCCTGGCTAATTTTTTATGTTTTATTTGAGGTGGCGTTTCACCACGTTGGCCAGGCTAGTCTTGAATTCCTGACTTTGGGTGATCCTTCTGCCTCGGCCTCCCAAGGTGCTGGGATTATGGGCGTGAGCTACCGCGCCCAGCCGAGCCTAATTTTTACATTCAAGAACAATTCCTCTTTTTTTCTTAATCACCTGTTACTTCCTTAAGGGTTATGAAAACTATGAATTCACTTTTTCTGAAGTGGAGATTATAGGTTTGAATTGATTTGGACAAAAGTACTGGTAATGATTTGCCCTGTTTATAAGCAGCGTGTTCCTGGAAATTCCCTTCCTGTGTTCTATGTGTTATCTTCATCTGCAAAGGCCTTTTCCTATAAAAGGGCTAATGATAGTGTGTGTAGAATTATCAAAGCTGATTCAAGGGTAATTAGAAATGAGACATTTTTGAGGAAGAGGGAGAGATTTGTTAAAGGATTCAAAATAATTATCCTGATTTGATCACTATACATTATATGTATTGAAACATGACTATGTGCCCCATAAATATGTACAATTATTATTTGTGAATTAAAAAAGAAAGAAGATGTTTTTCTAAACTGTATTATCTATAATCCTCTACCTGAGTATTCATTGCGTATCCATGGTCTTTTCCAGACTTCATCAAGATTAGTTTTTATATAGTCTTTTCTGGTAGTGTCACTTTTTCCTGTATCTGGTCTTCCTGTCTATGATCTGTGCATATAGTATTTAATTGTGTTAAGGAATCATATTCTGCTGATTCATTTCCTACTGATAAACACTTCACATGGTTTCTGGCATTTTGTTAGAAAAATGCTGAATTGAACATCTTGACACAGTGTTTTCGTTCTTTTGAATATTTCCTTAGGATAGATTTCCAGGAGTTGGATTATTATGAACACTTTTATGACTGATAATTCTGCCAGATTGTTGGAAAGAAGGGCTGAGCAAGGTCATGATGACAATCGCTGTACTTGTGTTCCTGCTTTCCCTAGTCTTTTGGTAGGATTATTTTCTTCTTGCTCTATCAGCAGGAACAAAAGAGCCCTATTTCTGTTCATTGCTACAAAGTGAAAACGTTTGCTACCTCAAATATTGATTTACTTGTGTGTATAGTGCCCAGGTCTGAAGTCTTTATTAGGACTTAACTATGGGTTGGTAAACTTTTTCAATAAAGGGGCAGATAGTAAATATTTTTGGCTTTGTGGCCGTTGTGGTGTGAAAACAGCTAGAGGCAAATATGTGACTGAATGAGCACGGCTGTGTCCCAACAAAACTTTATCTATGGGCGCTGAAAGTTGATTCCATATCATTTTCATGTGGCATGAAATATTATTGTTTGATTTAATTTTTTCAACCAATTTAAAGTGTAAAAACCATTCTTAGTTCAAGGGCCAAACAGAAACAGTCAGGGGGATCCCATGACTGTGGGCTGGTCCATAGTCTGCTGAATCCTGGTCTAAACAAGATCCTTTCAGCCTGGGCAACATAGTGAGACCCTGTCTCTACAAAAAAATTTTAGAAAATCAGCCAGGTGTCGTGGCACACACCTGTACTCCCAGCTACTCAGGAGGCTGAGGCAGGAGGATTGCTTGAGCCCAGGGAGTTGAGGCTGCAATGAGCCATGATAGTACCACTGCACTCCAGTCTGGGCAACAGAGCAAGGCCCTGTCTCAAAAACAAAAAAAAACGAAAAGAAAAAGAACTGCACGTTGAATGAACTCCACGGATGAGGCAGTGAGCTACTCCCATCCTAGGCAGAATTGAAGGACATCATCTCCCCACTTCTCTGCTGGGTTGCATACATATCCTATTTCATGACAGAGAATAGGACTAAGGGGGCTTTCAGAAGTCAGTTGATATAACCTCTTTATTTTTCAGCTGAGGAAATAGAGGACTGAGAAATGAAGTGGCACACAGTTGGGAGAGTCAGAACTAGGGCTGGGACACTCTTCCCATGTTATTTTCTAGTCTTCTAATAAAACATGCTGTCCTGGCTCCCCCGTCTAGTGTTATAATCACTCTCCAAAATGTAACTCTAGGCCAGGCATGGTGGCTCATGCCTGTAATCCCAGCACTTTCGGAGGCCAAGGTGGCTGGATCACTTGAGGTCAGGAGTTTGAGACCAGCTTGGCCATCATGGTGAAACCTTGTCTCTACTAAAAATACAAAAATTAGCTGGGCATGGTGTTACACACCTGTAGTCCCAGTTACTTAAGAGGCTGAGGCAGGAGAATAGCTTGAACCCGGGAGGCGGAGGTTGCAGTGAGCAGAGATCAC
>NW_016812528.1:23852-31178 GCF_001698545.2 Rhinopithecus bieti
AAAAAAAAAAAAAAAAAAAAAAAAAAGAAAAGTAAGAAATATAGAATGAGGAGTGGCTAGAGATGGAGGGATCAGTCTCATGTGAGAGGGGAGCCAGGGGAACACTGAGGAACTAAGTTATTAGATGGTTTTAAGACTCCAAAAATAAACTTTATTGTTTTGCTTGTGGCTCTCAACTGAGAGCACAGAGATGGGAACATAATAAAGCACAAAGAAATTCAGACAAGGTTCGGAGCTCATTCAGGGATGGTCAACAACTTGATAGTGTCTCTAAAATATTACAAGACCCTGTCCTTAATTTGCTTGGTCAAGTCCCAGATGTGTTGGCAAGACATCCAGTGAGGGAGGCAAGACTTTGTCTGTGTTGAGTGTGGTTTCCAAACCAAATTGCCACCTGCTAGAAAGAACATGTTTTTCAGACCATTTCAGCTCACGTGTTTGAATACTGCACAACCTGATGTGTGTGCATTTAGTAGGAATGATAGCCCCAAACTTATTTATTTCTTTATTTTAGAGACAGGATTTTCTCTGTTGTCCAGGCTGAAGTGCAGTGGTGTGATCATAACTTGCTGCAGCCTCAACCTCCTAGACCCAAGCAGTCCTCCTGCCTCAGCCTCCTGAGTAGCTGGGACTACAGCCACATGCCACCACGCCTGGCTAATTTCTAATTTTTTTTTTTTTTTTTTTGAGACGGAGTCTTGCTCTGTTGCCCAGGCTGGAGTGCAGTGGCATGATCTCGGCTCACTGCAACCTCCGCCTCCCGGGTTCAAGCAATTCGCCTATCTCAGCCTCCCAAGTAGCTGGCACTACAGGCGCCTGCCACCATGTCTGGCTAATTTTTGTATTTTTAGTAGAGACGGGTTCACCATATTGGTCAGGCTGGTCTTGAACTTCTGACCTCAGGTGATCCACTCGCCTCGGCCTCCTGAAGTGCTGAGATTACAGGCATGAGCCACTGCGCCCAGCCTCAAATTTTTGTAGAGATGGGATCTCTTTGTTGCCCAGGCTAGTCTCAAATTCTTGGCCTCAAGAGATCCTCAATGGCCTTTGGTACACTTTTTCAATAAGGGACCAGATAGTAAATATTTTTGGCTTTGCAGCCATTGTGGTGTGAAAGCAGCTACAGATAAATATGTGAGTGAATGAGCATGACTGTGTCCCAACAGAGTTTTATTTATGGGTGCCGGAAGTTGATTTCATATCATTTTCACATGACATGAAATGTTCTTCTTCATTTTGTCCAGCCATCAACCTAATTTAAAGCTCCCAAATTCTCTATGCCCTCCAAACCAGCACCCAAACAGTTAGGGAGCACTTGCCCTTAGAAGCAGGGGAATGCCACGAGGTGGAAGGGTGCAGAGAAGGCCCACAGGCTCCAGGAGAGAGAGGAGGGAAGAGGCGGGCCTTGAGCATGGGGTTGTACTGTGGGCTCCCTATAGGGAGGTGTATCTGGTCCAGTTAAGAATGCAACACAACATAGGGCCAGGTGCGGTGGCTCACGCCTGTAATCCCAGCACTTTGGGAGGCCGAGGTTGGCGGATCACCTGAGGTCGGGAGTTTGAGACCAGCCTGACTTACATGGAGAAACCCAGTCTCTACTAAAAATACAAAATTAGCCAAGCGTGGTGGCGCATGCCTGTAATCCCAGCTAGGCAAGAGAATTGCTGGAACCCGGGAGGCAGGGGTTGCAGTGAGCCGAGATTGTGCTATTGCACTCCAGCCTGGCCAACAAGAGTGAAACTCCATCTCAAAAAAGAAAAGGAAAAAAAAAAAAAAGAGAGAGAGAATGCAACACAACAAACTTGAAGGAGTTAGGAGCCCAGGGCAGTGCAGTTTATACAACTGGAGACCAGGACCTGGTGATTTCCAGAGTTCTGTGAAGCTGGCCCTCATCCTCAGAGCAGATGACATGGGGACAGTGAGGTTTGATGCAGGCAGATGACAGCTGGCAGAGGAGGCCTGGGAGAGCTCCTCAGGTTGATGCCGGCAGGAGCATGACACAACTCTGGGATACAAGATACCAGTGAAGCCTTCTGGACCGGGCAGGTGGAAACGGAATGCTTCATTCCTTTCAGGGACCTTCTCTGCATTTCCTCGTATTAAAGAAGAACTTGACTAAAACGACCAGTTCTGCTTTAATGTAAGGGAAAAAGGGTTTTGTTTGGAAAGAACAGAGGCACGAGGCCCGTTAAAAAAGATATTGAGACCCAGTGCTGGGAGTCCCGGTACAGTTTATGGCATTGCAAATGCAGAGTGGTTAAATCTAAAATGTGAAAGAGCTGAAAGAAATGGGGAGAAGTTTTCAGGGGCTAGAAAAATGGCTTTGGCTTTCTTGTCTCTTATCGAAGCACTGATATGGAAAAACAGCTTCTGGTTCCTGGTGTGATTAGATTAGGAAGTTTAAAAAATAAAACCAAAACCAACATTGAACGTTCGTGAAACATTAGAGCAGGGGAAAAAAAAAAGAAAAACCATGTTTAAAAAAAAAATCCTCAACTGAGTTAATGAGGTTATTTACATAACAATTTAAAAGAGGTCGCCAGGGATTTAGGAACCCTGAGAGTCCATGCCGTGGTAATTCGTCATTGTGCTGAGACACAAACTCCAGAGGAGCGTGGCAGGGCTTCGTGAGAGCTGCATACCACTTGGCGAGCCTCCCCGCCTGCCCCCAGAGCCCAGGTCCACACTGCAGGGTGGCTGTCTTCTTACTGCTTCTTGCCTTTTACTGGGGAAACCATTCGCTAAAGCGTGTTTGTTAATATGGAGGTTCATAGGTCTGGGACATAGCACCTTTCATCCTAACAACAGATGGCATTCCTGCCCCCTCTCTAGACAAGCGCTTGTCCTCATCACTTCACCGAAGGGAACTAGTGGAGTGGTTAAGAGCCCAGCCCCGGAACCACTGCTCACCAGAGGCCCGTTGGGCCTCAGCTCTCAGTCTCTCGCTGTGTGGAGCTACTTACCCACACCACACCTCAGTTTCTGCATTTGAAAGTCAGAGATAAGAGCGCCAGCCTCATGGGGTTCTTGTGAGGGTTAAATAAATGATATGCGGGAGCCCTTAGAACAGTGCCTGGCACAGAAAAGGCACTGTTTAGGTGTGGCTGATGCTTGAGAGCATTGACCTGTGATCTTCTCAAAGCTCGGGGCAAACGTCGGTTAGTGACCTGGCATTAAGAATGAGGTCCCACTAGGGGAGTGGGAGGGAAGAAGAGACTTCCCCTTGCTCTTGCAAGGTTCTTTCTATTCTGTCTTTCTTGGCTGCTAGCTCCCCACCTGTCAGTGCATAATATCTAAGAAAAGAGATGCCAAGAACGAGATAAGAATACTAAATGGGAAACAAATGAAATGAAAGTGATGAAAGGTGGGGTGTGGTGGCTCACGCCTGTAATCCTAGCACTTTGGGAGGCCGAGGTGGCTGAATCACTTGAGGTCAGGAGTTTGAGACCAGCCTGGCCAACATGGAGAAACCCCATCTCTACTAAAATACAAAATTAGCCAGGCGTGGTGGTGCATGGCTGTAATCCCAGCTACTTGAGAGGCTGAGGCAGGAGAATCACTTGAACCCAGGAAGTGGAGGTTGCAGTGAGCCGAGATCACACCACTGCATTCCGGCCTGGGTGACAGAGTGAGACTCCGTCTTAAAAAACAAAACAAAAACAACAACGAAAGTGATGAAAAAGAATGTAATGCTATAATATAGTGTTAAAAGCAAAGACACATTTTTCAACTCAGATGTTTTATACTAGAAAACTGAGATAAAAGCAGATCAGGAAGATAAAATTAGGGAAGGGGAAGAATTTAGATACGAAAAGAAATGAAATATTTTATAAAAATTGGAGAAATGACATTCTAAAATTCAAAAGTAGGAAATAAAGGAGAAAGGTAGGAGAAAGTAAAGGAGAAATATAGGAGAACGTAAAGGAGAAATAAAGGAGCCAGCTGTGGCTGGCTGCGACTCAGTGCTTTCTGATCACCAGTAGTTAAGACATTCCTCTCCTCACCCCTAGGATCCGGCCACCATTTTGCACAAAAGAAAGGAATCTTAGCAAAGTTGTCACTCATCCAGGTCACTTGTTAGAAAGTCATTGAGCTGACTCTGACCACCTCACTGTACCAAACGGCTGGACCTTAATCAAAGAGGGGGCGGAAGAACCCAAACAGCTCCCAGAGCTGAATGCTGCCCTCACTGAGAATCCTGAGAAAAGGTTCTGCAGGTTTCAGGAGTGTCTTGTGGGCGGAGAGCAGGGAGTGCAGAAAGCAAAGACCCTACCCCAGGCTTCTTCTGAAAGCCAGTCTGAAACCACAGGTTTAGCTTAAGGATAGACACAAGCACTGAGTCAGTATTGCACTGAGCATCTAGGCCAGTAGGGCCAGGGAGGGAATGCAGACAGGCAGGTGTGAGAAATGCCACAGCTTAAGCTCAACAATCAGCAACAGCTACACTGAGCCTCAGAGTTAGAAAGGCAGTAAGGAGTGATGGGGACTGTAGCAAATCAGCAAGCATGTGCCCCATCAAAGAAGCGACTTCCACAGCTGATAGTTGTATGAAGAACTGTGGATTCATTGCTGCCAGTCTTCTAAATTTTCAAGAGAATCTGGAAATCTGGAGTTTTATGTAAAATCTCCTGACTTTTAAATGTTGGCAACTTATTTACATTTTTAAAATATTGTGTGTTTGCCAGCACTCTGCAAGCGAAATACAACAAATACCTGCACCCTGGGAAGCCTCTTAGGATCTTTGAATTAGATAAGCACTGAGTTAGATAAGCATCAGCAAATTCTTGCACATACAAGAGAGCTCTGGTCCTTAAAATGCCTAATTGGCAGAAGGCGTGGATGCGGCTGGTCTTAAAAGTGAAGTAAGTTAAGACACTGGTGCAAAAAAGACATTTGTGTAAAAGCAAGGCAGTTCTACCAAGAAAAGAGGTAATGAAGCCCAGCAGGTAGTGGTTTTACTTTTGTACCAACGTATTAGCTGCTATGGGTGATTGCTTTAGCCCCCTGGAAATAGGAGATATGGCACCAGGGGAAAGATAAGGTTCAGAAGGTATAGAATGGGAGTGGACAGCTATGTGGGTGATAGCTTCCAGGGGAGCGAATGTGGGAGAAGAAAAGAGGGTACAGTCTTGGGCAGGGGTCCCCAGTTGAAGATAACGAACAGGTAGATGGGGCAAAAAGTGCCTGGGGGAGCAGAGGTCACAGAAGGGGAAGGGTAGCAGCTGAAGACAGACCTGCTGGATTTTAGAGAGCAGTTCTGTAAAGTCACAGGAACAAAAGCCAGGTTGCAAAGGGTGGGAGTGGGAGGTTTGAATAAAGGGTGAGTCAGAGCAAGAGGACATCATGGACAAGAGTGGGGCTGGATGATTTTTGTTTTTTATTTAAAAAAATTGGGAGGCCGAGACGGGTGGATGGGAGGCTGAGACGGGTGGATGGGAGGCCGAGACGGGTGGATCACGAGGTCAGGAGATCGAGACCATCCTGGCTAACACCGTGAAACTCCGTCTCTACTAAAAAATACAAAAAACTAGCCGGGCGTGGTGGCGGGCGCCTGTAGTCCCAGCTACTCGGGAGGCTGAGGCAGGAGAATGGCATAAACCCGGGAGGCAGAGCTTGCAGTGAGCTGAGATCCGGCCACTGCACTCCAGCCTGGGCGATAGAGCGAGACTCCGTCTAAAAAAAAAAAAAAAAAAAATTAATTGTGGTAAAATATGCATAACATAAAATTTACCATCTTAACCATTTCCTAGTGTATAGTTCAATTGTGTTAAGTACATTACATTGTTGTACAGTCTCCAGAACTCTTCTCATCTTGCAAAACTGGAAACTATACCCATTAAACAGCAACTCCTCCTTCTCCGACCCCTGGGCAACCACCATTCTATTTTCTTTCTTTATTTTCTTTTTTTTTTGAGACAGAGTCTCGCTTTGTTGCCCAGGCTGGAGTGCAGTGGCACAATCTTGGCTCAGTGCAACCTCTGCCTCCAGGTTCAAGCGATTCTCCTGCCTCAGCCTCCTGAATAGCTGGGATTACAGGCGTCCACCACCACGCCCAGCTAATTTTTGTATATTTAGTAGAGATGGGGTTTCACCATGTTGGCCAGCCTGGTCTCGAACTCCTGACCTCAAGTGATCTGCCCACCTTGGCCTCCCAAAGCCCTGGGATTACAGGCATTAGCCACCATGCCTGGCCTCTGTTTTCTGTCTCTTTGGGTTTGACTACTCTAGATGATACGGACAGGAGACAGGGAAATACTGGGTAAAAGAGGGCGATTCTCTGGCAAAGGCCCCACCCTCAAGCCTGGAAGCCTGTGGCCCTAAATAAGAACAAGCATTCCTGTTTTCAAACCCAAATGTTGCCTTTTGGCCTGCCATGCCCCCTATCCTGTACTATATAAACCCCAAACCCCAGACTCCCTGAGCAGAAGAGCGGTGTGGCAGAGAAGGAGAGAAGAGAAGGAGCATCTGAAAATGGAGAGGAGTTCGGCTGGGGACCATTGGAGAGGAGATCGGCCGCTGGACAGCCAAACTCCAGGGGAAGATCATCTTCCCACTCCATCTCGTTTCCTCCTCCCCATCCATCCCGCTGACAGCCACCTCTACCACTCAATAAAATCCCCACATTCATCATCCTTCAAGCCCATGCGTGACCTGATTCTTTCTGAATGCCAGACAAGAACCCAGGCACCAAGAAGGCACTGAGCTGGTTAACACTTAAGCCGTCTGTGGATGGCAGAGCTAAAAGAGCACTGTAGCAAGCCCACTGGAGTTTCTGTAGTCACAGGCACCTACTCCTAGACGCTACTGTGCGGCCAGAGCCCAGAAGTGTTCACCCTGGATCCTGCACCTGCCCGTCTGTGTGCTCCCCTTCCCATAAGGGGTTTGAGTGCACACAGTGGCTGAACAGATGAGCCACACCCCTGTCGTGCATCCTGCGAGGGGGGTCAGAGAACTCTGCTGTTTTATCGGTACCTCCTATAAGTGGAATCATATGGTATTTGTCCTTTGATGAGTGGCTTATATCACTTAACATATTGTCTTCAAGATTCATCCATATCGTAGCATGGGACAGGATTTTCTTCCTTTTGAATGCAGAATAATATTCCATTGTGTGACTGGATATGCACATTTTGTTTATCCATTCATCCCTCAGTGAACATTTGGGTTGCTTACACCTTTTAACTTGTGTAGCTTTTTGGGGGGGATATTTTGGCTCTCAAAAGGAGAAAGGAAAAAATTAGGTTCAGTTGCTAGGATGACTCACATGAGGGTAGGCATGGGCAGGACCATTAAAGGGGTAAAAATATATTCTGTATGAGGCAGTAT
>NW_016812528.1:31807-33968 GCF_001698545.2 Rhinopithecus bieti
AAAAAAAAAAAAAAAAAAAAAAAAACAAAAAGAACGTGGTGTGTAATCAAATCAGAATCAATGGTACTGGGGTGCCCGGGCCACTCTTCCTTTCTTCCTTTCTTCCTTCCTTCCTTCCTTCCTTCCTTCCTTCCTTCCTTCCTTCCTTCCATTCCTTCCTTTCCTTCCTTCCTTCCTTTCTGACAGCATCTCACTCTGTCACCCAGGTTGGCAGGTTGGACTACAGTGGTGACATCTTGGCTTACTGCAATCTCCACCTTCCAGGTTCAAGTGATTCTTGTGCCCCAGCCTCCTGAGTAGCTGGGATTACAGGTGTGCACCACCACGCTGGGCTAATTTTGTATTTTAGTAGAGATGGGGTTTCACCATGTTGGCCAGGCTGGTCTTGAACTCCTGACCTTAAGTGATCCGCCCCCTCTCGGCCTCCCAAACTGCTGGGATTACAGGTGTGAACCACCGCGCCTGGCCTTCCTGATGCTTCTGTGTTTTCTAACTGTATGTTATTGTGCTTTATTTCCCATTTTTCTTTTAATTTTTATGAAGCAATTGTTTTAGTTTAGGCTGTCCTGAATGACCCCTGTCAGTGGTATGTTGGCATTCTCTCAGAGGAACTCCCTGCCCCCACTATCCTCTTTTTTCTAAAATACATACCTTAAATATTCACTATCATTCATATCATCACCAGGGAGCTCAGTCTATATGGACAGAATTGCAAATACAAGTTCAGCTGCGATCATTGATCGTGCAAAGTTGTATGAGAATACAACGCGTTTGTGTTTGCTTGATCCAAGTCAAAAGCTCAAACAAGACACAAAGAAAGCATTTCTTTGGTTTTTCTTGGTTGAAACATCCTGTTCCAGCCTCATGATGTCTTTGAGAGTCTGATAATTCCCTGCCTGTTGAACTGAGCATGGCTCCCGATTCTGTTGGAGTTTGAACATGACATCCAGCACTGTTATCTTCTTAACCCTTGGCTGTGTACCTGGGGTCTGCGTTTTGAGGGCTGGTGCTGTAGGAATAGTCTCTGACCTGCTCAGACTGCTCCAGTGCTGGAACCCACTTGGTCCCTGGGCCATCCTGCTTCTCCACATGCTCCAATGGGGGCATTCATTTTATTATTATTATTATTATTATTATTATTATTATAATACTTTAAGTTCTAGGGTACATGTGCACACTTGCCACACTTGTGCCCAGGTTTTGTTACCATAGGTATAAAAAAAAAAAACAATGTGCCATGTTTGTTTGCTGCACCCATCAACTCATCATTTAACATTAGGTATTTCTCCTAATGCTATCCCTCCCCAGTCCCCACCCCAACGAGCCCTGGTGTGTGATGTTCCCAATGGGGGCATTCTTGAGAGGTTTTGATGATGGATCTGACTCCTATTCACCTGACAATGAAGTCACTAGCAGCTCGCTGATCGCTGTGCCCGTCGCCACACTGGTCATGCCCAGGGTGCTGCACTTAGCTGCAGTGCCTCAGCTACGTAGGCATATTTAGGCAGCTCCCCAGATGATTCTCAGCCACACACCCCTGGTTAAGAGCTGTTGGCATAGATGTACTATCATTTAATCCACCAGTTCTTCTGTTCTTGATGCTCAGCTTGCTTCCAATTGTTTGCTATTAAATAATTCAGCAGTGCACATCTTTGTGGTTAAGTCTTTGTCCTCATTTCTATTTTCTGGGATAAATTTTGAGAAGTCCAATTGTAGGATCATAGGATAGGTACATTTTTAAGCTGGGGTACATTTTGAATGCGGCCAGTACCGTGTGAAAACTGGAGGGGGCTGGTGGAGTGGAGAAAGCATTGGGCCAGGTGTGAGGAAGCCTAGGCTCAAGAACAGGCTCTGCTGCCCAGCAGTGCAGGGCTTTGGGCAAGTCCCTTCCCTGTCCCAAGTTTTGTTTTCTTCCTTTGTAAATGAGCCTCATTACAAATCTGCACTGAAGCGATAGTGCAGACATAACCATCTCTTGGTCCCACAGGCAGGTGTATGTAAGGAGGGCAGATCTGCTGGATTCCGTGGTGGACTTGTGTAGCATCTGGCTTCCTTTTATGCAATGGTGATGGCTTATTTGATAATTGCTTCAGGGTTTCAAAGAAGCGATCGCCATTTTCTACTTGAAAAGAAGAAAATCGGCCGGGCGCGGTGGCTCAAG
>NW_016812528.1:38899-46331 GCF_001698545.2 Rhinopithecus bieti
ATCATTCTCAGCAAACTATCTCAAGAATAGAAAACCAAACACCGCATGTTCTCGCTCATAGGTGGGAATTGAACAATGAGAACACTTGGACACAGGAAGGGGAACATCACACACTGGGGCCTGTTGTGGGGTAGGGGTAGGGGGTAAGGATAGCATTAGGAGACATACCTAATGTAAATAACGATTTAATGGGTGCAGTGCACCGACATGGCACATGTATACGTATGTAACAAACCTGCACATTGTGTACATGTACCCTAGAGAAAAACTGGAAAAAAAAAAAAAGCTCACATATTGCGTGATTCTATTAATATAGAATGACCAGAATAGGCAAATCTATAGATGTGGGATATAGATTAGTGATTGCCAGGGGATCAGGTCAGGGTGATGAGGGGGTTGGGGGATGAGGTTAAAGGGTACAGGGTTTGTTTTTCAGTTGATTGTGGTAATGGTTGCATACCTTTGAATATATGAAAAATCATTTGTGTATTTTAAATGGGTGAATTGTATGGTATGTGAATTATGTCTTAAAACTGTTAAGGAAGGAAAAATAATTACAAATTACGAGAACTGGTATAATTTTAAAATGTAGAATAAAAGCTCGGAGGTTAAGATTGCAAAGAATAGGTGAGACCCCACCATAGTTTTAGACAGGGAAGCACTTTCACTGAAGGAGAGGCTGAAAAGGAGTCCTTAAGTTTGGGAAAGGGCTAAGGTGAGATGGGGGCCAGAAAGGACCACAAGCCAGGTCATCAAGTTGCCATCTATTATGATATATTAGTAGAAAACTTGCTCCAAGCTTCTCTTTATAACTTTTATGTAACTGTGTGTAAATAAACCATTGGGGTTAGTCACAAGGGAAATAAGATAGTTTTAATCCTCGAACAAATTTGTGATTCAGAGAGAGATAGGTAAGTACAAATACTTCTAGGGAAGAAGCAAACATGGAAATGGCTATAAATAACTAGTCTCAAGGTTCCAAGTGAGAGTATCTGGGTCACAGGCCTACTTTTTGAATCTCACCTTTCGGTAATAGAAGGTGGGCTTCCCAGATTAGGTGTTGCGGTTACATTTTATATCTCGGGTTCATCATGAGTTTAAAATTGGCTTTGAACATTGAATATAGACATTAACTACTAGAGGATCACTGAAATGGAAAGCCCACCCAATTGATGAAGGACCTGGTATGGCAGCTGGTATTGCACTGTGGCCCATAAACACTTAATTTCTTGTTTTGCAGGTAAACCCTAAGCTGATCAACCAATTTGAGCAGAATGACTTAAGTTTTGTAGGTCAGGATGTTGATGGAGACAGGATGGAAATCATTGAACTGGCAAGTAAGTGGGCTCTTCATTTTTGAAAAGCTTCCTGATAACTGGCCTTTCACAGACTAATTTGAGACCCAGGTTTTTTTTTGCATTCTTTCTTTTCTTTTCTCCTTTTAAACAAATATGTAACTACAAAGTACATGAAAAAACAGACTGCTGGCTGGGCATGGTGGCTCACGTCTGTAATCCCAGCACTTTGGGAGGCTGAGGTTGGCGAATCACCTGAGGTCAGGAGTTTGAGACCAACCTGGCCAACATGGTGAAACCCCATCTCTACTAAAATACAAAATTAGCCAGGCGTGGTGGCGGGCACCTGTAGTCCCAGCTACTCAGGAGGCTGAGGCAGGAGAGTCACTTGAACCCAGGATGTGGAGGTTGCAGTGAGTTGAGATAGCATCACTGCACTCCAGCCTGGGCAACAGAGTGAGACTTCGTCTCAGAAAGACAGACTGCTTATAATCCTGACCATTTTGGGGCCTATTAGTCTGACTCCACCATAAAATGACATATTATTCCAAGTCTACCAGTTCTACAAGTAGCGTGCTTCCTTACCAACTCCTCTCTTTCTGAGGCTACTTCTTTGTGCCAGCCTCTAGATTAGGTGCTCTGGGAAAAGCAGAGTGGCACTGTGGAGTGGCACCCTGCCTCCTCTCCTCTTTTGAGAAAGAATAGCCAAGTGCCACCTCATTGTTGGTGACTGATGTTGATGTCTGCTGCATGAGGGACCTGGCTCCTGTCCCGCCTTTCTCCACTGTGCTGGGTGGTCAAGCACGGGTCAGTCATTTAACATCTGAACACTAATCAGTGTCCCCAGAGTTCTTTTTAAGAGCAAACAGAACAGAAATAAAGGCATCAGAATTGAGGAAGGACACTGAAGTCGTTGTTAGTAACCGGGCCGGAACACCCGTGAGCACATAGGCACAAACTGTACATTTACTATCGATGACACAGAAGGCAGTGTTATTCTCAGTCAGCTTTGAAAGGACATGGTAAGCTCATGATCACAGCTGGTCTCAGCTCTTTGTCTTGATGTTCTAGCCCACGGGTTGGCAAACGACTGCCTGTGTACCACGTCTAGCCTGCTGTTTACAGCTAACTTATGAGCTGAGAATGATTTTTACTTTTTTTTTTTTTTTTTTTTTTTGAGATGGAGTCTCGCTCTGTGGCCAAAGCTGGAGTGCAGTGGCTGGATTCTCAAGCCTCCACTGCAAGCTCTGCCTTTCGGTTCACGCGCGCCATTTCCTGCCTCAGGCTCCTGAGTAGACTGGATACAGTGCCTGCCACCAGGATCGCCGGCTAGTTTTTGTATTTTTTTTTTTTTTTTTTTTGTTGAGACGGATGCTCGCTTGTGCCCAGGCTGGAGTGCAGTGCCAGATCTCAGCTCACTGCAAGCTCCGCTCCCGGTTTTACCGCCATTGCTCCTGCTCAGCCTCAACCGAGTAGCTGGGACTTCACAGGCGCCCGCACGCTCACCTCCGGTCTAGTTTTTTGTATTTTAGTAAGACGGGGATTTCACCGTGCTTAGCCAGGATGGTCTCGATCTCCCTGACCTCGTGATCACGCTCGTCTCGGCCTCGCCAAAGTGCTGGGATTAAGGCTGAGCCACCGCGCCCCGCACGTTTTTTGTATTTTTTTAGTAGAGCCAGGGTCTTCACTGGGTTAGCCAGGGATGGTCTTGATCTCCTGACTTGTGATCCACCGTCTCGGCCTCCGCCCAATAGTGCTGGGATTATCAGGCTTGAGCCACCAACGCCCGGCCTGATTTTTTACATTTTTATGGTTAAAAAAATTTTAAAAAATACCGTCTGTGACACGTGAAAATTATAGCCCCGCGTGTGCATTCAAATTGTTCCCCCCAATAATATTGGAACACAGTTTAGGGGTAGAAAGGTGTTATCTGTGATCTTCTTACCCATCATAAGGGTCATGACCAACAGTCCTATAACAAGACAGGTTGACAAGAGAAAAGCATAACATTTATTTAATCGAAGTTTTATGTGGCACTTTAGTCTTCAGGAATGGAGACCCAAAGACTTGGGGAAAGCTTCATTTTTATGCTTAGGTTCGATGAACAGTGGACAACCATGTAGCAATGTGATTGGGCAAAAGGGCATACTCTAATGGTAATAGAGTCCACTCAGATTCTTCTTGGCCTTTCTGTGTAGCATCCCATTCCCCCAGGTCTAGAGCAGGACTCATCTGGAATGAGGATCTTATGACCTACTTTCAGGAAAGGTAGGTCAGATAATTTCTTTATAGCCAGCTTTCACACAGAAAGGCTGGGGAAACATCAGAGTGACCTTCTTGCTTTGGAGGTCTTCCCAGTCACCTTCAGTTCAAACTACTTTAGGGTAGCATTTTCTGAGCCTCAACGAGAGCAACACTCATTCATTTATGTCTTGTCTATGGTTGCTTTTAATTTTTTTTTTTTTGAGACAGGATCTAGCTCTGTCACCCAGGCTGGAGTGCAGTGGCATGATCATGGCTCACTGCAGCCTTGACCTCTTGGGCGCAAGCAGTCCTCCCACCTCAGTCTCCCAAGTAGCTCGGACTGCAGGTATGTGTCACCCTGCCTGGCTACTTTTTTAATTTTTTTGAGACGAAGTCGCACTCTGTTGCCCAAGCTGGAGTGCAGTGGCGCGATCGTGGCTCACTGTAACCACCACCTCTTGGGTTCAAGTGATTCTTCTGCCTCAGCCTCCCGAGTAGCTGGGACTACAGGCATGTGCCACCATGCCCAGCTAATCTTTGTATTTTTTTAGTAGAGACGGGGTTTCCCTATGTTGGCCAGGCTGGTCTTGAACTCCCGACCTTGTGATCCGCCTGCCTCGGCCTCCCAAAGTGCTAGAATTACAGGCGTGAGCCACCGCACGCAGCCAATTTTTAAATTTTTTGTAGAGGCAGGGTTTTGCCATGGTGCTCAGGCTGGTCTCACCTCGGCTCAAGGCCTCTTCCCTCTTCAGCCTCCCAAAGTGCTGAGATTACAGGCATGAGCAACTGCACCTGGCCCATGGCTATTTTTTATACTACCGTGGCAGAGATGAATAGTTAAGAAAGAGACCTTATGGCTCACAAAGCCTGAAATATTTACCTTTTACAGAATATTGGCCCTTTACAGAAGCATTTGCTAACTCTTGGGCTAGACTCACAAATATACACTTCGTTGAACTAACTCGAATTTAACATTTTCACGTGCCTCCTTGACCTGTTTGTGTATTTGGATGTTCTCTTGACACTTCCATCTCGACTTATTTAAAACTAAATTTACATGCTCTCCCAATTAGTTCATTCTCCTGCTTCTGTTAAGATATCATCAATATCCTTGTCCAGAGTTTCTCAGCCTTGCCACTGTTGATTGACATTTGGAGTGGGATAATTCTTTGTCGTGGAGGCTGTCCTGTGCACTGTATAGCAAGCTTGTTTAACCCACGGTCCGTGGGCTGCTTGCAGCCCAGGACAGCTTTGAATGTGGCCCAAAACAAATTCGTAAACTTTCTTAAAACATTATGAGATTTTTTTGCATTTTTTTTTTTAAGCTCATCAGCTATCATTAGTGTTAGTGTATTTTATGTGTGACCCAAGACAATTCTTCTTCCAATGTGGCCCAGGGAAGCCAAAAGAGTGGACACCCCTGTTGTAGAGTGTTTGGCAGCATTCCTAGCCTCTACTCACTGCCAGTATCACCACTATCTCCCATGTTGTGACACCCCAGAATATCTCCAGACATTATCAAATGATCCTGGAGAGCCAGGAGCAGTGGCTCACGCCTGTAATCCCAATGCTTTGGGAGGCGAAGGTCGGAAGATCACTTGAAGCCAGAAGTTCGAGACCAGCGTGGGCAACATAGCAAGATCCTATCTCTACAAAAAACTAAATAATTCGCTGGGCATGGTGGTTCGTGCCTGTGGTCCCAGCTACTCAGGAGGCTGAGGTAGGAGATTGAGCCTGGGAAGTTGAGGCTGCAGTGAGCCATGATCATGCCACTGCACTACAGCCTGGGTGACAGAGCAACACCCTATCTCAAAAAAAAAAAAAGTAAGTCCCTGGGGGACACATTTGGTGGAGAACCATTCTCCTAGACTGTCAGGCTAGAAATTTCACATATTAGCTCTTCTTCCCCTTCAGATCCCAACTAGCAGTGAGTTGTCAAGTCCTGCAGATTCTGCCTCCGGAAAGAAAGCTGGTGTTTGCAATTGCACTGCGGTATCTAGAACACTAGTCCCAGTGCATGCCAACTCCAGCTCAATCTCCTTCCTGCTTCCAAGCCATCCCTTCTCCAACACCTCCTAACAAGAACAGAACTCTGCAGTGTGTGACACTAATTTGGTGGATAAACCACTCTCATATATTGAGTACTAAGTGCGTGCAGAATACTGTAAAAACGGTGCCGTGACATTTCAGAACCTGCATTTCCAGCCTGTATGCTTGAGGCTCCAGATAAACTGGATTACCTCTGCGTCTTCTAACCTCCCTCTTCTTTGTCCATCTTAGCTCGTGTCACTATTCTCCATTTAAATGCCTTTTCTCTGTCTCTTTTCCTTTTTGTCTCTGATCTGTTCAAGTACTTCCAGAGTCCTGAGCAGAGGGGAGAATTGAAGTCTAAGAAGGCTCCTTTGAACAGAGCAGCATTTTACCTAGACTTGAAAGAAGGAAAGCAATGGACATTTAGTGTGCACTTACTGGATGCTTGTCACTAGACCTCTTGCTAGGGACTTTGCATACCTTATATAACTAACAGAGCAGATGATGCTATTCCCACTTTACAGAGGAGACCGGAGTGCAAAGAGGTTAAATGACATGCCCAGGGCCATCCAGCTAGCCCTTTGCGGCAAGAGCAAACCCAGGTGGTTACCTCCTTCTGCCACCACTGCTGTGGGATTTTATTGTTTCTCTTGTTTTCACATTCTACCTAAGGTGATCAATTCATGCCTAGAGTTTTGAATTAGAATAGTAAGTACGCATTTCCAGGAGTCTTTCTGATGGAAATGCCCATCATTTAGAATTAAAGTGTGGATCCCCGTTGGTATTGAAGCCGCTTAAATCTTCCTAGCATGTGAGAAGGCAGAAAATTTCTTAAGCAAATTACCATTTGTTTACTTTGTTTAAGTACTTATTCACTTTTCATTCTCCTGGTTCTCATTATTGTCATCAAATACTTAGAAGGTTCTTTCATCATAAGGATTTAGATTCCCATTGGGGCTTTCAAATTTCATGTGGATTGAAAAGGAAATGAGAGCTGCTGTAAAACCTTGCAGTTTTTAAAAGCTGACTGCAAGCACTTATTAAGGAAAATTCCCCAGAAGATGTTGATCTTAGATACCCTTGGAAACATATCCACGAATCTCCACTGTTCCTGAAGGGCTCCGAGAAGAACAACAAAACCTGGGATTAGTATTATAGAATGTCAGAATTTGGTTTAAAGCAATCAACGGCATTATTTTAAAGATAATTGTATCTAATTGATAGAACATCATCAAAATAAAAGCTTTTTACTTTCTCCTCATATTGGCATAGAGGATTTTTTGGATAAAGTGATTCAGAGCAATGATCCATTCATTCACATATTCTGTCCCTGGCTATTACATGATTACATTGCTTAGCATCTGTCTGTAGTGATACAAAAGCACAGTTACTGTCTGCTTTTTTTTCCAAAGATGTCCCTAGATGTTATGCAGTAAGATTTATTGTCTCTTAAATTTAAAGCTACATTGCTTAATTTCTTCTCTAAGTGTGGATGATTTCTCTGCGTTTCTTGAGGGAATACATTCCTGGGAGAAGGTGGCATTCCCCTTATCAGGCTTTCTTACCTGCATATTCCTCTAATTCAAGGAAGTGTCTTCTTAGATGTAGAGGATTTCTACACTGGATTTTTCTGGAATCAGAGCTGTCCTATAGAACTCACTGGAGTTTTCTGGGATCAGAGCTGTCCTATAGAACTCACTGCAATGATAGAACTAGTCTACCCTATCCAATATGCTAGCCACTAGCCACATGTAACTTTGAACATGTTTCAAATGCTCAATTAATTTTAATGAATTTAAGTAGCTACATATGGCTAGTGGCTACCATTTTCTATAGCAGAGCTTTTTTTTTTTTTTTTTTTT
>NW_016812528.1:49600-52217 GCF_001698545.2 Rhinopithecus bieti
TGTTTTTTTGTTTTTTTTTTTGTTTTTTTTTGAGACGGAGTCTCACTCTGTCCCCGGGGCTTGGGCGCAGTGGCCGGATCTCAGCTCACTGCAAGCTCCGCCTCCCGGGTTTACGCCATTCTCCTGCCTCAGCCTCCGGAGTAGCTGGGACTACAGGCGCCCGCCACCTCGCTCGGCTAGTTTTTTTGGATTTTTAGTAGAGACGGGGTTTCACCGTGTTAGCCAGGATGGTCTCGATCTCCTGACCTCGTGATCCGCCCGTCTCGGCCTCCCAAAGTGCTGGGATTACAGGCTTGAGCCACCGCGCCCGGCCTCTTTTTATGGTTTTTTAAAATGTATGTAGTCAAATATTTTACTTCTGTGGCTTCTGCCTTTAGTCTCATGCCTAACATCTTTCCTTTTGGAAAGATTATATAAATAATAACCCCTGTGTTTTCCTCTAGCATTTTTATGGTTTCAATTTCATAGTTTAAATCTATAATCTATATGGATTTCATTTTCAGTGAAACCTGTGAGGTTGGGATTTGGCTCCCCACTTCCCTGCCAAATTGTCAACGAGTTGAGTAATTTGACTTTGTTTCAGGGATTTCTGTTTTGTTCCTTTGATTATTCTGTCTCTTACACCTGAACCTTTACCATCCTTTTCATTTTCATTGCATTATTATAAATCAAGACCTTATCGATCCTACTCCCACCATTATTAACATTTTTAATGTATTTTGCTATTCCTCCAAGCAAACTGTTATTTATTTATTATTTTCTTAGAGACAAGGTCTGGCTGTGTCACCCAGGCTGGAGTGCAGTGGTACAATCATAGCTCACTGCAGCCTTGGACTCCTAGGCTCAAGAAATCCTCCTGCCTCAGTCTCCCAAATAGCTAGGACTACAGGCACACACCACCATGCCTGGCTAATTTTTTAAATTTATTATTTTTGTAAAGACAAGGTCTCACTATGTTGTCCAGGCTGGTCTTGAATTCTTGACCTCAAGCAATCCTCCTGCCTCGGCCTCCCAAAGTGCTGGCCTTATAGGTATGAGCCACTGTGCCCAGCCTGTACAATGATTTTTCAAAATCAAGTTTGAATAAAAAATTCCTTAGGGATTTAGTTGAAATTTTATTTATTTATTTATTTGTTTGCTTGTTTAGGGACAGGGTCTTGCTCTGTTGCTCAGGCTGGGGTGCAATGGTGCAATCTCAGCTCACTGCAACCTCCACCTCCCAGGTTCAAGCAATTCTCCTGCCTCAGCCTCCCAAGTAGCTGGGACTACAGGTGTGCCCCACCACGCCTGGCTAATTTTGTATTTTAGTAGAGACAGGGTTTCACCATGTTAGCCAGGCTGGTCTCAAACTCCTGACCTTAAAGTGATCTGCTTGCTTTGGCCTCCCAAAGTGCTGGGATTATAGGCATGAGCCACTGTGCCCCACCAAAATTTCATTACATTTAAATACTAGTTTGGGGAGAGTTTATTTTTATTTCTTCTCATCCAAGAATATTGTACCTAATAACTTTAAAAGCAGAAGTAACCATCCAGAATATCATAGACTTTGATGGGGGTTATTACCACAATAACCAGATATATGTTGTTCAGAAGATTACCACTGCCAACCCTCATTCTGGCAAACAACCCTTGCAGTGTTGCTGTTGAGGGCTGGCAGGATCTGTGTGTGGTGTGCATGTGTGTGCTTGTTACACAACCCTACTTATTTGTGTCATTACCTGCTAGGAGAAGCTCACAGCTCTCTAGCATTTCCTTTCACCACATGTTCATATGGGAACAGCTTCACATAATTTGCAGTTTGGGCATCTTACTGTATTAATGTTCACCCCTTTCAGTGCACTGACTTTCAAACTGTGCCCTCGGAACTGGAGTCTGGGCTGCTGCGAAAGCAGGCCATGGGGGCTCCGGGCTCTTTCCTGCTTCAGCTGAGCAGCTCCACTTTATCTGGCTCATGTGCCATGGTTCGGCAAGAGAGATTTCATCCGAAGAAGAGCTTCCTATGTTCTGAGACTGCACGGCTTATGCCACTGATTGGACATCCTAATGTGGTCCCATGTCGGATGTGGGCTGTGACCCTTTGCAGCCATTTTACAATTCCCATTATTCTAGATTCTCACACCGAGAGGAAGGTGATAGTGGGACAAATTAGATAGCTGGAAGAAATAATTCACTTGTAACTATCTGGCTGTTTGCAAATACCAACTAATATACAAATCCCGTCTGGCTCGTGTGGACTGCCCACCTGTGTGTTGTATGGCCTGCCAATTCCCGCATGGCGGGTGGTGGTCTCTGGGTAGAGCTTCCAGCAGGGTGTGGTGGCTCACGCCTGTAATCCCAGGACTTTGGGAGGCCGAGGTGGGCAGATCACCTGAGGTCAGGAGTTCGAGATCAGCCTGGCCAACATGGTGAAACCCCGTCTCTACTAAATGTACACAAATTAGCCAGACATGGTGGCACACGCCTGTAGTCCCAGCTACTAGGGAGGCTGAGGCAGGACGATCACTTGAACCTGGGAGGCAGAAGTTGCAGTGAGCTGAGATTGCACAACTGCACTCCAGCTTGGGCGACAGAGCAAGACCCTGTCTCAAAAAAAAAAAAAAAAAAAAAAATCTCCCAA
>NW_016812528.1:55228-63604 GCF_001698545.2 Rhinopithecus bieti
GGGATGGTTTTGTTTTCTGTTGACTTCTACATGTAGCATTACAGAAAATTTAGAAAAGAGAGAGAGAGAAAAAAAAAGGCACCTGCAAACCCACCAGCCTAACATAATTACTGTGCTCATTTTCAAATATTTCCTGTGAGCCTATACCTGTATATGATTCTTTCTGTGGTTGTGATAATAATAGTGAGTCTATCTATCTATCTATCTATCTAGATATATATACACACACCCCCCAAACTCTTTTATTTTGAAAACTTGCAAACCTACAGAAAAGATGAAAGAGTGATACAGTGACGGTCTGGAGATCTCCTTTGCAAAGGAACATTTTTCTCCATTTTGGTTTTATTTATTTATTTATTTATTTATTTATTTATTTATTTATTTTTGAGACAAGTCTCGCTCTGTCACCCAGGCTGGAGTGCAGTGGTGTGATCTCGGATCACTGCAATCTCCGCCTCCCGGATCAAGCAATTCTCTGCCTCAGCCTCCCAAGTGGCTGGGATTACAGGCGCCCACCACTACACCTGGCTAATTTTTTTGTATTTTTAGTAGAGATGGGGTTTCACCATCTTGGCCAGGCTGGTCTTGAACTCCTGACCTCATGATCCACCCGCCTCAGCCTCCCAAAGTGCTGGGATTACAGGCGTGAGCCACTGCGTCCGGCCATTTTGGTTTTAAATACCAAAATTTGAAATGAACTAGGGCTCCTGGAAGAAATGGTGGATTCCAGGGCTGGGGCAGGGAGAGTACAAGATGAGCCTGGAACATATTGCTGTGTTTAAAGCAAAGAACAGCTGAAAATGAATGGGGTAGGAGTTTTCCAAGGTCAAAGAAGCCAGATTGAAAGGGCTCCCACTGGCCTTATTTTGGACAATTTGAACATCAAAAAGAACAATGACAGTATTAGATTACAACACATTTCATTTTCTGAAATTCCATGCGTCCATAATAATACTCAGAAAATACAAAAGTAAAGAAAAAAAAAGCCAATTAAAAATGTAGACATCATCTCCGATGTAATAACGGATTCAAATAAGGGTCGTCGGTGGATGGTAAAGCCACTGGGTGAAAGTTGTAAGAAACAGAATATTCATATGTTCTCGGAATAGCACCATAAATTCTTTATTAATTACAGAAGCTTGTATTTTGAACTTAACACCTCATATGCATTTTCCAAGTTGCATAAAGTTCATTTTAATGACTGCACACTTCACCATTCACTCAACACACCCCCTATGTCAAAGCTTATTCTATCCCAGTCACTGTGCTGAGTGCTTGAATAAGCGCTTGAATAAGAACATGTTCCCTGACCTGGGGACTCATCAGGTAGTATAACTGTTCTCTAAATTTTGGGAGGTGACAGACTTCCGAGATTGTGATCAAAGCTGTGGGCCTACTTCCTGGAAAACTGCCCAAACATACCACTTCGTAGTTTCCTTACATTCATACCTCCAATGCTACCCCCTCCCCTGCATCCATAGACTTTCTTCTAGGGGTCTTCAGCTACAGACCTTCCCATCCAGGAAAGGGCCCAGTCCTGCAAGCGTACAGTCCCAGCAGTGTGGGAAATGCTGGCATTAGAGCTTGTTCTCTCTTTCGTGGTTGCAACCCAGGGAATGCTCCCAGGTTGCCAGGATTAACTAACATTAAGATTAATATCTTCCTGCAAGTGGTACCATCACCCACACAGTGTGACCTGCCTGGACTCCCCTGGGGAAGCTCAGATTCCTCCTCCCTCATCCAGCAGGTGCTATCAATTCTTGTTGTTGGCATTCACTCCGTCTTTTGTCTATTTTCTGCCATGCTGCAAGGGAGTATGGCCCGGAGTCAGGACTCTAGTTGAGTCAACCGAGCTCAAACTGGCTCTTTTATTTCCCAGCTGCCTGTGACCTTGCTCTTCTGTGCATCGCTTTCTTTATAAAAAGGGGATGGTAATAGTCCCTACTTGACATGGCAGAAATGAAGATTAAGTTTCACACTAAATGTAAAGCACTTAGCATAGTGCCTGGTCTATGGTAGGAACTTAAATGGGAATTATTATGATGATGCTATTATTATTACTTTCCTTTAGTTCCAGTATCTATCTCTTGCCTACTGCAAAGCCTCCTACTTGGTCTCTCTGCCTCCAGCTTGCTTCCTCCCAACCCATCTTCTGCTGTTGGAATGATCTCCCCACATTATTTTGGAACTTAAAATCCCCCCATGGCTTCCCTTGGTTTATAGGATAAAATGCACACAAATCCATATGGAACAGCTTGCAGTTCCCTGAACTCCCCAGAGGGTTTTGCCTGTTGCCTCTTCACGTTCCTGACCTGCTTAGCGAGAGGAGAATAGGGATCTATATCCTATTAGAATGGTTGTCCACGGAATCATTAGGTGAACGAGGTGAATCAGAGGTGACAAGGTGGTGAATCGCAGGTGAGAGTGGCTCCTCCATTGTTCACAGAGGGTGCATTTCACCCTCCCAGGCATGCTTCTCTTACGTTGGGTGGCTCTGCTGTCTCTTGGACTTGGAGAGTAAGGTACTCTTTTCCTTCGCACAAATCCGACATTCTGTTTCCAGCACTGTTTGAAACTTGGAATCACTTTGTTTCAAACTTGGAATCACTTTGCTTTTTGACTTTTGAGTTGCATGGTTGATGTTGCCAGGGGCCATTCTTGCACCATGTGGTGCGAAAATATTTTATTTCTGTGGGGACAGTATTGACAAGTAGGGTGGATGCTATGGATTTGACTTCTGGGTCTGCTGCTTATTGAGTAATTTTGTCCAAGTCACCACTCCTAAACCTCCTGATCCTCCTCCTTAGGGTCGCTGTGAGGAACAGTTGAGGTGGTGCTTTATAAACTCAACTGCTATCAAAATGCCACTTTCCCCACTTTGTTACACTTCAAGCAGAAGTGAACTGAAATTAACAAAAGATTCTATTTTGCTTTCTTTTGAACAGTTCTTTTAAACATTTTAAAAAAATATTCACCCCTGTGATTGTTTGACTTCAACTCCATACCTTGAGATATTTTTTAGGGTAAATTATTGTTAATGAACCACATTTGAGTACACCTTCCCTTGGGGCGGCATAAATGTTGGTTAAAAGGTGCTCCTTTTAACTAGATCATGGTGCACTGCAGTGTGGATGGTGTGACGCCAGACAGGAATGGAGTTAGTAGTACTACGGACTACCGTGTGCTTTTACCACCCTGCCTGGGTGGTATTCTACTGTTTACTATGAAATACAAAACTCATTCAAAGCAGACTAGGTTTTTGTTCCATTGCTCTTATATTTTATGGCTTCCAGGGGCCCTTTGTGAAGGAAATAAGTATAGTAGTAACACTGCTTTGGGGAAAACTGTGTACATGACAACCTGTTTTTAAAACATGCTGTTTCACAGGAAACGGATTTTAATATAAAGTATTGTAAGGATCTCATGCATGCTGGGAATCCTAATAATGCCATTAAAATCTTTAAATTCCAACCACCTCTTTCTGTTAATGGAGAAGAAATCGTTTAACAGCTGCCTTGGGGTAGTGTAAAGGTGGACTATAGGAGGCATTCCTATACCCCTTCCCTAGCACCTTGGAATATCTGTTTTCTTATGTGGGGAATTTATTGGGAACCAGAAGTCCTTGACAAGCAAACTTCACTATAACAAACCTTTCGTTTGTCAAGAGCCACATGTTGTCCGGGCACTGTGGGTCTGTAATCCCAGCACTTTGGGAAGCTGAGGCGGGCGGATCACTTGAGGTCAGGAGTTCAAGACCAGCCTGGCCAACATGGCGAAACCCTGTCTCTACTAAAATACAAAATTAGCTGGGCGTGGTGGTGCATTCCTGTAATCCCAGCTACTTGGGTGGCTGAGGCATGAGAATCGCTTGAACCTGGGAGGCAGAGGTGGCAGTGAGCCAAGGTCACACCACTGTGCTCTAGCCTGCGTGTCAGAGTGAGACTCTGTCTCAAAAGAAAAAAAAAGGGGGGCCGGGTGCAGTAGCTCACGCCTGTAATTCCAGTGCTTTGGGAGGCCAAGGCAGGCGGATCACCCGAGGTCGGGAGTTTGAGACCAGCCTGACCAACATGGAGAAACCCTGTCTCTACTAAAAATACAAAATTAGCTGGGCGTGGTGGTGCATTCCTGTAATCCCAGCTACTTGGGAGGCTGAGGCAGGAGAATCGCTTGAACCCAGGAGGCGGAGGTTGTGGTGAGCTGAGATCATGCCATCACACTCCAGCCTGGGCAACAAGAGCAAAACTCTGTCTCAAAAAAGAAAAGAAAAGAAAAAGAAAAGAACTATATGTTGACCATTGTGGTAAAGTCTTGTCAGTATAGTGATTCTTCTGTGTTGCTGCTGGTGATTTTGGTTTTGCCTTGCAAGAAAGGTACCATAAAATACTTTTTAAAAAGAAAGTTTTCATGATTTGGGAGGCACATGCATGCATAAGAGATATTTGCTGTGATTTTAATTAATGGTAGATAGACCTTTAAAAAAAACTTTTGGCCAGGCATGGTGGCTCACACCTGTAATCCCAGTACTTTGAGAGGCTGAGGTGGGAGTATTGCTTCAGTCCAGGAGTTCTAGGCCAGCCTGGGCAACATAGTGAGACCCCATTCCTACAAAAAATAAAAATAAAAGGTTAGCTGGGCATAGTGGCGTGCACCTGTAGTCCCAGCTACTCGGGATGCTGAGGTGGGAGGATCGCTTGAGTCCAGAGGTTGAGGCTGCAGTAAGCTGTGATCGTGCCACTGCACTCCAGCCTGGGTGACAGAGCAAGATCCTGTCTCAAAAAAAATTTTTTTAAAGGAAATGACAAGGACCATTGCATGGTGACTGTAGTTTGCTTTTTAAAAATCATTATTCATTTGTTTTTAGATCAGTACTATCCAATAGAACTTTCTGCTCTGATAGAAATGTTCTATAATCTGCAGTATCATCTATGGTAGGGACTAGGCACACATGGCTACTGATTACTTGCAGTGTGACAGGTGCAAGTGAGGAATGGAATTTTAAATTTTATTTCATTTTAACTGATTTAAATTTAGATAGCCACTGTGGCTTGTGGCTACCATATTGGACAGTGCAGTTTAAAAATTTTCCCCTCTTCGGCCGGGCGCGGTGGCTCAAGCCTGTAATCCCAGCACTTTGGGAGGCCGAGACAGGCGGATCACGAGGTCAGGAGATCGAGACCATCCTGGCTAACACGGTGAAACCCCGTCTCTACTAAAAAATACAAAAAACTAGCCGGGCGAGGTGGCGGCCGCCTGTAGTCCCAGCTACTCAGGAGGCTGAGGCAGGAGAATGGCGTGAACCCGGGAGGCGGAGCTTGCAGTGAGCTGAGATCTGGCCACTGCACTCCAGCCTGGGCCACAGAGCGAGACTCCGTCTCAAAAAAAAAAACAAAATTTTCCCCTCTTCTTGGGAGGCCGAAGCGGGCAGATCACTTGAGGTCAGGAGTTTGAGACCATCCTGGCCAACATGGAGAAACCCCGTCTCTACTGAAAATATAAAAAATTAACCGGGCATGGTGGTGGGCACCTGTAATCCTGGTTACTCAGGAGGCTGAGACAGGAGAATTGCGTGAACCTGGGAGGCGGAGGTTGCAGTGAGCCCAAATCATGCCACTGCACTCCACCCTGGGTGAAAGACTGAGACACTGTCTTAAATAAACAAATAAATTAAAAATTTCCCCTGTTCAAATGTAACAAGACACATAGGGACATGTCTGTATTTTATGCCACTTCATACAATTTAACATGCAAGACTCTAATATCTGATAATTCTTCCCTGTGAGAAACATGTGTGTGTGTTTGTGTGTGTAAAAGATTACTTAAAAAGATAGGTTAGTCCTAAGATACAGCTGGATGTCTTGAATGAAATGAAAATATACCCAGATATATCTAGCTTTTGACTTAAGTTTGTTCTGTGTGAAACAGAAATGAATCCAGCATAGAGTAGCGCTCACAGCCCATATGCAGCACAGAGTACACTCACATTTTATTGCATGTGCAAGAGCCACTGTTGGTCTGCATTCAGATGACCCACGTTTTATTTCTAGCAGTTGTTTTTTATTGGCAGATGAATGTCCTAAAATCAGCAAGTTCAGCAGTAACGTATATTTTGATAATTCTGTTCTTGAGTGTCATGGTTTATTTTATTGTCCTACCCCCAGTCTCTGANGACTCCGTCTCAAAAAAAAAAACAAAACAAAATTTTCCCCTCTTCTTGGGAGGCCGAAGCGGGCAGATCACTTGAGGTCAGGAGTTTGAGACCATCCTGGCCAACATGGAGAAACCCCGTCTCTACTGAAAATATAAAAAATTAACCGGGCATGGTGGTGGGCACCTGTAATCCTGGTTACTCAGGAGGCTGAGACAGGAGAATTGCGTGAACCTGGGAGGCGGAGGTTGCAGTGAGCCCAAATCATGCCACTGCACTCCACCCTGGGTGAAAGACTGAGACACTGTCTTAAATAAACAAATAAATTAAAATTTCCCCTGTTCAAATGTAACAAGACACATAGGGACATGTCTGTATTTTATGCCACTTCATACAATTTAACATGCAAGACTCTAATATCTGATAATTCTTCCCTGTGAGAAACATGTGTGTGTGTTTGTGTGTGTAAAAGATTACTTAAAAGATAGGTTAGTCCTAAGATACAGCTGGATGTCTTGAATGAAATGAAAATATACCCAGATATATCTAGCTTTTGACTTAAGTTTGTTCTGTGTGAAACAGAAATGAATCCAGCATAGAGTAGCGCTCACAGCCCATATGCAGCACAGAGTACACTCACATTTTATTGCATGTGCAAGAGCCACTGTTGGTCTGCATTCAGATGACCCACGTTTTATTTCTAGCAGTTGTTTTTTATTGGCAGATGAATGTCCTAAAATCAGCAAGTTCAGCAGTAACGTATATTTTGATAATTCTGTTCTTGAGTGTCATGGTTTATTTTATTGTCCTACCCCCAGTCTCTGAACACATAGGAAAGACAATTAGTGAACCCAGTCGTTAACCTTGGAGATGAATAAATTCAAGCTGAGCTTCATTTTGTTAAACTCAGCCTGTGCCATTTGGATGTGTTGGCAGAGCTTGGGGCAGACAGCCATCAGATAGGAAATGAGAGCTGTTAGGTTAGAAACAGGCCCGCCCAAGTCCACTTGCTAATGTGGGTAGGAAATTATACTTGGCATAGGAAACAATTCAGAAAATCATACACTTAGCAGTTTTTATTGGTTCTTTGTGTTTCCATGACTTTTGAGGAGATACCAAGTTATGAATATATAACCCCATCAATAGCAACATCTTATATTTTTGTATAGTTTTCAGAGCAAGTTTATACAGTTTAATTTGACTCTCAAAACATTTTGGTGAGTTTGGAGGTATTATTGCCACTTTTTCTAGACTCAGAAGTCAATGACTTGTCCAAAGGTACGTGGCTCATAAATAGTATAACCAGGAGTGTCGGGGGAAGACATGAGCCCACTGTATTCTTCCCTAGGCTTGGAGATGGGGAAGGAAGTGGGTGTAAAATCTGGCACCCAAGCAAATGAAGTTTCCTCAGTTCTTTGGCCCTTGTCACTTGTGTTAGGGGACATGCCCTAGTGGGTCCTACTGCCCTACCTGCAGCAAGCTTAAACCCCACCCTGTGCCCTGAGCTAGTATAATGGGAATTCTGGCTTCACCTTGAAGGATCTATGTGCCAAGTAAGTCACTTGAACATCCTTGACCTTCATTTCATCTCAGATAGGGAGTTGAGTGCAACTTCCAAATCCCCTTTCTTGGCTAATTCTATGACAAAATGTTGCATGGAACCAGGAAGGATTCTTCATTTGAGCAGGGAGAGTGCATGGATAGGATGTATCAACTTTTTTGGCTGTTGTTTTTCTCCCCCAAATATTGTTCAGTTATTCCTATGTACCAGTAGAAGTGATTTCTCTGAACTAAAGTCTAACTAGGAGGTATCTTTCTACTTGATTGGTTTTCAGGGTATGTTGTTTTATATGTTTATCTAACATATGTTGTCTTTTCTGCCAATTCTGAATCTTCTGTCTCCTCTCTTTATTCTAGTGCTCCGTCCCCACCACCTACGCTGTTTTTGTTCAAAAGTCAGAGAAGGGAGTGAGCATGCAAATCAGGAAACAGATTGTCTTTTTGTCTATACAGATTTGTCTATTATTTTGTTTATTTATTAATATTCAGTCAGTATGTTTAGAGTGAAATCTTTCTTTTCTAGTCTATCAGCATAGGGTTTCTCCAATTGTTCCCTTTCCTCAAAAAAAAAAAAAAAAAAAAAAAAAAAAAAACCAAACAAACTAGCCGGACGAGGTGGCGGGCGCCTGTAGTCCCAGCTACTGGGGAGGCTGAGGCAGGAGAATGGCGTG
>NW_016812528.1:66858-68714 GCF_001698545.2 Rhinopithecus bieti
AAATTGCAAATTGAATAATTGTCCAGGTTTTTTTTTATACCTTGCTAAATTAGTTCTTCTTTTAATCTAGTGATAGATACAGTGATGCCAGTGATGACAGCTTTTCAGAGCCAAGGATAGCTGAGTTGGAAATAAGCTGAAACGAATACATGACTGGGAATAATGGGGACTGCCTGTGAGGGTAAGATGGAATCTTCGAGGATTGTTCATTTCTCTCATGGACAAGCTGTATTCATCTTGGTATTGAGGAGGATATTATAGGACTTGCCTCACAGGATCTTGCTCCTTTGAGATGCTCCCATTTGACTGGCAGTTAGCAGGACAGGCATGACAGCCCATGGTGCTGTCCAGAGTTAGTGTTTGGGGAAAATGGAATGCACCTTGGACCAGGAAAAAAATATATAAGTACACCTATAAATGTATACGTGGGGGCTGTTGTGGTTACAGTTATAATAGTCTAGGTCAGGGGTTGACAGACTTTTTCTGTAAGGTCAGAGGGTAAATATCATAGGCTTATGAGCCATGCAGTTCCTGTGGCAAGTACTCAATTCTGCTGTTGTAGCAGGAAAGCAACCATAGACAGTATGTAAGTGAACAGGCATGGCTGTGTTCCAATCAAACTTTATTTACAAAAAGAGTTCGCTGATCCCTGGTCTAGGCCACTCATAGAAGAGCAGATTTCCTTGGATTTGTATAAAATGAAATGAAATGAAATAAAATAAAATAAAATAGTATTTGATTTCTTTGTAGGGAGATGCAAGAGACAGGCTTAGTGTCCAAGGGCAGCTTATTTTTCCATTGCTCTATTATGCACTATTAGAATACCAGCCTGGATAGCTTCAGTAAATTTATGCTCAGTGGCAGATAGTGCCTGGATTGCCCTAGGCATTATGGCAGGCCTTCACTTGTATAAGCTGTTCTTTAGCAGAGACAGCAGCTTTTGGAAGACTTGTAAAGCGTTCATTGCTTTCCTGTGAGATCTCTTCATGTTCATCAGGGAAGATGCAAAGCTGTGTCTATTTAGTTTTTCCTCAAACATGGAGATCTTTTGGAGCAAGTCAAAATGGTGCAGAGATTAGCTGGAGATATTGAAATACTTGTATTATTCCGTTCCTGGTGTTGCTAATATTTATATTCTTTTCTTTTAAGCATCTGAAATAATTGAAGGCAAGATGAAGGAACTATCTGAAGAAATCACTACACTCTTACAGAATCCCTCTGTTCTCCGGCAAACATGGGATGTAAAGCCTCCCAGGGAATCTCATAATACATACTTCTGTGAACCAGAACCAGAGGGGTAGTTTTCTTTTCCCTCCAGAGGCAGCCTTTGGTACTTAAAATATCTGTAGCTGATTAAATTTTTCCCAACAACCTCGCTGGGGAGAAAGTGTGTTCATATTTTGTCCAGTGGATCAGGATGTTAGGATGACGAGCAAGAGTCCAGGTCACTGTGCCTTTGCTGTGATGTATGGAAAGGATGGCAGGGAACATGCCGTAAGTAATTTTGAGTAAGAAAATGAGTCACTGTGTTACCTGGAACTCAGCCACAGATTTGTGTGTGGTCCAAGATCATTTCAGTTTCTCACCCTGTTTATTTCCTGGTAAAAGTAAAATTGAATAGGTCCAAGACACTTGGGGGTGTAATGCTTTGCCTCAGACACAAAATTTAAGGGGGTTCCAAAAAACTCAGGAATCAAGATCAGTAATACAGTTTGAGTATCCCTTATGTGAAATGCTTGGGGCTGGAAGTGTTTTGAATTTCAGATTTTGGAATATTTGCATACACATGAGATATCTTGGGAATGAGACTCAAGACTAAACATGAAATTCATTTATGCTTCATATACACCTTATAC
>NW_016812529.1:0-1165 GCF_001698545.2 Rhinopithecus bieti
TGTGTGTGTGTGTGTGTGTTTATGTGTGTGTGTGTGTATGTGTATATATATATATATATATATATATATATATATATATTTGTTTTTTTCTTTGAGATGGAGTCTCACTCTGTCTCCCAGGCTGGAGTACAATGGTGCAATCTCAGCTCACTGCAACCTCCACCTACTGGGTTCAAGCGATTCTCCTGCCTCAGCCTCCCAAGTAAGCTAGGATTACAGGCGCCTGCCACTGCGCCCAGCTAATTTTTGTATTTTTAGTAGAGATGGGATTTTGTCACGTTGGCTAGACTGGTTTCAAACTCCTGACCTCAGGTGATCCACCCACCTTGGCCTCCCAATGTGCTGAGATTACAGGTGTGCGCCACTGCGCCTGGCCAGGACTCCTATATTTTTGAAATTTAAATGATACAGGTGTTAGAATTCTAGAATTCTATGACCAGGGAATTTAGGAGGAGAGCAGCAGTGCTAAGCTCAGTGTGAAGGTAGTAGATTAAACGGCTGTTTGGGGGCAAGAAGATCAGTGTCAGTTGTGGCAGGATCATTTCCTGAGATATTACTTTGCGTCTTGTTGTCCACAGCATCAGTATCTTTTTTACTCTGTCCCAGGGCATTGCTGTCCCTATGATTCAGGGCCCAAAAGCATCCAGAAGAGAGTCTCTTCCTTCAATGACTTAACGCGGGATCATCTCAGATAGGAATGGGGAGAGAGTTGGGAAGAACCTCCAAGGAGGCTTAAGCTCAGATATGAGTGAAAAAGAGTCAGCCATGTGAAGGCCAGCAGGAAAAGCCATTCCAGGTACAGCAACAGGGAGTGCAAAAGCCTTAAGTTCAGCATCAAGCTTAGAGGGCTGAAAGACCATGGGCAAAAATGGGAGAGCGGCACAAGGTGAGACAAAAGAGGCAAGTAGGGGCCAGAGAGACATGCAGAAATTGGTAGCTGGAATTTCATCCTAAGTATAATAGGAAGCATTTGGAGGTTTTATGCATGAAATTGACCTGAGGTCATTGCAGAAAGAAAAGAAAGAAGAAAGAGAAAGAAAAGAAAAGAGAGAGAGAAAGAAAAGAAAGGAAAGAAAGAGAGAGAGAGAAAGAGAAAGAAAGAAAGAAAGAAAAGAAAGAAAGAAAGAAAGGAAGGAAGGAAGGAAAAAGTAAAAGAGAGAGAGGG
>NW_016812530.1:0-285 GCF_001698545.2 Rhinopithecus bieti
CCATTCTCTTGCCTCAGCCTCCCGAGTAGCTGGGACTGCAGGCGCCCGCCACCTCGCCTGGCTAGTTTTTTGTATTTTTAGTAGAGACGGGGTTTCACCGTGTTAGCCAGGATGGTCTCAATGTCCTGACCTCGTGATCCACCCATCTCGGCCTCCCAAAGTGGCTTGAGCCACCGTGCCCGGCCTAGAGTCTGTCTTTTAAAGTATTATATTATTTTGAGCATTAAAAATCAAGATATTTTATTCTTGAATGCTGGGTTCAGACTATTCCTGATATTAAAATTT
>NW_016812531.1:0-3299 GCF_001698545.2 Rhinopithecus bieti
CATTGGTCATTCAGGAGCACATTGTCTGATTTTCGTATGTCTGTATAGTTTTCAAAATTCCTCTTGTTATTGATTTCTAGTTTTATCCCATTGTGGTCAGAGAAGATAATTGATATTATTTCAAATTTTTAAAAACTGTTTTCACACTTGTTTGTGACCTAATATATGATATATCCTTGAGAATAATCCATGTTTTGAGAAGAAGAGCATGTATTCTCCAACCATTGGATGAAATATTCTATAAATATTTACTAGCTCAATTTAGTCTATAATGGAGATTAAGTCTGATGTTTGTTGATTTTCTGTCTGGATGATGTCCGATCCTAAAAGTAGAGTGTTGAAGTCTCCAGCTATTATTGTGTTGATGTCTGTCTTTCTCCTTAGCACCAGTAATATTTATTTTATATATCTGCATGCTCCATTGTTGGGTGCATACATATTTATAATTGTTACATCTTTTTGTTTAATTGACCCATTTTGTATTTTATAATGATGTTCTTTGTTTCTATTTATAGTTTTTGTCTTGAAACCTATTTTGTTTGATATGACTATAGTGACTCTTGCTCTTTTTTGGTTTCCATTCACATGGAATATCTTTTTACATCCCTTTACTTCCATTCTATATTGGCTTTATACATGAAGTATGTTTTTTGTAGGCAACAGATAGTTCTAATTTTTTGTCAATTCAGCCACTCTACACCTTTCAACTGGAAAGTTTAGTTCATTTACATTCAATGTTATTATTGATAAGTAAGGACTTACGCTTGCCATTTTGTTATATGTTTTCTGTTGTTTTGTGGTCTTCTCTTCCTTCTTTTCTTCTTCCCTGTCTTCCTTTTAGTGAAGATTATTTTCTCTGGTGGTATGTGTTAATTTCTTGTTTTTTTTGTTTGTTTGTTTTGTTTTGTTTCTGTTGTGTGTTTTTGATTTGAGGTTACACTGAAGCTTGCAAATAATGTCTTATAACCCATTATTTTAAACTGGTGACAAGTTAACACTGATTACATATACAAACAAACAAATAAACATAGAGAAAAGTAATAAAGCTCTACACTTTAACTTTTTTCATGTGCTTTTAACTTTTTTTGTTTCCATTTATATCTTAATGTACTGTCTATGTTGGGAGCAATCCCCCCACAATCTGATCGTAAACCAGTCCCAAGACTGGCCATAAACAAAATCTCTGCAGCACTGTAACATGTTCATAATGCCACTGATGCCCGCACTGGAAGGTTTTGGGTTTACAGGAATGAGGACAAGGAACCCCTGGCCCGCCCAGGGTGGAAAACCTATTAAAGGTATTCTTAAGCCACAAATAATAGCATGAGTGATCTGTGACTTAAGGTAGTGTTCCTGCTGCAGTTAACTAGCCCAACCTATTCCTTTAATTCGGCCCATCCCTATGTTTCCCATAAGGGATACTTTTAGTTAATTTAATATCTATAGAAACAATGCTAATGACTGGTTTGCTGTTAATAAATATGTGGGTAAATCTCTGTTTGGGGCTCTCACTACTGAAGGCTGTGAGACCCCTGATTTCCTACTTCACACCTCTATATTTCTGTGTGTGTGTCTTTAATTCCTCTAGCACCGCTGGGTTAGGGTCTCCTTGACTGAGCTTGTCTCAGCAAGTGGCGTCCATTCGTGGGGGCTCAAATCCAGGTCGAAGGGTCGCCAGAATGATGGTTGGAATGGAAAACTAGCTGGAGGATACCCGAGTACTCTTAAAGCAGTTCCTGTGGTGAGTAAGAAGGGGAGCTCGGAAGCATCAGAGTAACGATGGGACAGGTATGGGGTCTGGTTCGTTTCACCTTGGAACTTTTTCACACTGATAATGAGGAGGAACAAGAATATAGCGAAGTAACAGACAAGGTTACAGAGCATGTTTATTTGCCAGCTAAAGCACAAAGGAAGGAGAGGTTCATCCCTACCCTTCTGCACCCCCTCATTATTATTTTGAAGAAAATGAACCTCCAGATCTTTCTTTTCCAGAGGACACTGGGCGAAAAGTAGTTGCCCCAGTGACTGTTTGAGCAGCGCCTCAAGCAACGGCTCTTAGTTCTATTCAGGCAGGAATTCAGCAAGCTAGACAAGACGGTGATTTAGAGGCTTGGCAGTTCCCTGTTAGAATACATCCCCCAGATCAACAGGGAAATATTATTGCTACATTTGAGCCTTTTTCTTTTAAATTACTCAAAGAATTTAAGCAAGCTATTAATCAATATGGACCAAGTTCTCCTTTTGTAATAGGACTGTTAAAGAATATTGCTGTCTCCAGTCAGATGATGCCAGTGGGGACGGTAGGATTACTTCTAGGTAGGTCTAGTTTAAATTTAAAAGGAGTGGAAGTACAAACAGGAGTCACTGATTCAGATTACAATGCAGAAATTCAAAGTGTTACATCTACTTCTGTTCCCTGGAAAGCAGAGCCAGGAGAGCGCATAGCACAGCTCCTGATTGTGCCATAGGAGCAGACAGGGTGATGGCAGGTTCGCCGGGTGAGAGGCTTCACAGCAATCCAGTGACCAAGTCGAGGTGGTGAACACAAGACCAAGATTGGAAAGCCAGCGTCAGAGGAGGGAATTACAGCAAAACTTGAACCACTGACAGAAGAGTCTAGCAGTCTCAGAGAGAATGTTCTACAGGATTCTGAAGGCAGAGAATTCTGTGAATTTGGGCATAAATTAAATGAAAAAGATCAGAACGTCTTTAAAAGGGGACCTCAAAACTGTGAAGGATATGGGCAAAGCTTTGTTTGGAGTACAAGCCTTTTTAGGCATCGAAGAACCCATTGTGAGAAACCTTATGAATGTGGTAAGTGTGGAAAGGCCTTTAGTGTGAGCTCAGCCCTGGTTCTGCATCAGAGAACACATAATCATTTTTAAAAGTCTCTTCTTATTGCTCATTTTTAAACTCATTTTTAAAAAAGTTTGGCTGGGCACAGTGGCTCACACCTGTAATCCCAGCACTTTGGGAGGCCAAGGCAGAAGGATTGCCTGAGCTCAGGAGTTGAAGACCAGCCTGGACAAAATAGCAAGACCCCGTCTCTATTAAAAATAGAAATCAGGGCCAGGCATGGTGGCTCACGCTTGTATTCCCAGCACTTTGGGAGGCCGAGGCTCGTGGATCACTTGAGGTCAGGAGTTCGAGAACAGTCTGGCCAACATGTTGAAACCCTGTCTCTACTAAAAATACAAAAATTAGCCTGGCATGGTGGTGGGCACCTGTAATCCCGGCTACTCAGGAGGCTGAGACAGGAGAATCACTTGAACCCAGGAGATGGAAGTTGCAGTGAGCTG
>NW_016812531.1:5050-12535 GCF_001698545.2 Rhinopithecus bieti
CCTAGTAATGGTAAAGCTTCTTATTCTGACTCAAAAGTAAAGTTTTCCAGATGTCCTATACTTCAGCTCAAAAGCAGAGCTTGTAGCTGTAAATGAGGTATTGACTGCTTTTGATATGCCTATTAATGTGATTTCTGATTCTTCATACGTGATTCATTCCACACAGTTAATTGAAATTGCTCAGTTACGATTTCATATAGATGAACAACTGCTGACAAAACAAAAAAGGAGGAAAATAGGGATTACAGGACAGCCGATACACAATTGAATCTAGCATTATTTGGTGAAAAGATCCCATAACAAAAACTTGGGAAATAGGTAAAATAATAACTTGGGGTAGAGATTATGCTTGTATTTCTCCAGGCCAAAATCAACAGCCAATTTGGATAACATCAGGACACCTGAAACCTTATCATGAGCCAGATGAGACTCTGGGAGGATCCCGAGGACCCCCCGGTTGCAGCCATGTCGAGACTGACACTGAGGAGGCAACACCCGTCGAACACAGCCACCCACCTGGGGACAGATCAAGAATCTGTCACAGATGGCAGAAGAAAACCTGAGGAAAGCAGACAACCAGTCACAATAAATAATTTAATGGTAGCTATGATAGCGGTTATCACCACTGCCATGAGTATTCCTTCCATAAGGGCTGGTAATAATGCTTGGATGCAATCACTCTATGACACAGTTACACATGCTTTCTGATCTCAGTATTTACTCTAATAAATCTGCTCCTATAATTGAGGCATACTGCCCTCAAAATCCTATTTGTAAACAGGATTGGACCCAGTTAGAAAAAATGAACATACTTGTGTAGGAAGATTGCTTTGCAGAACAGGCAGAGGTGCTACACAACGATTCCTATGGAATCATTATTAATTGGTCCCCTAAGGGGATGTTTAGCTTGAATTGCACCTCTCAGTCTGCATACCACGGTCACACTGTTCAGATTATCTGAACAAAACAGTCAGATGGTAGATATAATAAGAAGCACAGCAAAAGTTCCTATTATCTGGAACCATGGGGGTATAGTGGCACCTCAACCTCAAATGATATGGCCTGCTCTAGGAGCTAAACATAAGGATTTGCGGAAACTATTAAATGCTCTTAATAAGATCAAAATTTGGGAAAGAATAAAAAAGCATCTAGAAGGATACTCTACAAACTTGTTTTTGGATATAGCAAAATTAAAAGAACAAATATTTAAAGCATCCCAGGCACACCTGACCTTAATGTCAGGAACTGGAGTGCTTGAAGGAGCTACAGACAAATTAGCAGCTAGTAACCCATTAAAATGGATAAAAACACTTGGAAGCTCTGTGATTTCAATGATAATTGTGCTTTTAATCTATGTTGTTTGTCTTTGTATACTCTGCAGATGTGGATCCTGACTCCTGCGAGAAGTAGCTCACGGTGACAAAGCTGCCCTTGCTTTTATCAATTTGCAAATCAGAGAAGGGGTACATGTTGGAAGCAAGCCCCCCAAAATCTGGCCATAAACCGGCCCCAAGACTAGCCATAAACCAAATTTCTGCTGCACTGTAACATGTTCATAATGGCCCTGATACCCACACTAGAAGGTTGTGGGTTTGTGGGAATGAGGGCAAGGAGCACCTGACCCGCCCAGGGTGGAAAACCGCTTAAAGGCATTCTTAAGCCACAAACAATAGCATGAGCAATCTGTACCTTAAGGGCATGTTCCTGCTGCAGTTAACTAGCCCAACCTATTCCTTTCATTCGACCCATCCCTTTGTTTCCCATAAGGGATACTTGTAGTTAATTTAATATCTATAGAAACAATGCTAATGACTGGTTTGCTGTTAACATGTGGGTAAATCTCTGTTTGGGGCTCTCAGCTCTGAAGGCTGTGAGACCCCTGATTTCCCACTTCACACCTCTATATTTCTGTGTGTGTGTCTTTAATTCCTCTAGCACCACTGGGTTAGGGTCTCTGAGACCAAGCTGGTCTCGGCAGTCTACGTGTTAGAAATTTGTCATACTTATTTTATATTAGTTCATCTTTTACTCTTTCTACTTAAGATATGAGTAGTTTACACATCACAATTAGTGTTATAATATTCTGTTTTTCTGTGTGCTCACTATTACCAATGAGTTTTATACCTTCAGATGATAGCTTCTTGCTTATTAATATCTTTTTTTTAGATTGAGTAACTCCCTTTAGAATTTCTTGTAAGACAGGTCTGATGTTGATGAAATCCCACAGCTTTTGTTTGTCTTGGAAAGTTTTTATTTCTGCTTTATGTTTGAAGGATATTTTCACCAAATATACTTTGCTATGGTAAAAGTTGTTTTTTCCTTCAGCACTTTAAATATATCATGCTACTCTCTTCTGCCTTGTAAGGTTTCTAATGTAAATGTAAAGGTCTGCTGTGAGATGTATTGGAACTCCACTGTGTTTTTTTCTTTTCTCTTGCTGCTTTTAGGATCCTTCCTTTATCCATGACCTTTGGGAGTTTGATTATTAAATGCCTTGAGGTACCCTTCTTTGTTTTGTTTTGTTTGAGACGGAGTCTCGCTCTGTAGCCCAGGCTGGAGTGCAGTGGCGTGATCTCAGTTCACTGCAACCTTCACCTCCCGGGTTCGAGCAATCCTCCTGCCTCAGCGTCCCAAGTAGCTGGGACTACAGATGCATGCCACCATGCCCAGCTAATTTCTGTATTTTTAGTAGAGATGGGGTTTCAGTATGTTGGCCAGGCTGGTCTTGAACTCCTGATCTCATGATCCACCCACCTCAGCCTCCCAAAATGGGGGGATTACAAGCATGAGCCACTGCACCTGCCTGGTTTGTTTATCTTGATAGCAGGTCTTGTTAAGAAGGACGAAAGGTTCTGGGTATATATCAGAATGCTTACTTTTAGCATCCCCTTGTCAGAAGCAGGAAGGTATTTTTTTCTGATCTTCACTGTGAGAAACTGGTAGGGCTTCAGACATAAACACACAAAAGTAGGGGTGGATACAGACTAAGACTGAGCCCACCTGGAGTTTCCAACTCTTAATCTTGTCTACACTGAACCTTCAGTAATTTGTCAATTATGGTTTATGTTTTCCTACCGTGGTACAAGCTCCAGTGGTGGTTTCTGCTCCTAGGCTCCTGCTCCAGGTAAGCTGTGATTCTTTGTATACACCTGTCTGTCTCTCCAATTTGAGGGGACAGTAGTTTGCCCTGTGACCTCAATTCTCTCATAGTCTAAGAATTGTTGTATTTTCAGTTTATCAGTTTTTACATTGTTGCAGAGAGAGAGAGAGAGAGAGAGAGAGAGAGAGAGAGAGAGAGAGACTCTTCCAGAGTCTATCCCCTTCCTGGGTTTTGGCACCAGAATGTGAGGTCAGCCGAGAGAAAGGAGGAATAGACCCAAAGTCAGGCAAATACGTTTATTGAACCTGCTGGCTACTCCACTACAGACAGAGGAGGCAGCCCTGAGCTTACAAAATGAGGGATTTAAATGGGGGAGAGAGACCCTGGGGTTGTTTGCTGGTTAATTTTGCCACATATCACCTTGTGACATTTATTACAGGAGGGTGTAGGTAAAGTTTGTTTATGCTTCCCACGACCTCTCCTGTGTGGTCCAGATGGTTTATAATTGGGGTTTGTTTATTGCAGCAAGGTCTGATAAGTGATGCTGGCTTCACTGCAGCACCTAGATAAGGGCATAGTGGAGGCTTGGGGAAGGAGAAGAGTTGCAGAGTTTAGGGGAGGCGTGGGCAGCACGGAGAGGTTTGGAGGAAGTGTTGGCAATACCAAGAAGTTTTTTGGGGCAGCTTGTCCCTAACAGTAGGCATGATATTTAAGATGAGTCCTAAAGAGTAAATAGTTGTTAGCCAGGGCAGGAGTGTGGTTTGCCTCCCAGGAGAAACAGCAAATGCACAGGCTCTAAGGCAGGAAAGTCCTCAGCCCATTTAGAACTAAAGGAAAGCAGTGTGGCTGGAGCTTAGCAATGAAGGGGAAGAGTACCTGTGTCAGAGTAGTGGCCAAGAGCCAGATCTTACAGGGCCTGAAGGATTTTATTTTATTTTTAACTACCTGAATGCAACAGAGGCATTTATTGGATATAATGAGGGGAGGTGTATGCTCTAATTTTCTCATAAAATGTTCTGGCCGGGTGCGATGGCTCATGCCCATAATGCCAGCACTGTAGGAGGCCAAGGGGGGCAGATCACGAGGTCAGGATATCGAGACCATCCTGTCCAATATGGTGAAAACTTGTCTCTGCTAAAATACAAAAAAAAAAAAAAAAATGGCCAGGTGTGGTGGCACGCGCCTGTAGTCCCAGCTACTCAGGAGGCTGACACAGGGGAATCGCTTGAACCCAGGAGGCAGAGGTTGCAGTGAGCCAGGATCACGCCTCTGCACTCCAGCCTGGTGACAGAGTGAGACTCTGTCTCAAAGAAAAAAAATGTTCCTTGGATTGTCATATAGAGACTGGATTGGAGAAGGATAACAGGAGAAACTGAAAGACCAGTTCACCAGTTCACTGATTATTCAGTGGCCTAAGATCTGTGATAGATACAAAACAATTATGAAACATAATTTAAGGCATCATGGGATGTGGGTGGGAGCAGAACATGGGATGCCTGTGCAGGTCCACTGTTGCATATAACAACTGCGGGGGGAAAAAAAGTGGAAAAACTATGGGGTCCTGTCAGCTCAATAAAAGTCAGAGAAGGGGAGTATCTGTAGACCCAGAGAAGCTATTGTGAGGAAGACGAATCCGGGTCTGATCTAGAAAGGTGGATTGGATTGGAGGGTTTTTTTTGTTTTTCTTTTATTATTGTTTGAGGTGTTCTGGAAAGGGCTAGTAAAGTAAAGAGAGTAGCCTGGCTGGAGTGGATGTTATGAGCCTAACAAGTGAACAAACAGTGCCCAGTGGAAGCCCTTGCAAACCTCAGCAAGATTCAAAGCTGAGACAACCAAAGTGTTTGTTTTTCAGGGATGTTGTGCAACAACATTCAATGCTGACTTTCTACCTACTCCTGGAAGGAGAGGGATGCCCAACATGGTCCACAGAGCAGGGCAAGATTATGGGAAGGGAGATGCTGTGTATGTGATAGGAGTGACAACTCTAAAGAATGTATCTATTTGCAGTTCTCTTCACTTGATTCTGTTCCCCAATGACTGGTTTGGTGGGCATCCTGTGGGCACAGACCCACATGACTTCCACTTAGCTCTAGAGAATGGCCTTGTCAGAGCTGGTACTCTGAAAAATGCTCCTTGTTCCGGTTTTAACCCCAGGGCTCCAGGGATCCCTCAGATTTTTTTCAGTTGGGGAGCTTTTATTGATTCATATTATTTAGCCTCTCTCTCTCTCTCTCTCTCTCTCTCTCTCTCGATCCTCTATTTTTTTTTCTATCCTCCCCTGGGTGTTGGCACTTTCTGGATTGCCTCAGTTATTTATGCCCTGCCTCCTTTCCTTCCAAAGATTATTCAGCATGTCTTCTTGCTGTCTTTCACCTCTCACCAGGTCCTCTTGGAGTCCATAGTGTCCTCAGCCATTCCTATGTTTGAGGCTCCCAGTGTCATCTATACCTACCTAACATGAATTTCCCTCTTCCTCCCTAACAGAACTCCAAATATCTGGATGTCAACGCCATCCCACTTCACCACAACCTTCAGGGACAGGTCCTAGTTATTCTGAAACTGTCAATACCTGGAATTTACCTAAGGGCCATTACTGGTTGAGGGCGGACAACCCTCTTAAAATGGCCTGATCATATTGAAGGGATGGCATTTTATTCCATAGTTAGGAAAGGTTTTCCCCTCTCTCTTGAGAGACAGAAACAAAGAAGAATGTACACTCTATCACAATAAACAGCCATCTTGTTACATTAGGGGTAATTCCAGCCTTAGGATGAAGCTGACACCAGGCATAGCAGAAGCTGACCAGAGATGGAAAGAACCTGGATCCTTAATGACTTCATTTAGTTACTGAATCAATGGCCCCTGATGCCTGTCCTACCTACTGTGCTCTTCCTGCTATGTGAGATCACAAACTTCCTTAATAGTTAAGCTAGTTTAAGGGGATTATTTTTATATACAGCTAAAACTCCCTATGCAATATAATTGATATAACAATATTGCCTAAAGAGTTTTCCATTTCATTCTGCTTAGAACTACTCCATTATTTACAATGGCTGTATAGTTTTTCTGAGTATTATTGCATCTTAATGTACTAATCCTTCCCATTATTTCTAAGCATTAAAGCCTTACTGAGTTTTTTGGTTTTCAAAATGCTAAAATAAAAATCCTATTATTGCATATATTTACATTCTTGCACACTTGGATATTTTCAAAGCCCAAGTACAGATTATTTGTATGACTACTCACTTTTGTTATAGTACAGTAATAGGCATAGAATTTCTAGGTTATAGAAATTCTTTTAATACTTATTTCCAACCTACCTTCCACAAATGTTGTACCAGTTCTCATTCTCACCATCACTGTACAAAACTGCCCATTTTTCTGAACCCTCATCTCTAGGTATGAATAATTAATAATGTCATGGATTCAGAAGTCAGACTGTCTATGTTCAACTCCAGCCTCATAAGTATATAGTAATGTGGCTTTGAATATGTGGTCCAATCTCCTTATAATAGTATCCGTAAACAATTTATATGGTTAGGGAAATTGAATGAGTAAGGTATGTAAAGCACTTAGATCATAAGTGGTCAATAAATGTTGATTGATGTTATTATCAAAATTATTTGCCAAGTTGATACTTCAAAATGTTACTTGCTCTCATTTGCACTTCCTTGATTACTAGCTGATGTGGACTGAATGTTTCTGTTTCCACAAAATTAATATGTTCAAGCCCTAATCCTCAATGTAATGGTATTTAGAGGTAGGATCCTTAGAAGGTAATTAGGGTTAGATTATATCATGAGAGTAAGGCTCTCAGGAGGAGATTAGTGGCCTTATAAAAACGAAAAGAGACACAGGATCTCTTTCTCTGCCTGTGGAGATACAGCAAGAAGGAAGTCATGTATAATACAAACTGGGAAGAAAACCCTATGTATAATACAAGCTGGGAAGAAAACCCTCACTGAACTCAACAATGCTGGCACTCTTACTCCAAACTCCAGACAGTGAGAAGTAAAATTCTGTTGTTTAAGCCACCTAGTCTATGGTATTTTGTTATAGCAGCTTGAGCTAAGATGTGGATGAAATTGATCATTTTTTCCATGTGTCTACTAGTCAGTCACAAAATTTTTTACCTTTCCTTTTTTCGTCCATTTTATATTTGTATGTTCCCCTTTCCTTGATTGATTTGAATCAATTTACTTTATAGTTATAATATTAATCCTTTGTCTTTCCTATATGTAATATTTTCAGTATTTCATTTGCTTGTTTTGCATTGTACTTATACAAAATTTTGTTCTTTATGTAATAAAATCAGTTATTTTATGTTTAATTTCCTTGAGTCATATGCTGAGAAATGTCTTTAACATACTTGAATAAATACTTAT
>NW_016812531.1:12803-27687 GCF_001698545.2 Rhinopithecus bieti
TTCTTAAAAACATTGCAAAAAGATTATGTTTTTGTTTTTTGTTTTTTGTTTTTTGTTTTTTGAGACGGAGTCTCGCTCTGTGGCCCAGGCTGGAGTGCAGTGGCTGAATCTCAGCTCACTGTTTTTTTCTTTTTTTTGAGACAGAGTCTCGCTCTGTCGCCCAGGCTGGAGTGCAGTGGCATGATCTGGCTCACTGCAAGCTCCGCCTCCCAGGTTCACGCCATTCTCCAGCCTCAGCCTCCCGAGTAGCTGGGACTACAGGTGTCCGCTACCACGCCCGGCTAATTTTTTTGTATTTTTAGGAGTGACAGGGTTTCACCGTGTTAGCCAGGATGGTCTCGATCTCCTGACCTCATGATCCTCCCACCTCAGCCTCCCAAAGTACTGCTGGGATTACAGACGTGAGCCACTGTGTCCAGCCAAGATTATGTTTAAATGTTAAGTCAAAAAGGAACATAAAATAGTATATACAGTATGATCCAATTTTTATAGAATAAGATTCTATGTATGAATATTTCGTGTAGAAAAACCTAAACAAAAAGAAACTGAAATATTTAATAATATTTAGTAGAATTAAGATTTTTAATTTTTTCTTTCTCTGTGTTTTCCAAAATGATTGTTTATCATTTTTATCAGACATTTTAAAGTAAGTTTTTTTAATTTTAAAAACATGGTATATCTTTTAAAGATCTGGAATGGTGCTATTTAATAGAAATATATTATGAACTATAAATCTAATTTTAAGTTTTGTAGTAAACATAATTTAAAAGTAAAAAGAAACAGATAAAATTAATTTTAATAATATATTTAACACAGTATATCCAAAATGCTATCACTTCAACATATAATCAGTATAAAATTACTGATATTTCACTTCGTTGTACCATGTCTTTAAAATCCTGTGTGTACTTTATACTTTTAGCACATCTCCAATTGCATTAGTCACTTTTTAAGTTCTCAATATCCAAATATGGCTCATGTTACCTTATTGTAAGTTGCAGATTTGGAACATAAAAAGTATTGAATTCCACATTGGTCTGAATCTCAATCATCTGCTGAACCATTGCTTCATATCACTTTTGAAATGCAGTTGATATGAATTAAAGAACACAAACTGAAGTGCCTCTAGGGGCCAGGAAGGTAACTAGGTAATGTGAACAAGCTTTACTTTCTTTAAAGCTGAGTAAGGAAAGTAAAACGGAAACACCTGCCTTTCTAAAGGATTGAAACCAGCATTAGGCTACCTCCAGTCAACTGATGCAATGTGGGAATGCAAGCCCAGGGTTTACAAAACTCCTGGTTTTCATGAAAATCTAAAATCTTGATTTTCCTGTGGAATTTATCCATTATTAAATATCAGCAGTGATTCAAAAATCATACATCACTGTGTGATACAAACTATGTGCTTGTCAGATTTGATCCTCTTTAGGCCAAATTTTGACATCTGGGATCAATAAATACTTTTTAAAACCCACTAATGTTATTAACTTTGAAAGATTAGACTACCCATTTTTAGTGAATCAAAAGCATTTTTTCATTTTACCGCTTTATAACATTAACAGCTAGCATTTACTGAGAGCTTAGCATGTGAAGGGCATCTTGCTAAACACTTTCTGCATTTCATAGATAAGAGAAATAAAGCTAAGGCAGGTTGACCAACTTTGTATAAGGTCACACACGGTGCTTGTAAGTGGTGGTGCCAATATTTGAAGTAAGGTCTCCTGACTCCAAAGTCCATGCTTCTACAAACACTCCTTTAAACCGCCTAGGAGTATCCATGTCTAGGTAATCAACCAATCTATCCCTTCCCACCATTACACCTCCCCCCACTTTTCACAAACGAACAACACACACACTCTCACACACTTTTCTTGGCCCTTTTGCTCATAAGAGTACTGTATACAGCTGACTTCTGTCTACCTTGATCTCGTTTTATTTCATCTTCCCCTCGTTTATGCTCATCCTACATCTCCTTTACAACACGTTTTTCCTTTTCTCACTTTCATCTTTCATTTTCTTTGCATGGGAATGTTCCCCTTTTAATCACATTGATGAGGGAGGCCTTTAAGCAAGTGGTGTGCTCTTGACAGCAAATTGTGCACATCCCTTCTCAACTCTGCATTAAGTGACATCATGTTGGTAGCTGGAAATCAACTGTAGCCGGAGCATTACATAGTGGAAATAGGCTAACACTACAAATAGTTTAATGGAAACTCAGTTGTTAAACATTTATCAATATACAACTGCCTTTGTCCTTGTTAAGACATCTGATGGAAAGCTTGTCTTTATATCTGCCCATCTACCTTTTCCTTTGGTTCTGTAAATACTATCTTTTGGAATTCAAACTCTCACTACCTCCTTCAACTGATTATATTGATTCATAGCTTGTGTGGTAAATTTTATTCCTTTAACATTCATAAGAATTTTATTTTCTAGTTCTTTTGGGACAGTTTACTATAAATTCCCCGTGGAATGAAACTGCTTTTTATTCTTTTAAAAAAATCCATTTTAGTACCTCAAGTATCCATTAGTTAATAGCTGTTCTGATCTGTACTGAATGCATTTTCTTCACTGGGCTAGTCGAATATTACCGGCAGAACCCCCTTCAGCTCATTCTGCATTGGTTTGTGCCATGTTTTTGCATCTTTCCTTCTCTCTTAAGCTGCCTCTTACCCTACACTTATGCCATCTATTCCATAGTTCCTTTCCTTAAAATATTCTAAAATTTGTCATTGGTCTTCAAGTTTTGTTTCAACCGCATGCTGCTTCAAAGGATCTCCAAGCCTCTGCTCATGAGAGCATACTATTATTATTATTTCTCTTACTGAAGCACTTCCATTGCCCCACCTCCATGGGACTACTTCCAGATGATGTTGACTAGATGAACCCAATCTTTTCAGTATCATATTCACAGATATTTTCCTGCTTTATCCACAGAGATGGAAAATCATGTCTGTTGTCTATAAGATTTACTCATTTATAACTCTCATAGGACATCTTTATTTCCAAAATGTGAGGTCCTGAAGACTCACAATTATGTCCTTCATGTACAGTCAGTTGTCCCTCAATGTCCATGGGGACTGGTGTCAGGAACCCCAGGAATATAAAATATGCAGATGCAGATGCTCATTTTCCTTAAATAAAATGACATAGAATTTGCCCATAACCTATACACATCCTCCTGTAAACTTTACACAATGTCTAGATTATTTTTAATACCTTATGCAATGCCTACATATAACTTTGTTAAATGCAGATTCAATGTAGTACTTGGCATATTGCAAATTCAAATTTTTCTTGTTGAAACTTTATGGAATTTGTTTTTCCAAATATTTTCAATCCATGATTGGGTGAATCCATGGATGCAGAACCCACAGATATGAAGGGCCTACTGTATTTATGTTAGTTCCCTAAATTTTTTGCATCTTGAGAAAAAAAATGACTTCTTGGTGACATACTCCATCCCTTCTTCAATCAAACTGATTGATGAAATGGTTTCTTATGCTTGTTGGTTTATCCTGTTGTCTCAGTCCCATGCTTCCTCTAATAGCACTGTAATACAACTTGTCATTGCAGGTGTATACTCAATGGCAACAGTGAATGGTGATCTTGTAATTTATGCCTGCATCTTTCTGACTTTATCAGCCTGTAGCCACTTTTCCTTTTTTTTTCTTTTTGAGACAAAGTCTCGCTCTGTCACCCGGGCTGGAGTGCAATGGTGGGATCTCGGCTCACTGCAAGCTCCGCCTCCCGGGTTCAAGCAATTCTCCTGCCTCAGCCTCCCAAGTAGCTGGGATTACAGGCACCCGCCACCATGCCCAGCTAGTTTTCATATTTTTAGTAGAGATGGGGTTTCACCATGTGGGCCAGGCTGGTCTCCAACTCCTGGCCTCAGGTGATCCACCCATCTCAGCCTCCCAAAGTGCTGAGATTACAGGCATGAGCCACCATGCAGATTTTTTTTTTCTTCTAGAGTTAAACAAGTTACTTTGACAAATCTGAGTACATGTAACTATTTGACAAGACTTCTGAAAAATGCAGATATCAGAGTATCAAAAGACTGTTTGGGATTACTCAGTTGTGTGTGATGACCCTTCCTTATCCTCAGACTGTCTTAAATTTTCATTGCATAAACAGACCAGCTTTTCTGTTATCATTTGCTAGACTTTCAGAGTCTGTGACCCCAGACCTATGTTGGATCTGAGGCATTTTTTCAAACATGCATTCTTTTGTCAGCTTCTCAGTAGAAGGCTTTACATTAGGTGTTTCTTGTTATTTGTAACTTGATGAGGCCAATAGTGTTCCTCAAGCACATAATTAATTTTGCTTTAGTTTACATAGTTTGAGGTTAAAAATTAAGAGACCTGGCAGGGTGCAGTGACTCACACCTGTAAGCCCAACACTTTGGGAGGCCGAGGCAGGCAGATCACCTGAGGTCAGGAGTTCGAGACCAGCCTGACCAACATGGTGAAACCCCATCTCTATGAAAAATACAAAAATTAGCCAGTCGTGGTGGTGGGCACCTGTAATCCCAGCTACTTGGGAGGCTGAGACAGGAGAATCATTTGAACCTGGGAGGCAGAGGTTGTAGTGAGCTGAGACTGTATTATTGCACTCCAGCCTAGGCAACAAGAGTGAAACTCTATCTATCTATCTATCTATCTATCTATCTATCTATCTATCTGAGACCACTGAGAATTTGAATACTGACTGGACATTAAGAAATTTTTGTCCATTTTTATTTGTGATAATGGTGCTGTGGTTGTTTTTAAAAGTCTTTAGAGACTGTATTAGTTATCTATTGTGTAACAAATCACCCCAAAATTTAGCAGCTCACAAGAACGTTCATTTATCATCCCAGAGATTCCGTGAATCAAAAGTCTGGGTGTGGCTTATCTGGATCTTCCACCTCAGGGTCTTTTAGAAAGCTGTAATCAAGATGTTAGCCTGGGCCACAGTTTTATCTGAAGACTAAGCTGGGCAAGAATCTGATTCCAAACTCACCTTTGTTGTTTTGGCAGGATTCAATTCCTTGAGGACTATTAGACTGAGGGCCTCAGTTCCTCACTGGCTGTTGACTGGCGAACACTCTCAATTCCTTGCTATATGTGCCTCTCCAACATGGCAGCTTGTTTCATCAAAGCCAGCAAGTGGGAGGAAGGAGGAAGGAAGAGAGACAAGGAATCTGCTAGCAAGATGACAATCACAATCTTCTGTAACATAATCACAGAAGTGACATCCTGTCACTTTTGCTGTGTACTATTGATTAAAAGTAAGACAGTGATTTTACCTACACTCCATAGGAGGGATAACTACACTAAGGCATGAACACTCTATCCAAGGCTAACATGAAATTTACATATCTCAGTTCTGCCAATGGGAATTTTTATGTGCTTCATTTGCTTTTGTAAGCTCACTGAATAGTTCTTTGGATCTGGATCTGTTGTTAGCTTGTATTTCTTTTTAACATAATCCATGTTAAGAAAAATACAATTGAGTACAAAAGAAATCACCCAATATCCCACAAAAGATAACAAAATTCAAATTGTTGTGTAATAAATCTAATGCTTTCTTCATGATCTCATCCTTTACATTTTAATGCTTCCCTGAACAGAATTCAGATATTCTTTATATTCTGCAAGTTATCATGGCTTTTAAGAATTGATACCGGCCAGGTGCAGTGGCTCACGCCTGTAATCCCAGCAGTTTGGGAGGCCGAGGCGGGCGGATCACGAGGTCAGCAGATCGAGACCATCCTGGCTAACACGGTGAAACCCCGTGTCTACTAAAAAACACAAAAAAATTAGCCGGGCATGGTGGCGGCTAATAATGTGTATGAATCCACATTTTCAAGAAAGTCCCCTGGTGATTCTCACACAGGTGGCAGATTAGCATAGTTTTAGAAACACTGTGACATTACTAAATGAACCCAGTGTTCCTTTAGGAATGGCAAGTAATCTAAGTTACACATCCAACAGACATTTTAATCCTGAGAACAGGAGGTATGCTGGACTAGTGAGACCTACTTTGAGCACTCTGCTATATATCTGAAGGGAAAATCTGAGGATGGGAGTCTTGCATAATAGGTGTGGATGGGAGAAAAAACAGGTAAACACAGGTCTCACACAAATGACCTCATTCCAGTCATGTGAAGGAAATGCCACCCCCAATTTATACAAGTTCCTGGGTTTATTTACCTGGCTAAGAGATCCAAATTTGATCAGCAAGTATTTTTTTCTTTTTTAAAAAACTTTTAGGTTCCAGGGTACATGTGAATGTTTGTTACATAGGTGAATTCCTGTCATGGCCGGGGGCAGGTGGGGGGGTTGTTGTACAGATTATTTCATCACCCAGGTATTAAGCACAGCACCCAATAGTTATCTTTTAGGTTCCTCTTCCTCCTCCCACTCTCCACCCCTACAGATCCCAGTGTGTTGTTCCCTTTTTTGTATTCATGAGTTTTCATTTAGCTCCCACTTATAAATGAGAACACACAGTATTTGGTTTTCTGTTCCCACATTAGTTTGCTAAGGATAATAGCCTCCAGCTCTATCCATATTCCCACAAAAGACATGATTTCTTTATTTTTATGGCTGTATAATATTCCATGATGTACATTTTCTTTATCCAGTCTCTCATTGATGGACATTTATGTTGATTCCATGTCTTTGCTATTGTGAGTAGTGCTGATCAGCAAGTATTTATTAAGTGACTCTATTGCTTTCAAAGGTTATTTAAAAGGCTTCCAATTCTTCTTAAATTACAGAAAATATAAAAAATACATTAACCCATCTAATAGAATGAGTTCCTATATTAATCCTTTGGTATATTTAATTTCAGTACTTTTCATGTATTAAGTAGATTAATATAAATTTTAAACAAAAAAATAGAGATTGTTTTTTAAAGCTGCTTTATTAACTTCACAATATATAATGAGCATCTTTCCATGCAATAGGTAAAATTCTTCTGCTAACAAAATCTTACAGACTGGTTCAAAACACAATATTCAATTAGAAGCTGGTAATAGGAGACCCACGTAAACAAGTGACAGGTAAAGGTTTACAACAAGGGCACATCATGAACATGTAAATTTCGAAAGCAGGGGTCTGTCTCCCTAATAACTTTAGGGAAATCATCAGGATTCAGGGCATAAGGCAAAACTCATCGTGATGGTCATGGTGAGGGGGATCAGTGCTGACTGCCCGCAGACTATGACTCAACTGCTTTTCCCTCAGCTTTTCCATCAGCTGTCTCACCTCCTCCCCAATCCTTTCCATATTCTCTTCCCTCATCCTTGCCTGTGGTTCTCCAAGCCTATGCATCATATCCCATCTATACTGCAGGATGGGCTGCCTAACGCGGAACCGCCTACGATTTCCTCTGGGCACACAGTATTCACCAGCATCCAAAGGGAGGGCCAAGGGCTCCCCTTTATTAGCAACTTGCTCCTTTTCTTCCTTTTCTTCATTTTCTTGATTGGTATTTTCCATGCTGAGATTGTTTACCGCTCGTTTCTCTTTGGACTCCATTACTCCTAGGAGACAAAAGGAGAGAGAAGGGGCTGAACAGCTGGTGAACGCTTCAGTACCGAGGACAGAGGCACGGATACTCATTTTTCAGGATTCCGCGTCATGGATATCAACATGTTTTGTTTTAATTTCATGTTTCCCACCAGAGAGGCTTAGTGCGCCCACTAGGGGCCCCATTCGAGCCCCCCACCCCGCCCCAACGACCTCTCGTGTCTTCCCCTCCCTTCCCACAAACCCACCATTTTCCCTACAGATCCATCCCCAGATCTCGGCAGGCACCAAAATGGAGGACGGGAGATGGGGGAGTTGGGAGGGGACCTCAGACTGCACTCTGCACCCGCCCCCACCACCGTCCCTCGCACTGACCTGGGCCTATCCTTGCAGTCTCCTCCTTCTCCCGATTGTCGCCGCGAGGTGCGCCGCCAGGACACTTGGCCCCGCAGACCTGCAGACGGGCTGGGGCGCGGGGAGCGGGGGCTGCTGCAGCGGAACGCTAGCGAGGACCAGCCGCCGCCGGCACTTTCCCTGCCCCAGGCCCGGGCTCCCCTCGCTGCCAGCGCCCCGCGTCTCCCACCACCCGCTCCCACCCCACCCTCGGCCGCCCCGCCTCCCGCGGTGTTCCCGGTTTTCCTGCAGGGACTCGGGGGTGGTTTTCCATCGCTCTTGGTGGCTCTGCCGCGCCTGGAAACCCAGCCGCCCCTGCTTCCCCACCCTTGGGGGCCTCTATGTTCCCAAGCATGTTGGGGTGTGGAGAAAGCTGGCGGGGACGCCCTGCGCTGTTCTGCGGCCGTTGCCGGGGTAGGTCAGCCGCTGCTGGCATGGCCGGGGCGCGCGGGCCCCGGGGCCCTTACCTGCTCCGCTTTTTTCCGGGCCGGATGCCAGCCCGCCGAGCTCAGGGCAGCGGGGAGCTGGTAGCCAGACGCGAGTGACGACTGCACCGAAGGCTGCGTCGCTCTGCAGCTCTGGGTCACGTGAGGGCCGCGCGTCACNGTGATGTTCACCGTTTTCCTGCAAGGACTCGGGAATGGTTTTCCATCGCTCTTGGTTGCTCTGCTGCCCCTGGAGCCCCAGCCGCCCCTGCTTCCCCACCCCAGGGGACCACTATGTTCTCAAGAATGTTGGGTTGTGGAGAAAGCTGGCCGGGACCCCTGCGCTGTTCTGCGCCCTTCAGGGGTCGGTAAGCCGCCGCTGGCCTGGTCAGGGCGCACCGGCCCGGGGGCCCTTACCTGCTCCGCTTTCCCCCGGGCCGGATGCCAGCCCGCCGAGCGCAGGGCAGCGGGGAGCTGGTAGCTAGACGCGAGTGACGACTGCGCCGAAGGCTGCGTAGCTCTGCAGCTCCCAGTCACGTGAGGGCCGTGCGTCACCGCCAAGCTCACCCTCCTTCCCACCAACCCCCACGGGCCGGCTGCCAGTCAACTGGTACTCCCCTCTTGGAACACACAGACACCCCCCTTCTCCCATCTGTGCGCGGTGCCCCAGTGCGCACAGCCCCGTCACTCATCTCGTCCTCTCCAATCTGAGGGCCCACAAGTGGCATCATCGCCTTGCGGTTGGAGTTTACCCATCTTCAGTTACTAGGGAGGGTCTGTACCTTTCCTTTCCCCCACCCCAAACCCCCGGACCCTGGCCTTGGCCTTTTCTGCTTTCTCTCCTCTTCTCCCTGGCTATGTATATGCTTCCTAATAATTTCTCTTTAATTCCTTTTTAAAAATCAGCATGCTTCACAAAATTGAAAATAATCAAATTTTATTTTTGAAAGAAACACTTCAACCTGGGAAAGTAATATATTTATATATAGTTTATGTTCATCTATAGCACACAGAAAACATTTTCTCTGGGCTCCACATCATCATTTTAGAGCATTCTCACTTGTTTGAAATTTTATGGAAAAAAAGGAGAGAAAATTTTCCTGAACAGAGTTAGTGTTTTCAAAATAATCTGTGAAGTAAATCTTCAGGAAACAGTTCTGTTGTCAGATCTTGGCCATTTTATGTAAATAATCTACCTTTTTATCCTTCTGAGACAAATTTCAAGTTTAAGAAACATTTTTATTTTATTCTATTATAATAAACATTCATTAAATATGAAAAAACATTTGCTGACAACTAATGCCACCTGCTAAAATTAGTGGCTTTCACTGTTGATGGTTTGAAGATCTAAGCAAAAGGAAGAGCTGTGAGGCCAAGGCAGGTTGAGTGATGCAGAGATAGAGCATCCCTGCCCTGACAAGAGGTTGGGAAGGTGCTGCTCTTTCACTGTTATATTACAGAGCTTCTTAATTCTTACGTTCGGACTCCTAATTCTGTTGCTTACTCCAAAAATATAGATGGACAGGTGACCAAGGTGGTGACCTTAATATATCACTTTACCTCCTTCCCTCCATTTCTTCCCCAAATTCCCACCTAGTGACTCACTTCTGAGCATAGTTGGGAAGTCTCTTCCCATTCTGGAAACCAGAATAGGGCTTTTCTACAGCTCTGTGGTGAGAGATTCCAAGAAAAGCCTAGAAGTAATTGAGGAGGTGGGAGGAGTGGGGAGCAGTTCTCAAACCTGCTTGCTCTCTTCTCTCTTTCACCCACCCCAGGGAAAAGCCTCTTTGGGACATTTTTGCTATCTTTCACCTGATTTTGTAGTGCAGAATACTGAGACCCTCACCCTAACTGTCTCACATCCAGGTCACCCAGAAGAGCCTCGTCTTGCTGCAGGGTCACTATCTGCCAGTCCATGCCCGCTCTGATACCTCTTCATTTATGCTAGGGCCCGAGGAACACTCTCCACTGACCATTCTCACTATATGGGCTTTCTCAACTCAGAAGCCCGTAATACTACTATTTCTTCTTTTTCTTCTTCTTTCTTCCTTCTTCCTTCTTTTCTCTCCTCTCTCCTCTCTCCTCTCTCCTCTCTCCTCCTCCTCCTCTTCTTCTTCTTCTTCTTCTTCTTCTTCTTCTTCTTCTTCTTCTTCTTCTTCTTCTTCTTCTTCTTCTCTTCCTCCTCCTCCTCCTCCTTCTTCTTTTTTCTTCTTCCTCTGTCTCTCTCCCTCGCTCTCTCTCATCACTTCTTCTCACTTTAGACATGTTTATTTTCCTTTGTTTTTTACCTTAGTACTCACCCATTGACCAACCCAGAAATGTGGCTACTATCCTTGAATCGCTCTACATTGTCCCTCATGTTCAATTAATAACCAAGTCTGGTTAAGTCTCAATTTATTTATTTATTTATTTATTTATTTATTTATTTATTTAGATGGAGACTCACTCTGTCAGCCAGGCTGGAGTGCAGTGGCACGATCTTGGTTCACTACAACCTCTGCCTCCCAGGTTCAAGGGATATTCCTGCCTCAGCCTCCAGAGTAGCTGAGACTACAGGTGCATGCCACCATGCTCAGCTAATTTTTATTTTATTTTATTTTAGTAGAGATGGGGGTTCAGCCATGTTAGCCCCACTGGTTTCAAACTCCTGACCTTAGGTGATCTGCCAACCTCGGCCTCCTGATTGCTGGGATTACAGGCGTGAGCTACCCCACCCAGCCTCAATTTATCTTTTAGAAACAACTTTATGGAGATACAATTTACAATCCGTAAGATTTGCCCATTTAAAGTGTAAAATTCAATGGTTTTTAATATATTCATAGATACATGCAATCATCATCACAGTCAACTTTAGGATATTTTCATCACCTCAAAAAGTGACCTCCTGGCCGGGCACTCACACCTGTAATCCCAGCACTTTGGGAGGCCGAAGCGGGTGGATCACGAGGTCAGGAGATCGAGACCATCCTGGCTAACACGGTGAAACCCCATGTCTACCAAAAATACAAAAAAATTAGCCAGGCATGGTGGCGGGCTCTTGTAGTCCCAGCTACTCCGGAGGCTGAGGCAGGAGAATGGCCTAAACCCGGGAGGCGGAGCTTGCAGTGAGCCGAGATCGAGCCACTGCACTCCAGCCTGGGCGACAGAGAGACTTCGTCTCAAAAAAAGAAGCGACCTCCTATTCTTTTGCTGTCACTCTCCTATTCCCCCATCCTCTTCATACCAAAGCAATTATTAATATGTTTTCTGTCTATACATCTCCCTATTTTGACATTTCATAGGAATAAAATTGCATAATATGTATTCTTTGGAAATTGGATTTTTTATTTAGCATGATGTTTTTAAGCTTTATGATTCCAATATGACTACTCATTTGAGGAATTGCCAAACTATTTTCCAAAGTGGCTGAATATTTTACATTCCTACCAGTAGTGTATGACGGTTTTGATTTCGCCACATTCTTGTCAACATTTGTTATTATCTGAAATTTTGATTCCAGCCATTTTAGTGGGGTGAAGTGGTATATCATGGTGGTTTTATTTGCATATCCTTGATGACTAATAATGTGGTACATCTTTTCATGTGCTTATTGGTCATTCGTATATCCTCCTTGGATCAATGTCTATTCAAATCTTTGTGCACTTTTTATTCGAGTTATTTTTATTATTGAGTTGCAAGCGTTTTATATATTCTAGACAGAAATCCCTTACTACATACATGATTTGCATATATTTTAGCCCATTCTGTGGAGTTTTTAATCACTTTCATAATGGTGCCTTTTGAAACACAATGGTGTTTGGCCAGGCACGGTGGCTCATGCCTGTAATTCCAGCAATTTGGGAGGCCAACGCAGGTGAATCACTTGAAGTCAGGAGTTTGAGACCAGCCTGGCCAGCATGGTGACCCCGCCTTTACTAAAATACAAAAAATTAAACGGGTGTGGCAGNCTTCTGGTATTGGTGTAATATCTAAGAATCTTTTGAATTCAAGAGTCATTTGAATCTAAGAATCCTTTGTAATCCAAGGTCACAAATATTTATCCCTATATTTTCCTCTAAGAGTTTTATAGTTCTAGCTCTTCCAGTTAGGTCTTTGACTCAGTTTGAATTAATTTTTTATAAGGCGGGAGGTAAGAGTGTAACTTCATTCTTTTATATGTGGCTATCCAGTTGGCCCAGCATCTTTTGTTGAAAAGACTATTATTTCTCCACTGAATTGTCTTGGAACCTTTGTCAAAATTCAGTTGAGATTAGTCATGTTGTTTTACTTTTGGACTCTCAAAACAATTCCATTGGTCGGGTGTGGTGGCTCACGCCTGTAATCCCAACACTTTGGGAGGCCAAGGGGGGGCAGATCACTTGAGGTCAGGAGTTTGAGACCAGCCTGGGCAACATGGCAAAACCCTGTTCCTACTAAAAAAAAAAATAGAAAAATTAGCTGGGAGTAGTGGAGTGTGCTTGTAGTCCTAGCTACTCAAGAGGCCGAGGCAGTAGAATCACTTGAACACAGGAGGTGGAGGTTGCAGTAAGCTGAGATCATGCCACTGCACCCCAGCCCGGGTGACAGAATGAGACTCCATCTCAAAATAAAATAAAATAAAATAAAATAAAATAAAATAAAAGCTAGAAATTATTAAGTGTAATGAGGAAGGCATGTCAAAAGCCAAAATAGGGCCAGGTGTGGTGGCTCACGCCTGTAATTCCAGCATTTTGGGAGGCTGAGGTAGGCAGATTACGAGGTCAGGAGTTTGAGACCAGCCTGGCCAACATGGTGAAACGCTGTCTCTACTAAAAATACAAACATTAGCCAGGCGTGGTGGCCTGTGCCTGTAATCCTAGCTACTCAGGAGGCTGAGGCAAGAGAATCGCTTGAACCCGGGAGGTGGAAGTTGCAGTGAGCCAGCACTGTGCCAGTGCACTCTAGCCTGGGCACAAAAAGGCAAAACATCCTTATTGCTAATATGGAGAAAGTTTTAGTGGTCTGAATAGATCAAACCAGCCACAACACTCCCTTAAGCCAAAGCCTAATGCAGAGCAAGGCATTAACTCTCTTCAGTTGTGTGAAGGTTGAGAGAGGTGAAGAAGGTGCAGAAGAAAGATTTGAATCTAGCAGAGGCTGGTTCACGAAGTTTGAGAAAAGACATTATCTCTATAACATAACAGCACAAGGTAAAACAACAAGTGCTGATATAGAAGCTACAGCAAGTTACCCAGAAGATTTAGCCAAGATAATTGATGAAGGTGGCTACACTAAATGACAAATGTTCAATGTAGATGAAACCACCTTCCATTGGAAGAAGATGCTATCTAATACTTTCATAGCTAGTGAGAAGTCAATGCATGACTTCAAAGCTTTAAAGAACAGACTCACTCTCCTTAGGGACTTATGCAGCTGGTGACCTGAAGTTGAAGCCAATGCTCATTGACCATTCTGAATATCCTAGGGTCCTAAGGAATTTTGCTAAATCTACTCTACTTGTGCTCTAGAAATGGAACAACCAACCAAGCCTGGATGATAGCATATATGTTTACAGCATGGTTTATTGAATATTTTAAATTAACTACTGAGACCTATTGCTCAGTAAAAAAGATTCCTTTCAAAATATTACTGCTTATTGACAATGTACCTAGTTATTGAAGAGCTCTGATGAAGATGTGCAAAGTGATCAATGTTGTTTTCGTAGCTGCTAATACAGCATCCATTTTGCAGCCCATGGATCAAGAAGTAATTTCGACTTTTGAGGTTTATTATTTAAGAAATACATTTCATAAGACAATAGCTGCCATAGATAGTGATTCCTCTTATGGATTAGGACAAAGTAAATTGACAATCTTCTGGAAGGGATTCATCATTCTAAATGCTATTAAGAACATTTCTGAATCATGGGAGGAGGTCAAAATATCAACATTAACAGGAGTTTGGAAGAAGTTGATTCCAATTATCATGGATGACTTTGAGGGTTTCAAGACTTTAGTAGAGGAAGTCACAGCGGATATGGTGGAAATAGCAAGAGAACTAGAATTAGAAATAGAGCCTGGTCCAGGCATGGTGGCTCACGCCTGTAATCCCAGCACTTTGGGAGACTGAGGCAGGCAGATCACGAGGTCAGGAGTTCGAGACCAGCCTGACCAACATGGTGAAACCACATCTCTACTAAAAATACAAAAATTAGCCAGGCGTGGTGGCATGCACCCATAATCCCAGCTATTCAGGAGGCTGAGGCAGGAGAATGGCTTGAACCCGGGAGGTGGAGGTTTCAGTGAGCCAACATCACACCACTGCACTCCAGCCTGGGTGACAGAGCAAGACTCCATCTCAAAAAAAAAAAAAAAAAAAGGTAGAGCCTCAAGATGTGAATAAATTGCTGCAATGTTATGATAAAACTTAAATGGATGAGGAGTTGTTTCTTATGGATGAGCAAAGAAAGTGGTTTCTTGAGATGGAATCTGCTCCTGGCGAAGATGCTGTGAACAATGTTGAAATGACAACAAAGGATTTAAAATATGCCATGAACTTAGTTGATACAGCAATGGCAACGTTTGAGAA
>NW_016812531.1:27945-44364 GCF_001698545.2 Rhinopithecus bieti
AAAAAAAAAAAAAAAAAAATGGTAGAGCCTCAAGATGTGAATAAATTGCTGCAATGTTATGATAAAACTTAAATGGATGAGGAGTTGTTTCTTATGGATGAGCAAAGAAAGTGGTTTCTTGAGATGGAATCTGCTCCTGGCGAAGATGCTGTGAACAATGTTGAAATGACAACAAAGGATTTAAAATATGCCATGAACTTAGTTGATACAGCAATGGCAACGTTTGAGAAGATTGATTCCAATTTTGAAAGAAGTTCTACTGTGGGTAAATGCTATCAAACAGCATCACATGCTACAGAGAAATCTTTCACGTAAGGCAGAGTCCATCAGTGGAGCAACAACTTCATTATTGGCTGGGCATGGTGGCTCACGCCTGTAATCTCAGCACTTTGGGAGGCCAAGATGGGTGAATCACGAGGTCAGAAGATCGAGACCATCCTGGCTAACACGGTGAAACCCCGTCTCTCCTGAAAACACAAAAAATTAGCCAGGAGTGGTGGCGGGCGCCTGTATCCCAGCTACTTGGGAGGCTGAGGCAGGAGAATGGCGTGAACCTGGGAGGTGGAGCTTGCAGTGAGTGGAGATCATGCCACTGCATTCCAGCCTGGGCGACAGAGCAAGACTCCGCCTAAAAAAAAAAAAACAACAAAAACTCTTCATTGTTGTCTTTTTTTAAATGTAAGAGTCAGAAGTCTCACTAGGCTGACCAGGGTGAACTCAAACTTCTGCAGTCAAGGGATACTCTCTCCTCAGCCTCCCAGGTATCTGGGACTACAGGCATGTGCCACTGTACCCAGCCATTGTTGCCTTATTTTAACAGATTGCCACAACCAACCCAATCTTCAGCAACCATCACCCTGATCAACAAGCAGCCGTTAACATTGAGGTAAGACTATTTATCCTTTCAGCAAAAAGATTATGACTCACTGAAGGCTTGGATGATCATTAGCATTTTTTAGCAATAAAGTGTTTTAAAATTAGGCTATTTACATTTTTTTCTTTTCTTTTTTTTTTTTCTGAGATGGAGTCTTGCTCTGTCCCCAGGCTGGAGTGCAGTGGCACGATCTTGGCTCACTGCAAGCTCCACCTCCCAGGTTCATGCCATTCTTCTGCCTCAGCCTCCCAAGTAGCTGGGACTACAGGTGCCCGCCACCATGCCCAGCTAATTTTTTGTATTTTAGTAGAGACGGGGTTTCACCGTGTTAGCCAGGATGGTCTCGATCTCCTGACCTCGTGATCCACCCGTCTCGACCTCCCAAAGTGCTGGGATTACAGGCGTGAGCCACGTGCCCAGCCTACATTTTTCTAAACATAATGCTATTGCACTCTTAATAGACTATAGTGCAGTGTAAATATAACTTTTGAAATAATTTCAAAGGTATTACAAGAAAACTATAGAACAGTACCCCTTATGGATACTGATGCAAATATCCTCAAAAAAATACTTGCAAGCTAAATTCAACAGGATATTAAAAGGTTATACATGATGACCAAGTGGGATTTATTCCTCGAATACAAGTGTGCTTCAACATATAAAAATCAAGTAATGTAATGTACCACATTAACAGAATGAAGGGGGAAAATGCACATAATTATCTCAATTTAGAAAAAGCATTTGACAAAACTTATACCCTTTCACAATTGAAAACACTCAATAAACTAGGAATAGAAGGAAATTATGTTAACATAATAAAGGCCATATATGAAAAACCCACAAGTAAATTCATACTCAATGGTGAGAGACTGAAAGTTTTTCCTCTAAGATTGGAATAAGAAAAGAATGCCCACTCATGCCATTTCTATTAAACACAGTACTGGAAGTCCTAGCTAGAACAATTAAGCAAGCAAAATAAGTAAAAAGGCATTCAAGAAATAAAATTAGTTAGTTCTGTTTGCAGTGGAAATAATTTTATATGTGGAAAATCCTAAAGACTCCACCAAAAATCTGTGAGAAGTAATAAATGAATTCAGCAATGTTGATGGATACAAAATCAATACACAAGGCTGGGTGTAGTAACTCATTCCTGTAATCCCAGCACTTTGGGAAGCTGAGGTGAGAGGATTGCATGAGGCCATGAGTTTGAGACCAGCCTGGGCAATATAGCAAGACTCTGATCTACAAAAACAATTATTTTAAAAATTAGCCACCTGTGGTGGTGCATGCCTATAGTCCTAGCAACTCAGGAGGCTGAAACAGGAGGATTGCCTGAGTGCAGGAGTTCAAGGTTACAGTGAGCTATGATCACACCGCCGCACTCCAGCCTGAGTGACAGAGTGAAACTCTGGCTCTTAAAAAAAAAAATTATTTACATTTCTATACACTAACAGTGAGCAATCTGAAAGAATAATTAAAAAACAATTTCATTTAAAGTACTTATGATTAAACTTAACCAAGGAAGCGAAAGACTTGTACACTAAAAAGTACAAAATGTTACTGGAAGAAATTTAAGAAGACAAATAAATGCAAAGACATCCTGTGTTCATGGATTAGAAGACATTGTATTGTTAAAATATCAATACTACCCAAAGTGATCTATGGATTCAATGCAATCCCTATCGACATCACAATGATTTTCTCGCAGAAATCAAAATCTATCCTAAAATTCATATGGAAACTCAAAGGACCCGATTAGCCAAAACAATCTTGAAAAAGAACAAAGTTTGAAGTCTCCCACATCCTGATTTCAAAGCTTGATACAATGCTACAGTAACCAAAACAGTGGTACTGGCAGAATGACAGACATGTAAACAAATAGAATTGGTAGTCTAAAAACAAATCCTGGCATAAATGGTCAAATGCTTTTCAACAGGGTGCAAAGACTGTTCAGTGAGGAAAGTACAGTCTTTTCAACAAATGTTGTTGGGAAAACTGGATATCCACACAGGAAAGAATGAAGTTATACCCTTACATTATACCATAAACAAAAATTAACTCAAAATGGATGAAAGATAAAATTATAAGAGCTAAAAGCATGAAACTCTTAGCAGAAGACACAGGGACAAGCCTCATAATATTGGATGTCACAATGATTTCTTGGATATGACACTAGAAGAACAGGAAACAAAAGAAAATAACAGATAAATTGTACTACATCAAAATGAAAGACTTTTGTGCATCAGAGGATGTAGTAATGGAATGAAAAGGGAAAATATTTTCAAATCATGTATCTGATAAGAGATTAATATCTAGAAAATATAAAGAACTCCTACAACTCAGCAAGAACAACAACAGAAAACAACCCAATTCAAAAATGGGCAAAGGACTTAGACATTTCTCCAAAGAAGACATACAAGTAGCAATAAACACATGAAAGATTTTAAGTGTGTTTTGGATAAAGAGCCAAGAGTGTGGCTGGATACCTTTTGCTAAAGACATTTAATGTGTGATTAATAAATCCAATCAATCCTCTAAGCCCAATTGAGGAAAAATATATAGTATCCAGAAAGTATCTGTGGATAACCCTCTTGTCTGATGGCATGGATCCCTTTGACACACACAGGAGACCCACAAGGTTTTTTTAGAAGAACGTTATACCACTAAAAACACTGCCAGCTTGACCTGAAGAAAACAAAAAAAGGGAAAAATGAAAGAAAGCTATCAGACATCTAGGATTCTACAGGCAGTAAAAAGGATGATAGAGTTACTTGACTGTTAACATCTGACATCCTTTAAGATAAAGGAAGACTCAGAGGGCAGAGCCATGGATACAGAGGAGGAGGCCAGTAGAGCAGTGATGCCTTTGTGGCCCAGACAATAAAGCATCAAGCCACAGAGGGTAATTCTCAGGCCTTGAAACCCTGCCAGGTTTCTGTTTTTTGTTTTTTGAGGCAGAATCTCACTCTGTCGCCCAGGCTGAAGTGCAGTGGTGTGATTTTGGCTCAGTGCAACCTCCACCTCCCGGGTTCAAACAATTCTCCTGCCTCAGCCTCCCGAGTAGCTAGGATTACGGCTGCCTGCCACCATGCCTGGCTAATTTTTGCATTTTTAGTAGAGATAGGGTTTCACCATGTTGGCCAGGCTGGTCTAAAATTCCAGACCTCAAGTGATCCACCTGCCTCGGCCTCCCAAAGTGCTGGGATTATAAGTGTGAGCCACCGCGCCCAGCAAAACCCTGCTAGGTTTCAAACATGCTTGAATCAGTGACTGCTTTTATTATTTCATATTCTCCCCTTCAGAATGGGGATGTGTATTCTATACCTGTCCTGCCAATGAATTTTGGAAGCAGGTTGCTTGTTTTCTGGTTTTACAAGTCCACAGATGGAAAGGAATTTTGCCCCTACATGGTTCATAGATCAGATTTCACTCATACCTGATTTAGATGATATTTGGGACTTTTTGAGTTGTTGGTATTTAGACAGGGTATTTGACTTACAGCTGATGCTGGAATGCATTAACTTTTGGATATGGTGGGACGGGGTGAATGTATTTTTCACATTAGATGGATAGGAATTTTCAGGGGCCAGAGGGTACAATGTAGGAGGTTGAAGAGTGGCCTCCAAAAGATATGTCACCTGGAACTTCAGAATGGGACTTTATTTGGAATAAATGTCTTTGCAGATATTAATGTAGGGATCTAGATATGAAATTACCCTGGATTAGGGTGAACTATAAATTCAGTGAGTGTCTTTGAAAGGGAAAGAAGACACTGAAAAAAAGACAATGTGAAGATGGAGGCAGAGATACCAGTTATGCTGCCACAAGCTAAAAATCAGCAGCAGCAACCAGAAGCTGGAAGAGGCAAGGAAGGATTCTCCGCTAGAGCCTTTGGATGGAGCATGGCCCTACTGGCATCTTAATTTTGGATTTCTGACCTCCAGAACTGTGAGAAAAGAAATCTGTGCAGTTTTAAACCACCTAGTTTGTGGTACTTTATTATGGCAGCTCTAGGAAACTACTACGTCAATACAGACACGATTCCCCACATGCACATGTGCGTGCACACACACAATGTTATTTTCTGAAAATAAGTTTTAGCTTTTTTTTCTAAATTACCATCTTATCTCAATGACTGCAGTTATGTTTTTGTAGTTATTATAGTTGGATAGCTTTTCATAGATTTTGGGGGGGGCCACTGCAATTGCTTTTTATTTTTTACTTTGAAATTATTACTACTATTTTGGAGACAGGGTCTTGCTCTGTCACCCAGGCTAAAGTGCAGTGGTGCAATCTCGGCTCAGTGCAACCTCTGTTTCCTGGGTTCAAGCGATTCTCCTGCCTCAGCCTCCCAAGTAGCTGGGACTACAGGCATGTATCACCATACCTGGCTAATTTTTGTAGTTTTAGTAGAGACAAGGTTTCACCATTTTGGTCAGGCTGGTCTCGAACACCTGACAAGTGATCCATCTGCCTCAGCCTGCCAAAGTGCTGGGATTACAGGCTTGAGCCACCGTGCCTGACTGCAATTGCTTTTTATAACGATTTGAGATTGATATCACTTTCCCTTCTCTCTACTGATTTCTTTATATATGAAGACTATTAATCCTATGTCCATCATATATGTGGGCAATTTTTTTTCCCAGGTTTTCGTGCATTCTTTAATGCTATTTTCCCCCAAATGGGTTGTTTTTAAATTTGAATAGATTTGTATGGCTAAGAAAGTAATAATGTTTTCTGCATAAAAAATATCTTACTTGATGGACTAGGGACATAGAATATTAGCCTCCAGGTTTAACAGGGTTAGAGAGCACTCCCCACCTTGGAAGCCACATGGCCCTCTGGAGCACAGCTCTGTCCTAAGGGTGGGTCCAAGATTTGAGACTCTACTCTAGGATTTCCCAGGAATTTCTCATTCTCTCTGAATATTCCTTTCCTTTTCCGTAGAACAGAGATTATAATGCCTGACTCAAATGGATTTTGCAGGGATTTGACATAACAAGCAACATCATTCTTTATTGTGAAAAGAAACAGAGATCCTGGGGGTGACAAGGGTGGACAAGCACACAGAACTGGCCCCTTTGGAAGGATGAGAGTCAGCCCTGTGAGTTGGGCTTTGGCTTCTTAGCCCGAGCCAGATCTCCTGGTTCAGTCACAGCGAAATACATCTATTGGAATAAAAATACAGGGAAGATGATGAGGCTGAAGATTATGACACTTAAGGATTTCCTCTTAGGGCTTTGTTTTCAGAATCCTAGGTCAGGCTATGTGAGGGCCTTCTCTGGGATCTTGCCCTTGGCCGAGAGGAAGTGCAGGAGGGAGCTGGGAGATCAGCAGAGCCGGAAGCCCAAAGTTCCATCCCCAGGTCACCCAACCTCTGCTCACTTGGCCTGAATTCCTAGACCTCACCTTGGGCCATGCAAGAACGTGAGGAGCTCGGACGTAGTCACACTGGTTGTTATGAAGGCAGCTGTGGTGGAGGAAGGACAGGTAACATCCATTAATACCCAAGTGGAGACACTCTGACAATACAATGCCATTTCTTAATCTATGCAACAGAAACATGTCTGTGTTTTCTGGAATTTATTGCAGCAGAAGGAACCCTGTGAAAAGCCAAGTGTCTACCAACCCTGAAAAGCGAAATATCTACCAACAAAGGAACAGGATCCACGGAACTGTGAAAAGAAAATAAATCTTGGGATCCCAAAATCACTAAGCTAAAGGGAAAAGTCAAGCTGGGAACTGGGTCATGCAAACCTGCCTCCTCTTTCGGTTCCTAAATAAGATGGCTATAAGATGAAAAGCTACACGCCTCCCCCATATTTTGTCCGCAAGGAAATTTCTCGTGAGCTGCAAGATCTTTACTGTAAGGTGTTTCTATTAAAATTTCACCACGACAATGTAAATTGATAGCTTTTCTTTACAGGTACAGTCACCCCCCTGTCCACCAGCCACAAATGCATATCTGATTGCTCCCCCGCCCCATTTTGTCTATGTCATTTTATATAAAAAAATGCAGATTCACTGAGCCAGACAAAGGCATGAGTAACTATCTTTCCCCACCCTCCCCCTTACATGAAAATTGTGTACTTCTCAATATTCTACCCTTTCCCCTTTAAATCCGGAGTCCTCAAAGTCATCTTTGAAAGGTGTAGACCTGTCTCCCGGGCACATGTCCTTAACTTTGGCAAATAAACCTCCTACAATGATTGAGACTTGTCTCGTCATTTTTCTCAATTGACAGAATTCAGAGAAGTACTGTACACCTGTTCAAAATAACTAGGTAGCTGAATATATACCAAAAGGCAAATGTACAGTTTGATACTGAGTGAAATAAAGAAGCAAAGCCAACCATCTGCAAGTTCCCATTATTCATTCCCCTGCTCCTCCCAGCGCATACCAATCACTAATCACCATACACACCCAGCACTCACTTCTTTTTTTTTTTTTTTTTTTTTTTTTTGAGACAGAGTCTTGCTCTGTCACCCAGGCTGGAGTGCAGTGGCGCAATCTCAGCTCACTGCAAGCTCCACCTCCTGGGTTCACGCCATTCTCCTGCCTCAGCCTCCCAAGTAGCCGGGACTACAGGCGCCAGCCACCACATCCGGCTAATTTTTTTTTCTATTTTTAGTAGAGACGGGGTTTCACTGTGTTAGCCAGGATGATCTCGATCTCCTGACCTCGTGATTCGCCCACCTCGGCCTCCCAAAGTGCTGGGATTACAGGCGTGAGCCACCACGCCCGGCCCAGCACTCACTTCTGAGACAACTGGTAGTTCATCCCTGACTGGACAGAGAAAACCTGCACCATTTTCTGCTGCTCCTGGGAGAAGGCAGGCACGCTGGAGAAGGCTGTGGGCACTAGGGTGAACAAGGCACTCTGGGTCCCTTGGTGGCTGGTATCCCGCACAAAGAGCTTGTCATTCACGATGCACAGACTGGAGGAAAAATGGGCCATCAGGTAGCTGGAGAGAAAGACGTCTCCCCACCCCCTACAAGGATCTTTTCCTACTGTTCAGAAACCTGATTTCTTCGATACCTCTACTGTGCCTGCCTCCTAGCTTTTTGGCTGGTACCCTCTAACCCTTCCACAGAGCCCACCTTTGGAGAGATTGCCTATATGCTTCACCAGTTTTGCAGGTTTACCTACAACCCAAGGATGGTTTTACACTCACATTTGCCCTTTACAATAGCCCAAGGGAATAGACAGTGTAATCACCAGTTTCAAAGGAAGATTCTGAATTACAAAGAGGTCATATGCCTTGACCAAAGTCACAGTGAGTATTGCATCAGGAGAGAACTCATACTCTGACTCCAGAGCCCACACAGTTTTAAAAATTTTTTCAATACAGGGTCTCACTCAGGCTGGAGTGCAGTGATGTGATCTAGGCTCACTGCAGCCTCAACCTCCTGGGGTCAAGACCCTTCCACCTCAACCTCCTGAATGGCAGGATGATAGATGCACACCACCACACCCAGCTAATTTTAGTGTTTTGTAGAGACAGGGTCTCACTGTGTTGCCTAGGCTGGTCTCAAACTCTCGGGCTCAAGCAATACTCCCACCTTCAGCTTCCTAAAATACTGGAATTACAGGCATGAGCCACTGCTCCTGGCCCATACTCTTAACTATTACACTAGACTGTCAGTTTTTTACAACATTGAGAACACCCCGAGGACTGTACCACCACATTCCCACACCACTGGCCCCAGGCTGGGATGGGTGCTCCCACCCACAACACAGCACTAACCTGGAACTGCTGCCAGGGGTAGTGATGAAGGTCCGGGTGAAGGCAAGAACAGAACCCTGAGACTGTCCTTCCACTTCAAAGACAACAAACAACATTGCCTCAGAGTTGCACAGGTTTTACATGTTCACACGGTGTTCCCCAATCAGTCTTGCTTGACACTCACACAGAAGGGGGCCAGACCAGGATAATTGCTCACTTGGAGTCAGGCAGATGTGGTAGGAATGGGGAGGGCAAGAACAGGAATAATCCGCTCCCAGTGATAGGGCCCTTATCATGTGTGGGGCCCTGTGAAAACCACAAGTTCACTTGATTCCTATTTCACAGTAGCCCAAGAGATGGGTTATTGTTAGCCCCATTGTGCAAATGAGGGAAGTGAAGGGTTAAGTAGCTAGCACAAGTTCACAGAGTAAGGACCTGGGATGAGAGCTGTCAGACTCCATAGTCTGTGTCCTTAATGCAAGCCTGAGTTGTGCAGGGCAGACAGGCGTGGACCTAGGTCAGATCAGGGTGGTTTGTGGGCAGAGTTGGGGTAGGAAAACACAGAGGGAACAAGAGGAAGGAAAGGAACGAAATCAGGGAAGCTGGGGGAGTTCTGAGAGGGAGCCCAGCCAGGGGGAGGGAGCAGTGGGGGATCTGGGGAAGGGACTCTACAGACACTCACCTTCCTTGAACACCCCATTGACAGAAAAGCAGAGCATCCATTCCTGAAAGGGAAGGGCTCAGATGCTCAGGATCCCCTTTAACCTCCTACCCACCTCTGGCTCTCTGGGCCTGCCCGAGGGAGGAAGCAGGTGCTCACCGTCTGGCACCACATGTCCACCAGGAAGGAGCTGAGGTCATGCTGAGTTTTGGGCAACGCACTGAGGGAGTCCACAATGTCACGTTTTGTGTGCTTCAGCAGCTCCCCCTTCAGGTCTGTAGAGGAGAAGAGAAGCAAGGATGTGGGGGGCTGCCACACCTCGGTTGTGTGATTGTTCCTGTCACACCCCCTTACCCTGCCCAGTCTTCTCCATCACGCACTTACAGGGGTCCTTGAGATTTTTTATATTCCTGCTATCCTTGAAGTACTTGCATAAGCTGCTCCTAGGAGAAAAAGAGGAGCAGGAGTGGGTGGTCCGGCCAGCGAGGGCATTTCCAGGAGTTGGTGTCTTTCTGCAGGGGAGTCACACGGCCCCAGACCAGGGTCTGAGCTATAATACTCACGGGGCTGAGTCCTCGGGGTTGAAGGGAATGCTCAGGGAGAAGCAGGCCTCATCATGGTAAGCACTAAGGAGACCCTGTCGATCTCCAGAGTCATAGATCAAGTAATACCTGTTGGGGACCAGTGAGGATAGGCTACCTCTGTGGCCTGGGTGCCAAATGAGACTTAAAAGTCTCACTGTGGGCAGACTTGTACTTGGGTAACCTCATCTGACCTAACCCTCTCTTGCCTCAGATTCCCAGGGATACTTACTGCTGCAGGAATTGCAGGACCAGATTCTTCAACATCTCAGATCCAAAGAAGCTTCCCTGGAATAAAGAGTCCCCAGGACCACAGATGGTACCCCCCCTTTCTCATGCACCACCCTGCTGGATCCTCTCTTCTCACCTTACAGGTTGGTAACATCTTGTGGGCTTCAGTACCACACAGAGTTGGTCTGGGTGACTGCTGGCCGTCCTGGGGAAGGCAAGAGGAAGTCAATAGTGCAAAGTAGGGAGGTGGCACTGGATAATTAGGGAAAAGGAAAGACCCAGGAGAGGGTGCGATCAGAAATCAGGTGTGAAAGCATTCTGGAAATTACATGGGCAAGACTACAATCGGGATTGCCGCCACCTGAAGGCTATTGTGAACTTGTGTGAAGAAGCTCCACAGGCTCTGCCAATTTCCCACATGGGACTGTATCACCTTCCCCCTGCCTTGAGGTTTAAGGGTTAGATCCATAAATGTAACTGGGACAATATCTAAAGGGGTTTGGGGCAGTTGGGGGCAGCATCAGTCCCAATTAGGAAAGTCAATGATCAAGAAATATGCTTACCAGGCTTAATAATTTGGGGAACAATTCCAGGATGGAGCTGCCGAAAATCAAAACAAAATGGACAACGGTAAGCGAAACTGTGGAGCTGTCCTCCTCATGCGAGCAATCACACCTACATCAGAGACACAGTGCAGTGTGTTCACCTACACTCCGGAGTCCCTGCCCCTGCAGCCCTGGGCAGCATTGAGAGCCCAGGCTTCAGGACTTTCTTCCCCTCCCTCCATCCCTCTCTCACTTTTGTCCAGGTCCCCACTGAAGGCTCCACAGGGAGCAGGAAATGGGGTGGGAGCCCAGGGCTCTGCTACCTCACTGGGTGTCCATCAATCTGCCTGGCCTGGCCCTGTCCAAGACCAGGTCAGCTCTTAGGGATGGCCCAGGATGCTGGGACAGGGAGGGGGTGATGCAGGCTCAGGAGGCAGGAAGGGGAAGGCAGGGGGATGATGGCAGAAACGGGGTGAAGGTAGGGGAGGGAGAGACAGGTGAGACATAGGAGAGGAGAGACAATGGAGAAACAGGATGCAAAGCAAAGGGAAGGGAAAGATGCTCTACCGTGGTGGTGGAGTTCAAGGAGGAAGAGAGAAGAAAAGGGCGCCCCTGCTGCAGCCCTTTCCCTCACTACCCCCAGCTGATCCTGGGGACGGAGGCAGGTAAGGAAAACATGCACCTGTTGGGCTGGGGCCCACTGGATGCAGCTGGAGCCTTTCTCACCTGTGTGAGCTCAGTCTGAGCTGGGCATGGGAAATGGAGGAGTAAAGGGTCAGGCCCTAGCTCAGCATGGGGTTCAGAGTCTGGGGACCCCCTCTCCCGACCACAGTATTCTCTTGTGATGGTCCCTGACACCTGTGCCCCTCTGTGCTGACGCCTTGACCAAGGAATGCTACCTGTCTTGGGCTATCCAGGACTCCTCTGAGGGCCCAGGCAAGACAATGTGAGTTGTGGAGGGAAGGAGAGGCAGTGCCCCGAGAGGCCTGTCTCCTCAACCTCCTCTGCCCTTTGCCTTCCACTCCTGCCTCGGGAAGGTGGCCCACTTTTGGTCCCCTGACTCAGGAAACCCAGGTTTCTCCCCGAGGAGGGCCCAGCTCCTGGCATTGAGCCAGAGAAGAGATGGCATGACAGCAGCCACCCAGGGCCTCAGCCCTCAGTATGGGGCAGGGAAGCCCCCATGCCAGCTCAGGACGGGTGGGAGAACCTATTTGGAGCAAGAGAAGGAGAATCCCCTTCAGGACAGGGGAGGGAAACCCTGTCTCAGCATGGAGGCAGAAAGGCCTGTCTCAGCATGAAGACCTGGGCTGGAGGACTCTTCTGGGTCCGGGGCACCAGCACCTGAATACTGCTGGTCCTGAGGAAGTGGGGGAGCCCCACTTCCTGTTGCACACTCACAGAGGGCACGCTGAAGGAGGCTGGGTGGAGACAGGCGGGAAATGCATCCCAGAGCAGGTGAAAAGGGCAGCATGTCAGATGAAGGAAAGGAGACCTCTAAGCACAGATGAGTGAGTGACACAGAGAGAGGAGTGGGGCGAAGGGGAAGGAGAGGGTCTGTGGTCCTCCCAGAAGACCAGTGCTGCCTCCTCCTGCAGAAGGGCACTATCAAGCACAGGTCAGGGCCCCAGGCGGTGACAGAGGGTATGACTGACTTTATGTTGCTGGAGTTATCCGAGAAGGTGGTGCACACTGGGCTTCTGTCCGCACCCTTCTCTCCTGGCTCTATCCCTTTCCATTTGTCCATCCCCTCTGCAGACATCACCTGCAATTATGCAGAAGAACCACATAGACTCAGGAAAGAGCACCCAGAGGGCCCTGCACCCTCAGTCTCCTCCCTTGCCAACAAATCCACTTTCTTGCCTCTTGTCACTACCCTAATGAACCCTCCTCCCCTTTTCTTCAAAGAACTATCTGAGTATTACACCTCATTTTATTTTCAAGAAATTCAGCTTGTTAATGTCGGGGGCCTTTGGCATAATGTCAAGCTTCTGGTAGGCTTTGTTGCTGTTTGGGTTCAAGGGCAAAAGCTATGGTGAGGAATGAATTAAGAATTAAGAGTGAAGGCCCCCAGCAGGGGATATCTTAGACCAATTAGCCTCCTAGCTAATCTCTTCCACCTTCACCCTCAATCACAGCATGAGCCTAAGGCCTCACCGTAGGTATGTTCTCTTCATGGACGTGCAGGGAGGCAGCCATGCACTTTCCAGGATTCGACGCCATTTTAGTATTACGGATCATCATGTCTCCAGAAAGCAGAGAGGAGAAAATCAGAAGTCTGAGAGGGACCCGCCTGGTACAGCATCAGCACTAACTCCTCCCCAAGTTGCCAACTCTAAGTCTCCATCTCACACAGACACCACTGCCCTCATCTGCCATAGAATTACTGTTATCAGCCATACCTGGGTAAAAGGGGAGTCTTTGGATATCAAGAGCTTCCTGGGAGACATCACACTGTTGCTTCATGGCCAGCTGCAGAGTATAGAGATGGTTTTCAGAGGCTCTGAAGTTGAGGTGGTGAAGGGGGCAGTAGGTGGGGAAGAAGCAGTGGGTCTGGCTTTGTGTGAACAACTTGCCGTAAGTCTCTATTACCTTTATCTGCTCCACCTTTTCTGACTTCAGCTCCTTCTGCACAAAGTGGGGTATACCAGCAGGGCTGACAAAGATTGATATCTGCAGAGAACCAGAGGGGCTGAGTAAGCACTAGGAACTTTGAGCCCCAAGATCAAGTAAGACCTCACACTTGCTCTGCCCTCTTGCTCGATGCTAGCCCTGGTCATTCACTTGACACACACCTTTTCATTATCCTCATCCCAAATCTTGCCACTGACATTCTTCAGTGCATAGGCGATGCTGGCATTCTCCACAAAGAAGCTGGCATGCATGTTTTCATAGTGAAACTATAGGGAGAGTTGCAAGAGAAATAAAATATGAGGCCAGAGTCTCTGCTCATCCAGTCCCCAACCTGTCCTGTTTTCTCTCGTCTGCCTCACGGTCCTTTCTTACCTCAACTGGGATGAAGGGTACACTGCATTCGTTCCGAATCAAATTCAGCAGCCACTTCTCATTGTATTTTATGCCAAAGGGAACCTATGAGTGAAAGAAAGAATGAGTGAGGAAAGGAGACTGACATAATGGAATTAAACATTAAAATTGGACCCAAATATGTTCCTTTCAGACTTTAAAATAGTTGAAGATAGGACAACATCCATTATTGCTAACTTATGTATTTCATTATTATGTCATTCATCATTTCTAATATCTATTATTTCTAAGCACACATGGATTTCCTAAACACCCTTTCTTACTATTCAGTTTTCTTAGAATAATCAATTTAAGATGTTTAACATGAGCTTTCTTTTATAAAGTCCCACAAGAGTCTACCTAAGGCAGACTAGGCCTGCCCCTTTGACAAGGACCCCACTAATTCAACCCCTCACACCCTTAGTTTGAGCCAAACTGAAGCATCTGGTGTGGAGATACTCTATCTCCTTAGCATTCGTTTCCTCCTTTGATTGTAAATGACCTCTTCCGTTCTCTCTGCAGTCAGTTTCCTTTACATTGCTTCTCTGAATTTACTCTTAGATGATCTAGGATGTTAACTCCTAGTAATAAAGGACAGATTACAAACTTTCCTGCCCTTACAAAAGGATCTAGTGTCTACACAAATCCAACACAGTTCCCCCGTTCTCCTTCAGAACATTAGATCCATTTTGCCAGGACACTCACTGTGATCTTGAACCAGCTCCCTAAGGTCCCATCCGGCATGTTCCCCTCCATTCTTCTCTCTGGAGGTTTTTGCTCTCTCTCCATGTTAACATGGGTTTGGTCTTGTTTACGAAAACTGCCTTTCCGATTATAGGGTGAAATAGCGTAGGGGGTGCTGTGAGCAAGTGGAGAAAAGGTAGTTCGCATATGCTCTGAAAGTCTTTTACACACATTTGATCCACTGATACCAGGGCTACAATGAAGTTTGCTCAACCATTAATCGAGTTCTGTCATTCCTCTCTCTGTCAAGTTGGAAAGAATGACATATTCAGCTACATGGTTATGTATTTCATCGGCTGGTACATTCCAGCCATGCTGACTAGTCACTTACTATCTTACTGAAGAGTCCACGTGGGCACCATGCATTGCTGCTTCTCCATCTTGCTGCTGATGGGATGAAGAATGCATGCCAGGATTGACTTTTTCAGACCTACTGCTCAATCTCCTTTGGTAAATATCCGAACATCTTGCTCTTCTTTGAGCAACTTGATCAGTGTGACCTTAAATTGAGAACAGCATATCAACACTTAGAATACCAGAAAAAAATCTTGGGAAAATATAATGGATAATGAAAAAATTCACTGATGTTTGTTTGTTTGTTTGTTTGTTTGTTTATTTATTTATTAGAGTCAAGATCTGGCTCTATTGCCAGACTGTAGTGCAGTGGCATGATCACTGCTCACTGTGGCCTTGTCCTCTATGGCTCAAGAGATCCTCCCACCTCAGCCTCCCAAGTAGCTGGGACTACAGGCACATGCTACCACATCTGGCTGATTTTTTTTTTTTTTTTTTTTTTTTAGAAATGGGGTCTTCCTGTGTTGCACAGGCTGGTGATTTTTATAATCTAGAAAGAAGTCTACCACAGTGCCAAAAAAGTTGAAAGACTTCACTATAGTTTCATCTCCTGGGAGATGAGAGTTGGGGAACATTCACAGCCAAGGAGAAAACAAGCACAGCAGAAAGGTTTGGGTTTGGGTGATGCTGATCTATGATGATAGTCCTTGCTCTGCCCTTTTCAGTCTGGGTAACCTGGAACAAATTGCTTATCATTTCTAACCCTCAATTCCCACCTCTACTTGGAGAATAATAAAATCTACCCTAAAAGCTTGGTATTATGGCTCAAGGGTCAAAGGCAAGTTCCCTGCCTCAAGGAAGAATCAGATAAATGAAAACATTGCTGAAGAAAATATCCAGAATGAATCTTGGAGAGACATAATTATGGAAATTAATTACCAGAAGAGTGAAAGAGAGAATTTAAAAAGAGTGGTAAGCGCGGCTGGGCGCGTTGGCGCTTGCCTTTAATCTCAGTACATTGGGAGGCTGAGGCGGATGAATCACGAGGTCAGGAGATCGAGACCATCCTGGCTAACATGGTGAAACACCCTCTCTACTAAAAATACAAAAAATTAGCCGGGCTTGATGGCGGGCACCTGTAGTCCCAGCTACTTGGGAGGCTGAGGCAGAAGAATGGAGTGAGCCCAGGAGGCGGAGCTTGCAGTGAGCCAAGATCGCACCACTGCACTCGAGCCTGGGCGTCAGAGCGAGACTCTGTCTCAAAAAAACCGAAACAAAACACAACAACAACAAAAAAACATGTGGTAAGCATATCTAACACTACTTCTCCACCTTCTCCACTGTTCCCTCTCCTTATTTCTGGGACTCAAATTCCAGACCTCCAGGCCAGGCTGGTCTCAAATTCCAGACCTCAAGTGATCTGCCCACCTTGGCCTCCCAAACTGCTGGGATTACAGGCTTTGGCCACTGTGCCCGGCCTCTACAATTTTTTTTTTTTTTTAAATTAGCCAGCTGGCGGTGGCTCATGCCTGTAATCCCAGCACTTTGGGAGGCTGAGACGGGCGGATCACGAGGTCAGGAGATCGAGACCATCCTGGCTAACACAGTGAAACCCCGTCTCTACTAAAAATACAAAAATTAGCCGGGCGCGGTGGTGGGCGCCTGTAGTCCCAGCTACTCCGGAGGCTGAGGCAGGAGAATGGCGTGTGATAGGACCAAGATATATATTGTAATCCTAAGGA
>NW_016812531.1:44709-45953 GCF_001698545.2 Rhinopithecus bieti
AAAAAAAAAATAAATATAAAATATAAAAATAGTAATATGGTCTATTTAAACCAAATCATACCTATATTTTCATTAAAAGAAATTAGACTTAAGTATTCCAAATTAAAAGGCCGAGAGTATCACACTAGATAAAAAATTCCATCAAATTATCCTGAAAAGAAACATGTAAAATTTAATAATATAGAATATTTGAAAATAAGAAAAATGGCACGATGCATACCATTTACACACTGACCGACTGAAAGCTTATATAACCATATTAGTAAGAGAAAATAAAAAGAAATACTAGAGAAAAGAAATCATAATGATAAAGGTTCACATCAACAAGAAGATACTAAGAAAGCAAGTGTGCGCACTGCCTTCGCGGCACCTGGGCCTGAGGTGTGTGGCTCCCAGGCCCTCACCAGCTCCAGGTGTGTGAGGAGGACTTCAGAAACCCGATTGAGAAGTGGAAAGACCCCCAGGGAGGGTCGGACCTGCCTCAATTCCGCTAAGGTCTTTCATTTCTTGTTTGCCTACTTCATGAAATCCTCACATCGTTTTAATGGTACTAGTCAAGACAAGAAAATAAACAGACTTTCAGCCTTGAGGCAACATTGGTGTAAGAACACTATGGAGCTCATCAGAGTATATCACTGAAAATATGATGGCTGAAAACAATTTAAAATGCTAAAGATTCAACAGTGCGTGGTAGCCAACAAACTACCTAGAAACAGGCCATATATTTGCAATATTTGCTTCAAGCACTTTGAAACACCATCAACAAAATTAGCTAGGCACTATCTCATTCATACTGGTCAAAAGCCATTTGAATGTGATGTGTGTCATAAAACCTTTAGACAACTAGTTCATCTGGAGAGGCATCAACTAACTCATAATCTGCCTTTTAAATGTAGTGTTTGTCAGTGCCACTTAAAAAATCTGAAGACATCTGTGAAGCACCAACAACTTTACAATGAAACCTATCAGAATAAGGTTAAACAGGTCAGAAGATCGCTAGAGGCCAAGCAAGAAAAGTCAATGTATGGAGTGTATAATACTTTTACCAGAGGAAAGATGGGCATTACACCCGTGCTGTAAGTCCAATCCCACATATAACACGAAGAGAAGAAAGAATATTCATGCAAGTACAATCTGTGGCAAGATGTTTCCATCACAGTCAAAACTTAATAGGCATGTACTTATTCATACTGGTCAGAGGCCTTTTAAATGTGTCTTGTGCACTAAATCTTTTAACAGTCACC
>NW_016812531.1:49542-54608 GCF_001698545.2 Rhinopithecus bieti
AAAAAAAAAAAAAAAAATTAAACATTAGATATTAGATGGTTTGTTGCATGCTAGAACTGTTAGTATTGTTGAATTAATTACTTTGATTTTATGAAAAAATAAACAAATATCTTTAAAGAGAACTAGAAGAATTTTTTGTTTGAGTGATTCCAGGCTGTAGCATGATTATTTACTGAAGTAGTTTGATTGGCTGGCTAACTTAGTAGAATTGTTGTTTCTTGTTTTGGACTGCAATAAGGCTTATAATTGTAAGATAAAAATGTGTGTGTGCTTAAGGGAAGTAGGTGGTGGTTAAAATTATTGAAAATTTTCAGAATACTTTAAAATAAAGTTTCAAGTTATACCAAAAAAAAAAGAAAGTAATTCTAAATTTGTATGCATGTCTTAACGTGGACCAATCTATGTTTAGATACGAAGCAAAAACTGATCTAAGTAAATAAAGAAATAAATAAAACCACAGTGACTGTGGGAATTTAACACACCTCTCTGAGTAACAGATAAAACTAGCAGACAAAAATTCAGCTACATAGAGAAGATTTAAATGGCATGAGTAATAAGTTTGCTTAAACGACATAGAACACTGCACAGAAAAACTACACATGGAACATTCTAGAATAAGTCATACGCTGGGCCGTAAAGCAAGCCTTGAGAAATTTCTGGGGCGGGGGTAGGGGTAATACAATCTACCTTGAATGGTTAGTGTGAAGATTAAAAATGTATTATTCCCTGCCCCACTACCACCTCTAGGTGTACAACCAAGGAATGTTAATTTTCACCAACCCCTGCCTCAGGAGACCATCCTCATACCTCAAACCCTGGCCCTGAGAAGACCACAAGACTGAGGCCTGGGCCCTTGCCACTGCCCACCCCCATCTAAAGGGAGATTGGCTGGGTGTCATGTGGGTTAGGGTAAGGTGGGGAAGGGGGCTCAGTCCCTTTTGCCCTGTGGAGACCTGAGACTCCAGCCTCATGCTGGCCAACTCACCCATGGTGTGTCCTGAAGGCAGTGACATTTTACCAATGTCCTTACAGGGCTCTCTTGAGGAGAATCTGTGTGGCCTGGGGACGGGAGTTTGGAGAAGATTGAGGAGGGCTGCTGAGGAAGGTGAGAGCAAGTCCCAAGCCTTGCTTACAGGAAGTTCCTTCCCCAAGCAGAGAGAGGAGTGTCCTAGGAGTCAGAGGAGAATTAACTTCCTGTTCTTACCACCCCCGAAAGTTTGCTGCCAGCCTAACACCCAGGGAGATGTTTCTAATGTAGCCACTCCTGCAAAGGTGGTTAGCAACAATCACAATCATGAGGCCTAGGACCCAGATACTTACTGAAACAAACACAGAGAACTCAGCTTGCTGGTCATCTCCAGTGCATTACATTGTATTCATTTACTCTGCAGAGTCAGAGAACTCTGAGTGCCTATCTTAGCGCAAGCTCTGTACTTGCTACATTACTTTTTTCTCCATATATTCCTCACAAGGGGACTCTGAACTCAGAATCACCAGCTCCCTGAAGGTGCTGAGGCTTAATAAGCTATAGGAGCTTGTCTGGAATGATTCAGATGTGACCTGGAGAAACAAAGTGGAAATGAGAACCATGGAATGATGGGTGACCCCCTCTATGCACAGCTTTTCTAAACTCTTATAATATTTGTGGTTTACTTAAGTTAGGGCAAAGTAAGAGAATGTTCTGAAAATACTCGTGTGACTGGAATTAACTAAAGCCCATCCTAGAGAGAGAATACAAAAAAAAAAAAAAAACCAGGAAAATATAAAGTCAAAGTTCAGTGTGTCACTGTAATGAAAGTAGAAAAGAATCAAGTACTTTCTTAAAGACAAAATAAAATGCAGTCAGTGTAGATGGATACTTCTAATGATTAGAGCCAGAAATGTAGCTCTTAAAGTCTCAGGCTAGCGACAGGGAATAAACTAGGAGCCTCTCTGTGTGCCAGGGCATCAGCCAGAACTTTCTGGAATTTTTCACCACTTTATTACAGTAGGTAGCTAGTCAGGCATAAGTGGGGCAGGCATGTCAGGTGACCATCAGGTGATGGTTCAGCAGTTGTCACACTGCCTCTCTGAAATGATAATTGATCTCAGCCAGCACCAGGAAGAGGCAATTTCCCAATAGACAAAAACACCTGAAACGGGTAATTGGCAACTTCCAGTAAGATCTCAAGAACTGACCGAGTGGACTCAAGCATTCCTTTCTCTTTTTTTCTTTCCTGCTCTAAAGCTTTTAAGTAAACTTCCGTCCTGCTCTGAAACTTCCCTCGGTCTCCTTTTCTACCTTATGTACCTCAGTCGAATTCTTTCTTCTGAGGCGGCAAGAATTGAGATTGCTGCAGACCCATATATCTTTGCCACCAGTAACTTGAATATTTACCACCACTAACATATTTTGGTGCCATGTGACTCAGATACCTTCTGCCAGTAACATGTTGTCTGAAGTCCCTTCCTAGGTTTCAGTGCCCTGAGAGAGAAAGTCCAGCCCCTGAGTAAGCTGAAGAGATATCTGCATACGACAGGGTGTGAACATTTGGGGTGAAAGAAGTGTAAGACCGAAAAAGCACACACCTACACAAACTGTGAAGTCGTGCGTTTAAATCTGTATTGTTTTCGTTTTTGTTTTTTAGACAGAGTCTCGCCCTGTCACCCAGGCTGGAGTACAGTGGTGTGATCTAGCTCACTGCAACCTCTACCTCCTGGATTCAAGCGATTCTGCTGCCTCAGCCTCCAAAGTAGCTGGCATTACAGGCACATTTCACGATGCCCAGCTAATTTTTGTATTTTTTAGTAGAGAGAGGGTTTCACCATGTTGGCCAGGCTGGTCTCAAACTGCTGACCTCAAGTGATCACTTGCCTCAGCCTACCAAAGTGCTGGGATTGCAGGGCGTGAGCCACCACACTCAGCCTAAATCTTTATTTTTCTATAAAACAATATTATGTGAACATTTTTATAAAATGGTAAATGCTATGGTTTGAGTGTTTGTGTTCCTCCAAAATTCATGTAGAAACTTAATCCCCAATGCAACAGTGTTAAGAGGTAGGGCCTTCGGGAAGTAATTAGGCCATGAAAGTTCCACCTTCATAGATGGGATGAGTGCCCTTATAAAAGGGCTTGAGAGTGCAAGTTCATCTTTTTTTTTTGCCCTTTCCGCTATGTGTGGACACAGCAAAGGTGCCATCAATGAAGGAAAGAGCAAGCCTTCACCCGACACCAAATCCACTGATGCCTTGATCTTGTACTTTCCAGCCTCCAGAACTCTGAGAAATAAATTCCTACTATTTATAAATTACTCATTCTATGGCATTCTATTATAGCCACACAAACAAAGATAGTAAATATATGTGAACTTGTCAATTTGCTATTCAATACTTTCAAGTATTTCTCAGTGAATCTCCCTAATAACAAAATATTAAACACTAAAATGTATACTTAGAAAATAAAATCACTCTGTATTTTCATTTATAAGATCCCCTCACAATGACCTACAGATATCCAAGATATCCAAGGTAATTATACAATGCAAATAGACTGGAACTCGTTTTTCAGATGTGTATCTCTTTAGGTAATACGTGTATATATATAAAATGTTTATTTACATATATATATATTTTTTCCTACATATTTATCCCGACATGCACAACTGCTGGGTAACGGATTTCCACACTGGATTTCCAAGGAATGAACCAGATCATGAAGTATTTCCTTCCTGATGTATCTGGCTAGTCTCAGATCAGCTCTGATCTCTCCTCTTAGCCCTAGCTAATGCCTCCTGTCCGAACAATGGCTTTCCATAATTTTTATTTGACAATTCCCCCTCTTTTGGTAAGTGAGAGTGTGATAAACATTTACGACATCAGTACTACTCTCAGTTGCCATCATTTTGGGTTTCTGGACTCAACATGCCATTTATAGGTTACAGTGTCCTCCTCATTACTGAGATAGGATTTTTTCTTGATCTTGACCCCCTTCGTAGGGAGGAACTGGAGTGGCTCATTTCACTCAGCCTGCAGTCCATGGATGGCTGTTACAGCTCAGTGAAGGTTCAGGGTGCCAGCCCTTTTTCACACCTGAATTCTTGTTCAGCATCCAGGAAAAATCTGTTCACATGAACGGACTGAAAAGTAGTGTGTGCAGAGGATTTTATTGGGTGATGGATGTGGCTCTCAGCAGAATGGGGAGTTGGAAAGGGAGTGGTGCAGGAAGAGGTGATCTTTCCCTGAAGCCCAGGCATCTCCAGCCAGGCTCCCCTCCAAAGCCGCACCATCTAAAGTTACCCATGTCTATCTGTTGTCTCTGATGTTCAGCTACATGCATCCCCAATGTTCAGCAGCTTGTATCCCCAACCACTTGCATCAGCCACTTTTGCTGCTTTTTTTTCTTCTTTTTTTTTCTGTCAGCCGGTCTGCTTTTTATGGGCACAGAATAGGGGGCAGGGCGGGCCAGAAAGGCAGTCATTTGGGCAGAAAATGGGGTCTGTTTTACTTAGGGTCGATGTTCCAGGCTTTAGGGTTGAGGTTCCAGGCTTGAGGGTTGGTTTTAGCTGGAAGCCCAGCCATTCTGTATTATTACCATGGATTTCTTTGAGTTGTTGTTCCAGCTAGAGAGACACCATTTCATGTTTGACAGATAGCTGTAAGGAAACATTTAAAATTTTGTGTGGTCATATGGTGCATATCTGCAATTCCAGCTACTCAGGAGGCTGGGGTGAGAGGATTACTTAAGTCCAGGAGTGTCAGACCAACCTGGGCAACCTCTGTCTCAGATCCCATCTCAATGAAGAAACAAACCAAAAAAAAACTATTGCGTGGTAAATGTGTGTAAATGCTTCAATTTTTGTTTACAAATGTATATTTTACCAAATTGTTGTAAGCTATAGATAGCTTAAAAGAAGAAACAAAGGTTTTCTTAAATCTGGAAAAGAAAACATTATAAGAACTAGCAAAGTTTCTGGCCGGGCATGGTGGCTCATGCCTGTAATCCCAGCACTTAGGAAGGCCGAGGTGAGCAGTGTCAGGCCTCTGAGCCCAAGTCAAGCCATTGCACCCCCTGTGACTTGCACGTATAC
>NW_016812532.1:0-837 GCF_001698545.2 Rhinopithecus bieti
GTAGGTATCAACTTATTAAATCTTCTTTAGAAAACTTAAATTTTATCTCACTGTCCCTCTAGATTATTCTGTTTTACTGGGGAAAACATAAATCCTTGTTTTATCAGCCTTTTCATTTGTTTTACATGCTTTTTGGGTGTAGCTGTTGTTGGTAGGGGAAGTTTTATTGGTCAAAACAGTTTGGGAAATGATGCATTGCTCATAGCCTTTATACCCCTTCTTGGAGACTTAACGTAAACATTAATTAGCATATTTAAGACCATAAGAAGTATATTTTAGTGCCTTTGCAATATTTTTTAACATCTAAGGAACACAATTTGATAATTTTACTCTAGATACATTTATTTTAAAAGCAGGTTCAGGAAGGCTATATAACTTCTTAATGCCAATGAAAGATCAACTTTTGTTGTAAATTCAATTAAACAGGAATATTCCAAGGACAGGCTCCTTCTGTGGTCGCTGTGTGTGTTCCCTCCCAGTGATCCTGCTAAACCACATGTTCTATAGAAATGGGGGCACATTGACAGGTTTGCATTTTCCACCTTATACTTCACACACTGCTGGAAATGCAAGCTTCTCTTTTTGTGGTTCAAGTGATTAACACATTTGATTTTATGTCTATTGTCTTTCTAGCTCTATTCGAAATAAAATATTCCTATTGCTTATGAAATTGCCTGTAATGATAAGCCTTAATTGTCAATGTAAGAACAACTGTTGTGGTAAAGTAAGCAGTGGGCTTTGAATTAGACAACAGAGGTTTAGCGTCTGGCTCCACCACTGCTGAAATATGTGATGTTTGAAAAGTTATTTCAATTATGTGACTCTGCTTCCTTAAAT
>NW_016812533.1:0-1211 GCF_001698545.2 Rhinopithecus bieti
GGCAGCTGTAGGGCCATCCCCAGCGGCACTGTTCCCCCTTTGTTTACCCGTTTCTAAGGGCAAGTGCACCACGAAGGCTCTCTGAGTCTGGAACTCGGCCTGGGGCTGTTTTGGTTACATTGAAGTTTTTGCTTCAGTTCTGCCAGATTTAAATGGTGACTTCACTAGCACTGAGCTAAAAGGAGAAGGGGAGGAGGGCGAGACCGGGAGAAAGAGAGCAAGTGAGCGAGAGCCCAGCCGGAGGGAGAGCCAGAGCTAGGCGCAAAAGAAGGGCCAGCACATTACATCATCGCTTGGCCTGGAATCAAATGGGAAGGATATGACTCACTCAAGCTAGTTAAGCTTTGGCTCAAATTCTACACACACTCATTCCAGAGCTCTCATGTTCTGCACCTCAGGAGGGAATTCAGCCTCAGTGATGTCCATGAGGTTTGTTTTTAATTTTATTTTCTTTTCTCCTGATTTTATAGATTTTTTTGCCCCTACTGCCTTCTGTTTTTGAGCCTTCCTCCTCCTCCTCCTCTTCATTTTCTCCCCCTTCTCCCTTTCTGCCCGTCTTTGTTTCTCCTCTTCTTCCTTCTCCTCTTTCCCCAGCCCCTCCGCTCCTCTTCTTGCCCGAAGAGGCATTTCTTTTCACTTCGATCAGAGTTTTTGTTCTAGCACAGAGACCTGAATGAGTTGAACAGAGGCCGGGTTGGAGGGGAAAAAAAAAAAAAAAAGCAGAGCAAACCAAAGCAACCAGAGCAAAAGGGCCACAAATAAAAAGCGAAGCGAAAAAGAGCAAACTCGGGCGAAGTTTCTTTGCTGCGGTGTCGCTCCTAATCGGAGGAGACAGGGAGAGAGTTAAAATGCAGGAACCAATCGCTTGAATGGTGATGTAATGCAAGAACCGCAGGGTAGTTAAGTAATGTGAGAGCGAGGGGGTCAGGGTTGCAAAGCATTTACCTGCTCTCAAGGGGTTTTCAGTTTATTATCAATTGCAGTGACTGTAACCGGCTTCAGACTGCAATCTCTAATTATTCACAGACGCTCCTTTTTTATCTTTTATTATTAAAAGTAAAACTATATTGTGGTATTTTAAAATAACACGATATTATCACAGCTGTGTATTATTTTCTGCCAGGATTCTCTCTCTCTCTGTTTTAAGTGGCTCAAAACTGTTGTCTTTTCATAAAAGGTGGAAGTGATGGTGTGGCGGTGGGGCGGGGGGT
>NW_016812534.1:0-1923 GCF_001698545.2 Rhinopithecus bieti
ACTTAAATCCTGTCTCTGAGTCTGCTTTTTGGGCAATCCAAATTAAAACAGGAGGTAAGACTCTATGCTTGTTATAAACAGGTTAATTCTACCCACCAATCCTGATATAATTGACTGATACAGCTCTAATTAACTCAGTGAATATAAAATAACTATGCAGCTTTTCTTAAAATAAGAATATTGCAAAGTGCATTGCTTCTTGTAAAAATTTACAAGTAAAATAAGGTGACTCTAACAAATTAACTTTAAAATACAATACAGGATACCAACTTACCAGCAAAGCAGTGATAAAGGATTTATTCTATGAAGTGTATCAGGACAACAGGCTACCCATTTGGAAAAGTATACGATTAGATACCTATCTCATTCCTTATAGCAAAATAAATTCCACAATTAAGCATAAAATCTGAAACCAACATAATCCCAGAAACAATGGATTATTTCAAAGTAATCTCAAGCAGAAATACAAAACTCAGCAAATATAAAAGAACATTAGGCTGACAAATTTTATTTTAATCAACTTCAATGGTTTTTTTACCATAAAGCCTTTCAAAAAAGAATCAATAAACTGGAGCAGCTATCTTTTGTCTCCCTATGGATGTGTACACTTACAACATGTGGTGCTTTCTCTGATTTAACCAGATTGCATTCTTGGTTCACTCCTCTCTCCTTGTGTGGCTCCAGTAGCTGTCCTCTGCTTCTTTTTGCTAGCACATTGTTGGACCCTCTCCATCTCTATTCCTAGAGGACATCAAACCATAAAGGGGTAACCACAAAGTGACAGGCACACAAGTGGAACACTTACCATTTCATAAGGAATGCTTCTACGAAGATATAACATTTAACCTTTATTGAGAGAAAATAGGAGTTTTCCAGGGCAAGGGAGTAGGGGCAGCATGGTAAACGGCATTTTGGGAATTGGAGATTTCATGTACAGAGAATATGCAGAGAATGACACAGCCAAATATATTGAAACATGAAATAGAAGATGTAAAGTTGGCAACACATAATGAAAAATGATATGCAAAAGGTATTTTGACTCAATTTACAGAGTGCCATTCAGAAGTTAACTGATCAATACAAAGGGTATCTGACTCATTCTGTGTTTTCAAGAGACAGGCTTTTCAAAAACACGGAGAATAGATGGAGGAGAAGATACATTGGGGGAAGAAAAGACCAGCAAAGTGCGCCAGGTACAAACAGCAGCATTTTAAATATTCAAAGTTTAATTTTGAGCAACAGCTCCAGTAGTTTAAAAAAGAGGATCAGAATGACATCCCAAGGTATCAAAATATTATTTTTACTTTTCATAATTTCATGTATTTAATACTCCATTCAGATTCATGACTTCATTTAAGTATTTATTGAGTAGTAAGCACTGTGCAGTGTTCCAGCTATTGAGGATACAATGGTGAGCAAAACAGATGAAAACAATCCCGCCCTCATGGAGATTATATTTTGGTATGTGAAGCAAGCAAATGATCCAAAAGGATATCCAAACTGTCAAATTAAGACAAAAGGCTAGGAAGCACACAGGGAGCAAAATCAGGAAATTTCATCAGATAACAATTTGTTTATACTTAACAAAAATTCACTTATTTCTCTCTTTTGGTTACCAAATAAAAGAAGTTGGGGGGGACAAATATTATCATCACCCCTACACCTTTTCAGATTTTGAAGCAGAGCGTCAGAAAATTTAAGTAATTTTCCCACATTGATAAATGTCAGTAGAGAGGTAAGCCTCACCCCTGGACTCTCTGATGCAGACACATCTCATGCCTTTCCCATAAGTCATCTCTGTGCACAAGAAACACAACAAGGACTAAAGTGAGGGAAGGATGTAGCTTTATTTGCTGCTTAAAACAATGAACAATAGATAGAAACATGTTAAGAATAACTTGAACTTAATGACAATGTTTGTGA
>NW_016812535.1:0-283 GCF_001698545.2 Rhinopithecus bieti
CTGGCATACAACAGGTAGAATAATGTGTTTCCTTCTGTAGGTCCAAAGCCAGGGATACCATATGTTCTGTCTTGATATGAAACCATGACATGCAATTAAAACACATAAGTCTCCTTCCTACTCCCACCCTCCATCCAATGTTTTATTTTTATGAGTTAAATAAGAAAACAAGTGGCAATCAGAGATTCAGTCTACAAAGTGTATTTACAAGTGTCAGTTCTCATCCAGCCTGATCTCATACAATACCATTTATACCCTCCTACCTCTCAAGTTTTAAAACTTA
>NW_016812536.1:0-19164 GCF_001698545.2 Rhinopithecus bieti
TCACCGTGTTAGGATGGTCTCGATCTCCTGACCTCGTGATCGACCTGCCTCGGCCTCCCAAGGTGCTGGGATTACAGGCGTGAGCCACTGCATCTGGCCTGAGCTGCCTTTTTATAACCTATTTTATGTGCTTGTATTCTACTTATTTTGCTTTGACAAAGGGGTTCTACCACTAAAAAGCAGTTTAAAACCTCTGGTATGGACAAGTTGTGTGTAAGTTCCTGGAAGGACAGCTTGTGGAGGGGAATTCTGATAGACTCTGGCAAGTCAAGTGTGCTTTGGACAGTGGGAAAGGAGAGAAGAGGCGTGCCATACAGCCTGGGTGGCTGGGAGACCCAGAGACTCAGAAGGGCCAGTTACATGGGGCAGAGGCAGACTGTGACCTCCTGAGCTCTGAAAGCAGCGGCCTGGCCTTCATTCTGCTGTCCGGCTCTGCAGAGGGACACAAAGCAAGACATGTTCTAGACAACTCCCTGGTTATGGTGTCAGGGCAGCTGTAAACCCATGGCCAGGAGGCCAGTGAGGAAACCAAGGAAAGAGGTGACAGAGCCTGAGCTGGGCAGGGGCAGTGACCCTGGGACTCTGAGAGTGGCGGTGGCAGGCTGGGGGTCTCCACTCTCCTCATCCTCAGGATCTCCACTGCCCCACAGCTGCTTCTGGACTCTTCTAGGATCTCCTCTCCCTCTGCCCTTTCCCTCAGGCCTCACTCCATAACCCCCACTTGCCCACGGAAGCTGCTACCAGAGCTCCGGGCTATCCTCCAGGTCCTCTGCCTTGGAGCTGGATCAGAGCGAGGACGCGCGGGGGCCTGGGGGCTCCAGTTCATACCATGACATAGTAGTTGCTGTTCACCACGAGAGGGCTCCTGCCGCGAAGGTAGATGTACTCTTCCCACCAGTCACTCACCTGTGGGCAGGTGGAAGCTTAGAGCTGGGGCAGGGGCAGCCAGGACACATGGCAGGTGACAGTGAGCCCAGGGGCACAAACTTACATAGTTACTCGCCCACCATGACTTGAGCACCAGGTATTTCTGCAGCCTGGGGGCAGTCTTGTTCTGGAATTCTTTGGCCAGCACCTCCATGCGGTAATATTCCTCATCATCCAACAAGGGGCGCACAGACTCTAGGTACTGTCCAGCCAGTTATCATCACCGAGGGGTCAGATGGCGAGGGTTGCCTCTATCTTCATCCTCTTCCCACCTCTTCCTCCTCACCCAGCCCCATTATTCTCAAGCCCTTAAGGCCACTCTTTGCACAGAACCTTATATTTGGAAACATCTCCTGAATCCAGCCTCCCCTGCCCACCGGGATGCCCAAGCGAGGCCCTCACCCGCTGAATTGTGGCTGACACCCTGGGCACAGGAAGCTTGGGCAGAGATGTCTGGAAGCTGTAGAGCATGGGGTGCCGGCTGGATAGAAGGCGGACACACATCTGGGGGTACACAGCAGAGTGCTGGGGTGGGAGCCAGTGGCAAGAATGGAAACCAACCAGCACCTCCCTGAGACCCTCAGAACCATCCCAGCCCCTCCGGGATAAACCACACCACAGGCACCAGTGCCCTGTCGGCCTCTCCCCTCCAGCTCAGAACCCTAAAGGAGGCCAAAGCGTCTCAACCCAGGTGCCTGAACCCCTCCACTGACTGCTGCTCACAGCCCAGATCCTGGTCAAGTTGCTGGTCTTGCCATGCATCTCAAACATCCACCCATGGTAGGAGAGAAGCAGCTTCAGGGTTTGGCGGAAAAAGAAGATGCCCGTCACCCAGACGCCCGTGGAGAAGATGGCCATGCTGAGAAGTGCCCGGGTCTGCGGGGTCTGGTAGGGGCCACACCTATTGGAGAGGGGGCAAAGGCTGCAGGGGGTCCTCCTGAGGCCAGCCTCCGGTGGCTGTGAACTGTCTCAGGGGAGACATCAAGGGGAAGAACCTCCCTGGGCACGCTCAAGTCTGACTGCAACCAATAAGAGTTGATATAGGACTAAGACAATGGTTGTCATAGGGGAGGGCTGCCTTGTGACTGCCAATGGCTATTGTCCTGTATCTGCCCAGCTCAGGAACCTCAGCCTCAGGAGCTGGGCTCAGCCCTCCCTGGTGACACCTGTGCCCTTCCAGTTTCACTCCTTACCCCTGAGGGAGGCATCTCTGGATGCAACCGACTAGCCCCAAGGAGACGTCCACGTTGCAGAAGGAGGAACCCATTGTTGCCATGACGACGACCAGCCAGCTGGTGGGGCTGCCAGGGTACACGCCCCTGAGGATGCCATTCTGTGGGCAGAAACAGGAGCCCTTATGGAGCCGGAGGGCGTGAGGTTATCCTGCCTGTGAAGTCTTGGAACCCGGCTCCTGGTCTTGGCCTGGACGGCTTTCTCTCCTGATGCCCTGCTGTGCTCCTTCCTCCTCCACACCCACAGCTCCCTGTGTCCGACCACATCCTGTGCACCCCTCTGGCGTCTGTACTTCCAGAACCTGTACCGGGCGGAACTGCCAGCCAAGGAGGCAGTGAGGGACCCTAACAAAGCGGTTAACAGCCGACAGCCGGCCTCTGCCTCCGCCGTGAGCGCTCCGTTCTGCACCTGCTGGGAGAAGCACCTGTGCGCACCTTGATGCGGATCAGGCGTTTCTTCCAGGAGTTGATCCCAGACAGGTAGACGTGTTTCAGGGCCTCCCGACTGAGCCGGAAGTCGACCCCATCTGGGGTCACCGTGAACTGGAAGGCCACGGCCTGGTGCGCTTCCGCCATCCTGGGGGTTGGTCGGCACCTAGGACGGGGGCAGGCGGGTGCGCGGGCGCGCTTAGGCCGGCCCCGCGCCAGCTGCGCCGAGACGCCCCCAGCCAGTCCGCGACCCCTCGCACCCCCCACCCCGCGACTAGCGGCTGCCCCCGGCCCGCGCCCCCCGCCAGGCCAACCGCCGCCAAATCCTCGCGCCAGCCTTCCGGGTGCGCACAGCCACTGTGGCGCAGGGGGTTTGGGCCTTGAAAGCTCCAGGAGCCCCAAGGACGGTGAAGTGCAGCCTGGAGTGGGGGGCGTCAGCGAGGGCGCGGGCAGGGGAGAGAAGCGCCCCTGGAAGCGGAGTGGCCTGGACAGAGGCAGGGTTCGGGCACCCGCCCTTCCCCGCCCGACCACGCGGGCCCCAGCGCCGTCCTCGCCCCTGTGCAGGGCTGGGGGCCCAGACCCCCGCGGGCTGCCCTGCGCCGGCCCCTACTCACAGCTCAGGTTCGCTCCTGTCCGTGCGTGGGGCCAGCCACTCTGGCCCGTGTCCCCACGTCCTTCAGGCCTAGCCACCCCCGCCCCGCCCTCACCAGGAACCTGACACCTACTCCCAAATCGGGGTCGGGAAAAACGTGGGGCGGGAACCAGACCACCCGCCTTCCGCGGTGGGAATTGCAGGGCAGGGCTGGGTTTCTGCGCCGGGAAGGTTGCTCAAAGGTCTGGGAGCCTGGGGGGCCCCAGAGAGTCTCGTGAGGATGGTGGCATTAGAGCTAAAAATAGCCAAATGTAGGGGAAAGGTCACCGATGTGTCAGCTGTGCCTGTTCTGGGATGGCTGGTGCTCTGGGCGGCACCCCCACCTCAGGGTCCTCTTCATACCCCCATCACTCTCCTTCTCCTCCCCAAGTCCTAGTATTTACTATTCTAAGCTGGAGCCAGGGGAGTGGGGAGGGATGGGGGACCCCAATTGGCAGCATGAACCCTAATCACTTCCAAGCCCACAGCACTGAAGAGTCCCTTTGTGTGTACTGCTTGGTTTGGTACTTTCTGCTGCTGCTGCTCGGCAGGGCCAGGACAGGGTGCCAAGGAAGAAGTTTGTTTATTGTGTTAGATACACAGCACAGGGCTCTGGCCTGCCAGCCATGGAGACCTACTCAAACTCAGGGAGAGGTCGGTCTCCTGAACCTCAGTTTCACTTGGGGGCTCAGCCCAGTCCCCACAGCCTTCTGCCCGTTGCTCCTCCCTCCAAAGTCCCGCCCTGGAGGCTCCAGGAGAAATCCAAGGAGTGGGAGGGTGGAGAGTCAGGATGAGGAGTGGACACTGGTCAGCTGCCCCTTCTGCTGGAAGTAGAACTGGAACCGAGACTGGGCATAGTCCTAGGGAAGGAAACCCACCCCACACAGTGGTGAGAAGACGTGGGACCAGCATTCTGCACCCACCTCAGGCTGCCCACAGCCACCCAGGACTCCCCAGGCCTCCTGGGAGAGTGTGGCTGCTGCTGCTCCCCAGCCCCCAGCTAGCATTCCCATTCCCAGGGTCACTTACCAAGTAACCAAATTCTATGGTGGACATGGACGCCTGCAGGATGGACCACAGACCCCAGAAGAAATGGGACGCCAGAGCATACCTGGGGGGAGGGCAGGAAAAGTAGGGGCATTCAAAAGCGTATCTGGCACTGCTTGGATCCCCTCACCCAGGCTAGCCAATCCCTACAGTTTTAACTTCTCCCCCACTGTCCTAACCCCACTCTGCACAACCACCTTCCCTGCAGCTTGATTAATCTGCCTCTTCCCCAATCCCCCTTTCCTCTGCTCTGCCCTACCCCACCCTGCTCCTCCTTTCTCACCGACTGACTTCTACCAGCAAATCTTCTTCCAGTTTTCTCTGCTCCTCTTGGGAGAGGGTCTCACCTTTCTTTGCCTCTGCCAGGTAATGGCGAATAAAATGCAGCTACGATCAACGGCCAAGAGTCAGGAATTGGGGAGACTGTGGAGTATTTCCCAGGTAACATCCTTTCCGGCCATTCCTTCCAGACTCCACCTCCCTCCTTCCTCACAGGATGGGTCCTGCTCCCCAGCCTCTGGCCCACATACCTGCTCTCCTTGAGTGGGGTAGTCTGTGGGCCTTGCTTTGTAGAAAGGCCATTCCTCGTGAGTATAATCATAAACCCACTCACAAAAATGGTTCCCAATGTCAAAGCCCCTGGGAGAATAAGGTGGACATTCAGTCCCCAAATGCCCTGGGCAGCTGGCCTGTTTTCAAGTGCCCTATGGGAACAGACCTATGGGAAGCCATCTTTCCAGCCTCACCTATAGTTATAACTGCTGTACTCGAAGTCCACCAGCATGAGGCTGTCAGCATTTTCTGGCTCTGAGAGCAGCAAGATGTTCCCTGGGGGAATGGGGTGAGGTTCTGCTCACTCCAGAGCCCTCTGGCTCCTCCATCTTGGGTTGGGAGACTCAGATGCCTTCTCCTACCTTCCTGGATGTCATTGTGGCAGAAGACGACTGGCGATGGGGTAGACTCTAGTAACTTCCTGCAGGGGTATGGGAGCATGGGTCCTGAGCAGGAGTGACTAGAGAAGGATCAGAGCCACACTAACAGGCCAGGCCCTGACACCAGGCCTCAGCAAATACTGGAAGGGCGGACACCATTACCATTAGCTTGTCCTGCCTGCCCTCACCTGAGGTTGCCCATCTCATCCTTCAGGCTGTACATCTCCAGCAGGTTCATCTCAGGGAGGCCAGTTGGGGGCAGGTCCTGGATCTGTTTTAGGTACCTGAAGCCCAAAGAATAGGATACACTGGCTCTGCTATTTCCCATCTGTCTCCTATCTACCCCTCAGGCCAGACTACTGCACCCCTGTTCCTATCACTGTGTGACTTGTCTGGCAATCATTTCTTCTTTCTTTTGAGATGGAGTCTTACTCTGTCACCCAGGCTGGAGTGCTGTGGCACGATCTCGGCTCACTGCAACCTCTGCCTCCCTGGTTCAAGCAATTCTCCTGCCTCAGCCTCCCGAGTAGCTGGGACTACAGGTGCACGCAGACATGCCTGGCTAATTTTTTGTATTTTAATAGAGAGAGGGTTTCACCAGCTGGTCTCGAACTCCTCAGCTCAGGCAATCTGCTTGCTTCAGCCGCCCAAAGTGCTAGGATTACAGGCATGAGCCACCGTGCCTGGCCTTGGCAATCATTTATTTTCTTTTTTTGTTTGTTTTTTTGAGACAGAGTCTTGCTGTGTCACCTAGGCTGAAGTGCAATAGCATGATCTCAGCTCACTGCAACCTCCGCCTCTTGGGCTCAAGTGATCCTCCCACCTCAGCCTCCTGAGCAGCTGGGATTACAGGTGCCTGCCACCACGCCGGGCTAATTTTTGTATTTTTAGTAGAGATGGCATTTTGCCATGTTGGCTAGGGCGGTCTTGGAACTCTTGACCTCAAGTGACTCACCCACCTCGGCTCCCAAAGTTCTGAGATTACAGGCATGAGGCACTGCATGGGGCCTCTGGCAAGCATTTCAAAGCCTGTTCTGTGAGAGCCCATGATATCAAATCCTCTCAAGTGGAGGGCTGGATGGAGCCCCCGACACATCTGCTGGCAAAGAGGTTCAGCTCCGGTGTACAGGAGCCCTGAGGAGGCTCCTGACTCACCGCTCCATGGTCCCAAACAACCAGTGGGGCTCCTTGGTGAAAGGCATCTCCATGCCATGGAATTGCGCCATCTTCGTGGCAATGGCTGCTGACAACACTGGCTCTCGAAGCTCTTGAGTTTTCAATGGCCGGCTCTGCACCCAGGAAGCTATCAGGGTGGTGATGGGGCTGGGGCAGGAGGGGGAAGGATTGGGGCAATGGGGGGAGGTCCGGTGTGGGGGGAAATTCCCTACTTGGGGTGAGGGATGTGAAGGCAGACATTGGGCACTGGGGTAGGCTTAGGGAGTGGAGGTGCCTTGGGGAGGAGAGGGTAGGACTGGGCTTGTACTGGGATGGGAGGAGAGGGTAGGACTGGGCTCGTACTGGGATGTACTGTTCCAGCCGGCCCTCTGGGAAGACTCCATACAGCTGGGGCCCCAGCGACCGCTCCGCAAGGATGGCGAACATCACGCTTTCCAGCACCAGGGAGTCCACGCCCTGGAAAAGGATGGATAGCGAAAGGGCCAAGGCAAAGTGGCACAGGGACAGACATGAGGGCTTGCTTTCCTCCCACCAGAGCTGGGACTTCTGGTCCAATTGCCTGGAGGCTCTGGAGCAGGGCTCTAGCGTTGGTCTGTTTTTATTTAGAGATGGCGTCTCACTATGTTGTTCAGGCTGGTCTGGAACTCCTGTGCTCAAGTGATCCTCTCGCCTCAGCCTCCCAAAGCGCTGGGAATACAGGCCCAGGCTTCAGTGTGAGAAGGTGTTACTCAGACTGTGAGCCTCGGTGTCCTTAGCTGCGCAATGGGGACAATACTACCCGCATCCCGTAATCGACAGGCCCTAAAGCCACTGGCGCTGCGGCGCTCACACCCCCCTCACCTGCAGGATGGCTCCGTACAGCCGCAGCAGCACCTCCCGGGGCTCCTCGCCAACGCTGGGCAGGTGGTCCGGGAGCGAGCAGCGGAAGAGCAGGTTGCTGAGGCCTCCGCTGCAGACCCACACCAGGCGCGCTCAGTCCGCGGGTGGCCCCACCTGCCGCGGCCCCGGCCCCCTCCCGGCCAGGCCGGCCCCGGCCCCGCCCCAGGCGCGGGCGCAAGAAGGGGGCGAAAACATGGAGCATCCTGAGGGCCCCGCGGCTGACCCCTGACCCCGATCCGCGCACCGGAGAGGCTGACCCCTGACCTCCCACCTCACGGGGTAAACCCTCAGCTCCTCGGGCTGCACTCGGCGCCAGGCCCCGCCCAAGTACTCCCGGCACCACTGGTAGGCTCGGCGCTCGGCGTCACGCGACAGCGACGAGGCGCGCCGCCGTTTTGGGGTAGTGTCCGGGCACTTAGACGGCTGCAAGCCGTCTTTGGCCAGGCAGCCGCCAACAGCCCCGCCTCCGGCCACAGCTGTCCCCTCGGCCGCCATGGCGCGGGATCCACCGGGCCCCAAGCCCAGCTGCGCTCCGCTCCCTTCGGACGGGCTCGGTTCCTTCCGGCCGCGCTCGACTCCTCTTCCGGCCGGCCTGAGCTTCTCCGGTCATACTCGGGTCTCTCCGGCTCTATTCGGCTCATGGCTGCGGCGCTCGGCTCTCTCCGTGCCTCGGCCCGGGGGCTCTTTCCGAAGGCCGAACTCCGCTTGTCTCCGCCGTGCCCCGCCCCTATGGGCAAGGACCAATGGCCTCTCTCTGGGCGGGGCGGCTGTTGGACGGCCTGGGCCAATCCGGGGCGCCGGGGGCCAATCAGGAGGTGGAGCGGCGCGTGCGCGGGGAGAGGTAGCGTCCGGAAGACCCGAGAGAAAGAGCTGCGCCATTGTCCCGTGGGGGCCGGAGGGGCGGCGGTGCGGCGGCTGCACCTGCAGCTCCGGTGGGAGGGCTCCCTTGCCGGGCCCTCTTCCCCGACCTCTGGGGCGCTCCGACGAGGAAGAGCCGCCCAGCGCGCGTCCGTCCTGAGCGTGGGTGAGGCCTGGAGGAGGCGCGCGCGCTAGGCAGGGCTGCACACCGCGGGCAGAGTGCTGGATGCGGGCACCCGGTGGGTACGCAGTAAACATTTGCTGAAGGAATATGGCCCTTGGGACAGTTCGATGACTCCAGGTGCATAACTCCCCAGTCACACGAGGACTCCCCTGTCCGGTAGAACCGCGCCTCCGAGGAGGCTTTTGCTGCCCTGCTTGAGATGCGCGTCTTCATTCATTCCCCTCTCCCCCATCCTCCTCGTCTCCTCCAGGCCTAGAACTAATTACAGAGTCAAACCCAAGAGCGGAAGGTGAAGACTGGCAGCTTGCCGCAGCCCCCTTCTCGGCCTGCGCACCTCACATTGAGGGCGCCCCGATTTAAACACGTGCCTCCTGCGTTTCTGCTTCTGCCCCAGGCTGGTGTGGCGACCAGCAGCGCTGGACCTACAGGGATCCGTGGCGGTGTCTGTCGAACCATGGTGTTCTTTGGGGCATCTGACTAGAGTATTGTTTGATTTGATAACCAGAAAGAAATCAAAAATTGGTGATCACAAGGCTAATGTCACTTGCTGCAGTGGAAAATCATGATCATTCTGTTTAAATCTGCGTCAGTTTTGAGACTTAGAGCCCATTAATTGACAAGGAGGCTTGGTTCCTCTCAGGAAGGATCTTACAATACCAGCATCTGAGCATATACCAAAAAATACTCCCCCAATCCTTCCCTAAAGGGACCTAGAGCCACTTTAAAAAGTAACTGGGCCGGGCGCGGTGGCTCACGCCTGTACTCCCAGCATTTTGGGAGGCTGAGGCGGGCGGATCACTTGAGGTCAGGAGTTTGAGACCAGCCTGGCCAACATAGCGAAACCCTGTCCCTACTAAAAATACAAAATTATTCAGGCCTGGTGGTGTGTGCCTGTAATTCCAGCTATTCGGGAGGCTGAGGCAGGAGAATCTGTTGAACCCAGGCCTTGTTGCAGCAAGCCACTGCACTCCAGCCTGAGCGACAGAACGAGACTCTGTCTCAAAAAAAAAAAAAAGATTCTGGCTGGGGGCAGTGGATCACACTTGTAATCCCTGCACTTTGGGAAGCTGAGGTAGGAGGATCGTTTGAGCCCAGGAGTTTGAGACCAGCCTGGGCAACATAGCAAGAAGCTGTCTTTACAAAAAATTAAAAGATTAGCTGGGCCTAGTGGCAGGTGCCTGTGGTTCCAGCTACTCTGGATACTGAGGTGAGAGAATCACTTAAGCCCAGGAGGTCAAGGCTGCAGTGACTTGTGTTCACACCACTGTACTCCAGCCTGAGCAACACATCAAGACCCTGTCTGACCAACAACAACAAAAACACACCAAAAAAACTAGTTTACTTTGGAAAAAGGACTATCTAGATCTTTCAAGGGCAGGTAGATACAGGATCTGAGCTGACACTCTTACCAGGACCCCTGACGCATCATGGCCCTCTCATTAGGGTACAGGTGTATGGAAATCAGATGATAATCAGAATCCCAACCCAAGTCCTGTGGTTACTTCTCTGGTTTCAATGCATACTTGGGATGTTTGTACCTAGCAGAGGGCCGAGCTTGTACATTGATCCCAGGCCTTTGGTACCATATGGTAAGGAAGAGCAAAGTAGAAGCCTTTGAAACTCTTCACCTACTGAAACCTTTCCAGGATCATAAGTCAGAAACGATCCTGCATTCCAGGTATAGTTACAGAGGTATTTCGCCCTCAAAGACTTACAAAGCGGTGGTCACCATTTCATCCTTTCAATTAACCTGAATGGCTCCTGCTAAGTCTTGGTGGATTCAAGTAAATGATGTTATCAGGCACAAACTTAGCCAAGTCGTGTCCCCGATCACACAGCTGTGCTAAGTGTGGTATCTTTCCTGGAACCGGTGAATGCACCTCCGGCACTCAATGCAATTATTGACTTGGTGAACATTCTTTTCAATTCCCAGTGGTAAAGAGGATTGAAAGCACTTCACATGTATATGGGAAGGACAGCTCTATAAATTGTCTTGCTTCGTGCTGTTTGAACTCTCCTATTCTCTTGTCACAATAGTCCTTAGGTAGCTTACCTATATTCCATGTAACACTGATGATGTCATTACCAATTGGACCTTAGGCCGCTTGTCATCTATATTCCATGTAACACTGATGACATGATAAGTTGGACCTTAGGCCGCTTGTCATCTATATTCCATATAACACTGATGACATCATACCAGTTGGACCTTAGGCCGCTTAGTGGTATTCCATATAACATCGATGACATCATACTAGTTGGACACGGTGAAGAAGGAAGTGCTCTGGCCTTGTTAAGGCAACGCATGTGAGAGGATGAGCGAGAAGCCCTCAGAAGTTCTGCAGCCTGCCATATCAGTGACATTTTCAGGGGTGCAACGTTTGAGGGTGAGCCAGGGACAAGTGACTGCATCCTGCATCCTTATAAGGAAGAAAGAGGCACAGCATTGATGCACCTCTGTGTTTTGGAGTCAGCATGCACTGCACTAGGGGATACCTCTCTGACCCCTTTATTGGGTAATGGGAAAACTTCCAGCTTTGAGTAGGACCCAGAGAAAAAGAGGACTCTGCTAAAGATTTGGATTGGGAGATGGGCTTCCCTGCTGCGTAGATCCAGTGGGTTACCGGGGGGCTTATTTGGAGTAGGAAGGACCCCATATGGCACCTCTGGCAAACTCCAACGGAAGAGTTGCAGTGCAGTGTCCTAGAGTTCTTGGACAAGACCATGCCTTCTGCAGCAGAGAACTACTCACCAAGTGAAAGCAGTATCAGGCACACTACCAGACCCAAGTAGAGACTGAGCACCTTCTGGTGGGGCATCAGTGACCTTGCAACAGAGTCTGCCCAAATGAGGTATTGTCAGATCCTCCAAGTCCGTAGGTCAGAGGCTCAGTAGCAATTGATTGTGCAATGAAAAAGGCAGCCTTGGGCTTGGACCCAAGCCTGTCTAGTGGGTAACAGCCATTTCCAGGAAGAGGTGGCGGTGTGGCGCCACCTCTGCTTTGCGCTGGTATTTCTCTCTTAGACAAAACAAACAAACATTCTGGTCTGGTTCATGTATGGGTCCGTTTGATGTGTTGATATGAACTGAAAATGAACCACAGGTACACTACAGTCCCATTCAGGGTGACCCTAAAGGACAATAATAGGAAATCCTCCATGGGGCTGAGCTTTCAGCAGTTCATGTGGATATCCATTTTGTAGGGAGGGAGCAGACAGAGTAGTAGCCTGAGGGAGGGACGCATATGAGCTGGATTGTGATGTCCTGCTGGCTCGTCAGGGGCCTGAAAAGGGCAAGAGGGGAAGATGGACCTACAGGAGTAGCCAGACAATATGTGCATCTTTCTGCCTCATGTTAATACTGCAGAGGAGTCACTGAACAGCAGGATGGATGGGATGTCAGTCAGCTGTGCCCCTGGCTCTACCCTCTGCTTGCACAGTGGACTGTCAGTGGAGGCATCATGCAGAAGGAGCACAGGTTAGTGTCACCCAGCACAGGCCTTTTGTCAAGGCTTGTCTCATGATGACTGCTGCTGAAAGTGATCAGTGCTGAGCCCCTGCTGAGACACCATCCCTAGAGCACCCCAACTAATTACTTAGTGGCAAGTTGGTTACAGCCCTTCATCCTTGCTGGAGTTGACACCTGCTCTGGATAAGGGTTTGTCTTCTGTATCCACAGGGTCCCAGGCAGCATCATTATCCAGGCACTTCAAGCATGCTCCGTGTACCAACGTGGGATCATGGATCACATTGCCTCAGGCCAAGAAAGCCATTTTATAGTGAAAGAGGTATGGTAGTGTGTGGATTGCCATGGGATCCACTGCTTCTCTAATATCCTGCGTTACGCAAAAGCCGCTAGGCTACTGGAGAGATGGGATGACTTCCTAAGGGCTTAGCTGAGGTCCTGGTTCTAGGACAGTATCCTGAGGAGTTGGGATCTATACACTGAATCAAAGCCTAACACATGGTGCTCTGCCCCCAGTAGATACATTCTGTGGATCCAGGAACAAAGACACAGGTCCAGGAACCCAAGGGTTGGGATTTGCTGCTTCTCACCATCATTCCCAGGGACTCACACTTAGAATTTGTACATTCTGTCTCCACAGCCTCAGGATCTGCCGGATTAGGGCCTGTTTCCCAGGTAGGAACGCTTCCACAAGGGCACTCCTGTTGGTTGCAGGAAGGATACCTCCACTAAGCCTGAATCGGCAAAGACCACCAGGTTACTCTCAGCTCCTCATACTGGTGGACCAGCAGGCCACAAAGGAGGGGATACTTGATCCTGATAAACAGTGAGGATAGAGCGTGGCTGCTGCGTAATGGGGCAAGCAGGGATTGCTCTGGCACTTCGAAGATTCATCTAGGTCTGTCTTGGTGCTTCCATGCCAAGTAATGACAATGAAAGTTTTTTTTTTTCCTTTTCTTTTCTTTTTTTTTTTTTTTTTTTTGAGATGGAGTCTCGCTCTGTCGCTGAGGCTGGAGTGCAGTGGCCGGATCTCAGCTCACTGGAAGCTCCGCCTCCTGGGTTCACGCCATTCTCCTGCCTCAGCCTCCTGAGCAGCTGGGACTACAGGCGCACGTTGCCACGCCCAACTAATTTTTTGTATTTTTAGTAGAGACGGGGTTTCACCATGTTAGCCAGGATGGTCTCGATCTCCTGACCTTGTGATCTGCCCACCTTGGCCTCCCAAAGTGCTGGGATTACAGGAGTGAGCCACCGCACCTGACTGAAAAGGTCTTTTCAGCAGCCATAGCCTCTAAGGGCTCAGACCCCTCAGGGTGAAGGTCTGGGTGGTGTCACCAGGCAAGCCATGGAGACGAGCTGGAATGCGGGTGAGGGTGAGGCCAAGGAGGAGGTGGCTGCTGAATATCTGTTACTTGGGAGAAGCTGTAGCAGTGGGGATTGTATTTGTTCTGCTAAACCTCTTGTATTAAGGCTTTCATAGGAGTTGTAACTAACCTTTGCTTTGAAGAATCGTGACAGAGCAGACTCAGTGTGGTCGCTGAGTAGATCTGAGGGGTGCAGGAGATGGTGTCTTGACTGATGCCCTCAGCCCACCTTTAACTGCAGGGGACACAGAGCTGCATCTCTGCTGTGTGTCTTTGCACTTCCTGCTCCAGGCCTTCTCTGACACCATGGCAGCCCCCTGAGCCTGTGCCGAGATCGTGCCACTGCACTCCAGCCTGGGCAACAGAGCTAAACTCCATCTCAAAAATAAATAAATAAATAAATAAAGGCTGGGGGGAATACATGCAGGAATGGACTATGAGGATACAAAGCCAAGAATGATTGTAGGTTAGTGTAAATTTATCAACATGGATGCACTTCAAAGAGAATCTGGATTCCATGTTTTGGCTCAAGGCCTGGGAGTAGTTATGACTGTGCCTGGTTGGCTGAGTGAAGCCTGGACTCCTTGGTGGTTTATACGGATGGGAAGATGAGAATGTGGAGTGGATTTGTGATGTATGTGACGTGACCTGGCTGCCACTCTCCTTTCTCTATCCCTTCATTAGACCGTTGTGTAATTTAAAAGAACAGGTTATAAATTTCTTTTCGAGATACAGTCAACAAAATGAAAAGGCAACCCATGGAACGGGAGAAAGTATTTGCAAATCATATATCTGATAAGGAGTTAATATCAAAAATGTATAAGGAACTTACAAAACTCAATAGCAAAAAAGCAAATAACCCAATTTTAAAATGTGCAAAGGACCTGAATAGACATTTCTCCAAAGAAGACATGCAAATGGCCAACAAGTGTATGACAGGGGCCCAACATCACTGATTAGTGATACTGATCACTGCACTCCAGGCTGGGCAGCAGAGCGAGACTCCGTCTTAAAAAAAAAAAAACACTTGGGAGGCCGAGATGGGCGGATCACGAGGTCAAGAGATCGAGACCATCCTGGCTAACACAATGAAACCCCGTCTCTACTAAAAAAATAAAAAAAACTAGCTGGGCGAGGTGGCGGGCGCCTGTAGTCCCAGCTACTCGGGAGGCTGAGGCGTAAACCCAGGAGGCGGAGCTTGCAGTGAGCTGAGATCCGGTCACTGCACTCCAGCCTGGGCGACAGAGCGAGACTCCGTCTCAAAAAAAAAAAAAAAAAAAAAGACAAGAGGTAACAAATGTTGACAAGGAAGTGGAGAAAAGAGAACCCTTGTATACTGTTGGTGAAAAGGTAGATTGGAAGAGCCATGATGGAATACCGTAAAAAATTAAAAATTAAAACAGAACTACCATGCAATCCAGCAATCCCACATCTGGATGTATATCCAGAGGAAATGAAATCAATGTGTTGAAGGATATCTGTACCAGCATGTTCACTGCAGCATTGTTCACAATAGCGAAGATTAGGGAGCAACCTGAGTGTGCGTCAGCAGGTGAATGGATAAAGACCAGGTGTGCGTGCTGACTGGGGATTCTAAAATTATGGGAAAACTGGAAAATCGATAATAGGGGATATGAAACTCACTCACCTTATCCCTAAGGGAGACCACTGTAAAAGTTCTAACTACTTGCAGCATTCAGCTCAAAATTTAGGTTCTCTGACTTATATGCAGTTTGCTCCTTCGGGTCCAGAGGTAGATCCCTGTGGTCCAGTGACTTACAAAAGATTTGTCATTCATCCTCCAACCAACTCGGTGTACACTAGTTTAATCCAATGACTTATAAAACATGTTATGTGTCCCAAACATACAAAGAAAGAGTAAGGGCCAGGCGCGGTGGCTCACGCCTATAATTTCTGCACTTTGGAAGGCTGAGGTGGGCGGACCACCTGAGGTTGGGAGTTAGAGACAAGCCTGACCAACATGGAGAAACCCCACCTCTACTAAAAATACAAAATTAACCAGGCGTGGTGGCGCATGCCTGTAATCCCAGCTACTCGGGAGGCTGAGGCAGGAGAATCGCTTGAACCCAGAAGGTGGAGGTTTCAGTGAGCCGAGATTGTGCCATTGCACTCCAGCCTGGGCAAAAAGCGTGAAACTCTGTCTCAAAAAAACAAAACAGAACAAAAGAGTATGAATCGGGTAAATAAAGACCCCTATTTAGACCCAATCTCTAGTCTGTGGCACTTGCCAAATCCTATTGAGCATAAATAGTGAAGTCCCCTTTCCTGGCAGTGCCGGCTCAGTTTTCTGGAATGTTCCTCTTTGTCTGTTACACTTCGTGTCCACATCTAGGAAGACACTGGAGAGGAACCTTCTTGGAGGCTGCACAGTTTCTTCTATGGGATCAAATGCTTACTGGCTTTTGTAGGGATTACTTTAGGAGCTGAATTGTCAGAGGATTTGACAAACTAGATTGTAGCTTCTTTGGTGATACGATTTCTCCAAATTTTCAGTAGTGACCTTCTAGCTTCATAACATGAGTTGGGAAGTTTTCTGCCTCCTGTTTCCTGAAATTTTTATGTAGGATTAGTATTATTTCTTCCTTAAATATTTGCTAGAATTCATCAATAAGGCAACCTGGATCTGGAGTTTTCTTTGTGGAAGGGTTTTTAATTGGTAATTCAACGTCTTTAATAATTATGAGGCCATTCAGATTTTCTATTTCTTTTGTTCCAGCTTTGGTAATTTGTGTCTTTCAAGAGAATTTGTTCAGGCCGGGCGGGTGGCTCAAGCCTGTAATCCCAGCACTATTGGGAGCCGAGACGGGCGATCACGAGGTCAAGCGATGATCGAGGACCATCCCTGGCTAATACGGTGAAACCCATCTCTACTAAAAAAAATACAAAACAAACTACTAGCCGGCGCGGTGGCCGGGCGCCTATAGTCCCCAGCTACTCGGAGGCTGAGGCGCAGGAGAATGGCGGGAACCGGAGGCCGGAGCTTGCATGAGCTGAGATCCGGCCACTGCACTCCATCCAGCCTGGCGACAGAGCCGAGACTCCGTCTAAAAAAAAAGGAAAAAAAAAAAAAAAAATTGTTCATTTAATTTACGTTGTCAAGTTTATTGGCATAAAGTTGTTCATAGTTTTATAATTCTTTTAATATCTGCTGAATCTATAATGATACTTGTGCTTTCATTCCTGATAAGGATATTTATGTCTTCTTTTTTCGTGATTAGTCTAGCTAGAGGTTTACCAATTTTATTGAGTTTTTTAAAGAACCAGCTTTTGATTTCATCAATTACCCTCAACTGTGTATATGTTTTTTATTTCATTGATTCTGATCTTTCCTTCTAATTCTTTCTTTCTTTCTTTCTTTCTTTTTCTTTCTTTTTTTCTTTCTTTCTTCCTCCTCCTTCCTTCTTCCTTCTTTCTTTCTTTCTTCTTCTTCTCTCTTCTTCTTCTTCCTCTTCCCCTCTCTCTCTCCTTCCCCTCCCTTCCCCTACCTTCTCCTTTCCTTTCTGACAGGGTCTCACTCTGTTGCCCAGGCTGGAGTCCAGTGGCACTATCACAGCTCACTGCAGCCTTGACCTCCTGGGCTCAAGCAATCCGCCAGCCTCCCAAGTAGCTGGGACTACAGGTGTGTGCCACCACCTGGCTAGTGTGTGTGTGTGTGTGTGTGTGTGTGTGTGTGTGTGTGTGTGTAGTTGGGGTCCCACTGTGTTGCCCCGGCTGGTCTCGAACTCCTGGGCTCATGCTATCCTCCCACCCTGGCCTCCCTGCTGGGATTACAGGCATGAGCCACCACACCTGGCTCATTTATTTTTCTTTCTTTCCAGTCTATTACTTTTAGCCTATCTTAGTGTTTATATTTAACATTTCATTTCTTGAGGTAGTTTATAGTTTGTGTCTCACTTTTTAAATACGTTCTGATAATCTTTGCCTTTCTATCTGAGTTTAGATCATTTCTATTTAATTAAATCATCGATATTATTGGGTTTAAATCTTGCTATTTGTTTTATTTGTCCCATCTTAGTTCCATTTCCACTTCTTTTCTGCTTTCTGATAGATTGATCAAGTATGTTTTAGTATTCTGTTTTATTACCATTCTTAGCTTACTAACTGTATCTTGTAATTTTTTAAATGTTCTTTCTAGGATTTATAATATACATTTTTAACTTGTCGTAGTCTACACTCACATAATGTTATAGCATCTCACATATAATGGAAGAGCCTCCTTACAGCAGTATGTTTTCATTTCTCCCTCCCATCCTCCGTATTGGTGTTGTTATGTTTTACATCTGCATATGTTTTAGGGCTGGGCACGGTGGCTCATACCTGTAATCCCAGCACTTTGGGAGGCCAAGGCTGGAGAATTCTTGAGCCCAGGCATTCGAGACCAGCCTAGCAACATAGTGAGAACCTGTCTGTACAAAAAAATAAAAAATTAGCCAAAAAGGGTGGTATACACCTGTAGTCCCATCTTCTTGGGAGGTGGGAGAATCACATGAGCATGGGAGGTTGGGGCTGCAGTGAGCCATGATCATGCCATTGCACTCCAGCCTGAGCAACACAGTGAGACCCTGTCTCAAAAAGAAAGAAAATATGTGCAAAACCCACGAAACTATAGAGCATAGTCAAGCAGTTTGAAAAGAACCAAATGGAAGTTCTAAAAGGAAAGTTTTAATTTAGTTCAAATTTCGTTGAATTTTAATTTCAACTAAATTAAAAACTTAGTATGCAGCTTTCACAGAAGATTTAAATAACTGAAGAGAGACTTCATGAGCTAAAAGATAAATATGAATAAAGTATACTGAATGCTGCCTGGAAAGACATAGATATGGAAAACCTGGAAGAAGGGTTAAGAGACATAAAGGCTAGAATAGGAAAATCCAACATTAGCCGAATTAGAGTGACAGAAGGAAAAGAGATGGAATGGAGCAGAGGAAATATTTGAAGAGAGAATGGCTATGAAATTTCTAAACTAATGAAAGTAATGTAATTGAGAAATTCATATAAATTTATATAATTGAGAACCTCAGGCAGAAAAAAATACAAAATAAACCCACACCTAGATATACCACATTGAAACTTCAGAACACCAAGGGCCGGGAGCAGTGGCTCACACCTGTAATCACAGCACGTTGGGAGGTTGAGGCAGGCAGATCGTGAGGTCAGGAGATCGAGACCAGCCTGGCTAACATGGTGAAACCCCGTCTCTACTAAAAATACAAAAAATAGCCTGGCGTGGTGGTGGGCGCCTGTAGTCCCAGCTACTCAGGAGGCTGAGGCAGGAGAATGTGGGAAGCGGAGCTTGCAGTGAACTGAGATTGTTTTACTGCACTCCAGCCTGGGAGACAGTGAGACTCTGTCTAAAAAAAAAAGAAAAAGAAGAAACTTCAGAACACTAAAGACAAAAAAGTCCTAAATGCAGCTGGAGATGCATGAAAAATGACCTTCAAGGGAGTGACTGAGAGATGATGCTTTGTAACAACAAGGAAAGCCAGAGGAGGACAATGGATGAGACCTTGGAGGTGATAATGGAAACCAATGACCTGACCCAGAATTCTATATCCTGTAAAATTATCTTTCAGGAACAAGGACAAAATGAAGACATGTTCAGACAAACTGAGTTTACTAGCAAAGATTCTCATTAAAGAAATATTTAAAAGGTGTACTTCAGGCAAAAAGAAGTGGTATCGGCTGGGCGCGGTGGCTCACGCCTGTAATCCCAGCACTTTGGGAGGCGGAGGCGGGTGGATCACGAGGTCAGGAGATTGAGACCATCCTGGCTAACACGGTGAAACCCTGTCTCTACTAAAACTAAAAAATTAGCCGGGTGTGGTGGAGGGCGCCTGTAATTCTAACCACTTGGGAGGCTGAGGCAGGAGAATGGCGTGAACCCAGGAGGCGGAGCTTGCAGTGAGCCGAGCGCCACTGCACTCCAGCCTGGGTGACAGAGTGAGACTCTGTCTAAAAAAAAAAAAAAAAAGGCCGGGCGCAGTGGCTCACGCCTGTGATCCCAGCACTATTGGGAGGC
>NW_016812536.1:21600-29636 GCF_001698545.2 Rhinopithecus bieti
AAAAAACTAGCCGGGCGAGGTGGCGGGCACCTGTAGTCCCAGCTACTCGGGAGGCTGAGACAGGAGAATGGCGTAAACCCGGGACGCGGAGCTTGCAGTGAGCTAAGATCCGGCCACTGCACTCCAGCCTGAGCGACAGAGCGAGACTCCGTCTCAAAAAAAAAAAAAAAAAAAAAAAAAAAAGAAGTGGTATCACAGGATGATCTGACAAGAAAAGGGAATGAAGAATCCAGTAAGAGGTAACATTTGGGTAAATCTAAGTAAACATTGATGGTTTAAAGCAACGATAACAATTCCTATGTGTCTTGAAAAGAAAAATAATAGCCAGGCACAGCGGCTCACACCTATAATCCCAGTACTTTGGAAGGCTGAAGCAGGAGGACTGCTTGAGCCCGGGAGGTCGAGGCTGCAGTGAGCCAAGATCATGCCACTGCACTCCAGCCTGGGTGACAGTGAGACTCTGTCTAAAACATCAGGAAAAAAAGGAAAAATAAAGAATATTAAAATACATAATAATAAAATTTAACTTGGGACTGGAGTAAATAGTTAAATACTTCTCTGGTCCTTGTATTGTTCAGGAAGAGGGTAAAAATATTGATTTAACTCGGCTTTGATAATTTAAGTGTGAGTGTCATAATTAACAGGATGCCTTAGACTGGATTCTTTCAGAAGGAGTAGCTGAGACCAGGATTCACATGCAAGCAGTTTGTTTGAAGCTGCAGGAAATAAGGTGGGTGGGTGAGAAAGTGAGGCAGGGGAAGGAAGAAGTGCCACCCTCCCAGCTGCCTGGTCTCTTATCCTGTGGCCTATGTAGTAAGATTGTACTTAGAACTTAGCTATTAGATCCAGAGGATAAAAACAGTTTTTGAGGCTACACGTGGTAGCTCATGCCTGTAATCCCAACACATTGGGAGGCCAAGGCAGGTGGATCACTTGAGCCCAGGAGTTGGAGACCAGCCTGGAAAACATGGTGAAACCTTGTCTCTACAAAAAAATAAAAAATTAGCCAGGCATGGTGGTGGGTGCCTGTGGTCCTAGCTACTCGGGAGGCTGAGGTGAGAGGTTTGCTTGAGCTGAGGAGGCAGAGGTTGCAGTGAGCCAAGATCACATCACTGCACTCCAGCCTGGGTGAGAGTGAGACCCTATCTCAAAAAATAAAAAAAGACCGTGTTTGTTAATCAAATTAGGTAATTATGCTGGGAGTTCCAGGATGACAAGTTTGTGGGTGTAAGAGGCCTGGGAAATCTGTTCAGGGTCTCCAGCAACCTGTCAGGGACTGTCCCTGTCAGGCAGAGCCCTGTCATCACCAGCTTTAGTGCATCTTTGGGAGGAATTGGGGAAATCTGAGAAGCTCTCACCAAACATCAAACATTCTCCAGCTTGATAGCTCCTGGCATACTTTGCTGGGCCTGTTCCCTTTGCACTCATCACAGTAAATGGAAAACTCTCCAAAATTTGTATGTCAGAGAGAGATTTGTCGAAGCTGCAGTGCTGTCCTCCTTGGGGCTATGACCCTGCTGCAGTGCAAAGACTTTCACGAAAGTGTATAATCCTGTTGTTTGTTCAGTTATTATAGTGTCTTTGGGCATGTACGTTATATGAAGGAGTCTAGTAAGACATTCAGATTTCAGAGATTTAAAAAATTTCCTGGCAAGGTGTGGTGGCTCACGCCTGTAATCCCAGCACTCTGGGAGGCCAAAGCAGGCGGATCACTTGAGTTCAGGAGTTCGAGATCAGTCTGGCCAAGATGGTGAAACCCCATGCCTCTGCTAAAATACAAAAATGAGTTGGGTGTGGTGGTATGCACCTGTAGTCCCAGCTACTTGGAAGGCTGAAGTGGCGAGAATGGCTTAAGCCTGGGAGGCAGAGGTTGCAGTGAGCTATGATTGTACCACTGCACTCTAGCCTGCACGACGGAGCAAAATCGTGTCTCAAAAAAAAAAAAATCCTGATAGTAGCAATCTATTTAAAAACTTCAACTCTGATGCATATTATAATCATATTCTGCACTGGTAGAAATCTGTTTTCTGAAAGGTATAATTATGTGTGAGATTTCTTTCTTAAACCAGAAGAAGAATTTTTTTTTTTGAGACGGAGTCTCGCTCTGTCGCACAGGCTGGAGTGCAGTGGCGTGATCTCGGCTCACTGAAAGCTCTGCCTCTTGGGTTCACGCCATTCTCCTGCCTCAGCCTCCCAAGTAGCTGGGACTACAGGCGTCCGCCACCATGCCCAGCTAATTATTTGTATTTTTAGTAGAGATGGGGTTTCACCGTGTTAGCCATTGTGGTCTTGATCTCCTGACTTCGTGATCCTTCTGCCTCGGCCTCCCAAAGTGCTGGGATTACAGGTGTTAGCCACAGCGCCTGGCCAACTGTCACTTTCTTTAAGGCATAACAGTGTTGTAAATGCCATGATTTTGAATGTGCTGTACCATCAGGTGAGAATTACCATTTTCTTTAACATAGGTTGTGCTTGTTTGCTGATGGAAATGATCCAGAAGAGAAGGACAAGCTGATGATTGAGAGGGTTGATCTCAGGCAAGAAACTTGAGTGGATGATGAGGAAAGTGTGAGGTTCAGTGGACTGGAGGTTTGCGGTGGTTTCATGACACATGGATGGGAGATTTGTAGTGGTTTTATGACACAGCTCCCAAGTTCTTTGACACTCTTCCCATGGAGGGTTAGGGTCTGTGACCCCCCTCTTGAAACTGGGTAGGCTTGCAACTGCTTTGACCAATAGGCACAGCAGCAGTGATGCTGTAGTACTCCTAAGGTTAGACCAGAAAAGGCCATGCCTTCCCAGGATCCTCACTGTGATGGGAACCAGCCATCATGTAAGAAACTCTACCCTTGGCTGGGTGCGGTGACTCATGCCTGTAGCCTGAGCACTTTGGGAGACCAAGGTGGGCAGATCACTTGAGGTCAGGAGTTCAGGACCAGTCTGGCCAACATGGTGAAAACCCGCCTCTACTAAAAATACAAAAAAAATGAGCTGGCATGCTGGCAGGCACCTATAATCCCAGCCTCTCGGGAGGCTGAGGTAGGAGAATCACTTGAACCAGGGAGTTGGAGGTTGCAGTGAGCCAAGATCATGCCACTGTACTCCACCCTGGGTGACAGAGTGAGACACTTGTCTCCAAAAAAAAAAAAAAAAAGAAAAGAAAAGAAACTACCCTGAGACCACCATGCAGGAGAGCCCAGTGGATATGCTGGTGACAGCCACAGCAGAGCTCCCAGCTCACACTCAGCATCCACTGCCAACCTTCTAAATGAACCATCTCAGACCTTGAGCCAGGCTCACCTCCAGCTGCAACCAAACCTTAAAAGAGACCCACGCAACAACTTCTCATTGGAGTCCTTCCTGAATTTCTACCCCTAACACAAACAACTGTAAATAACAACTTAATTGTTTTAATTCACTAAATTTGAGGATAATTTGTTAGTAATAGTAATTGAAGCACATTTCTTATGGAGTTAAAAAAAGAAAAAAGGCCAGATGCAGTGGCTCACACCTGTAATCCCAGCACTTTTGTAGGCTGAGGTGAGTGTATCACTTGAGCTCGGGAGTTTGAGAGCAGGCTGAGCAATATGATGAAACCCTGTCTCTACAAAAAATACAAACATTAGCCAGGTGTGGTGGCATACACCTCTAGTCCCAACTACTCTGAGGACTAAAGTGGGAGAATTGCTTGAATCCAGGAGGCAGAGGTTGCAGTGAGCTGAGATTGCACTACTACATTCCTGCATGGGTGACACAGCAAGACCCTGTCTCAAAAAAAAAAAAAAAAAAAGTGAATGTTGTAGTAATGATGCAAGAAAGAGACCAAGAAAAGTAGGAGGTAGTGATCAGAGACCTGGATGCATAAAAATCCAGATTCAGGAAATGGTGGCATTAGGACTTCACCATGCTGAAGGTAGAACTCTTAATTTTCATCTTTATTAAATATGTCTGTCTGTAGTTTTAACCATTGGCATATTTATTTTGTGTTTGTGATTTCTGTGAAATATGAGTACAATAAAGACTGATAGTTTGCATTTGTTTTCTAATCTCTCAGAAAGTTGTCAGAAAATGTTCTCTGACTTTTTAGAATTGCTGTGGTCAGGATTGTGGAAACTGTTGCAATTCCAACTCTCCCTTCTAAGTCCAATCAATTTTGTGCTTTGTACTGTCTGTGCCATTCATGCACCATAGAGGAAGGAAAATGTTAAAATGGTCACGACACAACATCTTGATTTGTCATTGAAGGAGAAGGAGTCTGGAAGGACGCTGACAACGGATGGTGGTCAGGAAGGAAAACCCATGGTCCACAGGCCAGAGGAGGAGAGAACTTCAAGGAGGGATATTCAGCTTCCTGTGGACCCCCATTTGTTCATCCATACGATGATGCTCTGAGGAGCACAGGAGGAAGGTGTAAATTGGATAAAATGTGCATGATGTAAGGAGCATAAACTGCCTCAGGAAAGAGATGCTGCCTTTTCACTAATGTATCCCTGAGATGCACAGAGCAGCCCTGGGGGGACTGCGAGGCCATGGCCCCAGTGTGAGGAGCAGGGGAAAGGTGAGCCTCAAATGATCACCAACAAACACCAGGGCCTGTGTCTGGGGCTTACACACAGCGTGTGGTCCCCACAGCACCACTGCTCAGAGGAAGAATCCAAGATCTGGAGGGATTGTGTCATTTGCCCATGTTCAACAAGTTGGTGGCAAAATGAAGAGTGGCTCGCCTCTGTCAGACTTTAAGGCCAACGATCTTCCACCTGTGCTCTGGGGACAAGACTGAGGTCCACAGATAAAACTGGGGGTAGCATCCCCTATCTCATGGTCTTTATGCTCATGGGACCTGGGAGTGACCCTCCGATAAGAGAGAGGGCAGGAAGGGGAGAGGCTTGAGGAAGGTTATGGGGATTAGGATCTAAGATGAAATTTGAGACTGTAAGACTTCGGGTGGGATGCTGTGGCTCGCACCTGTAATCTCAGCATTCTGGGAGGCCATTGCTTGGGCTTGGGCCCAGGAGTGTAAGACCAGCCTAGGTAACATAGTGAGACCCTGTTTTTACAAAACAACACCAGCAACGACAAAAAACCAGCCAGGTATGGTAGTGTGTGCCTGTGGTCCTAGCTACTCAAGAAGGCTGAGGCAGGGGAATTCCTTGAGCCCAGGAGTGTGAGGCTACAGTGAGCTAAGGACACACCACTGCACTCCAGCCTGGGTGACAGAGTGAGACCCTGTCTCAAAAGAAAAAGATTTTAAGATTGCTGCAACTCCAGATGAAGGTAGATCCCGGAGGCACTTTGTGGGAGAGGTCACTACAGTTGAGTATCAAAGACTGTTGACAGATCAGAAGTCAAGGACTGACTGACCAGGGTATTGGATGGGTCATTTATGTGGGTGTCCAGATTCACCAGTTTGGTGAAAAGACTCGTCATCAAAAGGAAATCTGGAAAGTTAGGGTCAAACTATGAAATCTGGGAAGAGATTTGAATTTTTATGGGAAAGGCAGGGAGTAGCTAATAGGCCCAGACTCCTTGAACCTCAGAAATGGGGGTGTTTTTAGTGCTTCTAAAATGGAAAAGACTGTTATGGCAAAGACCTGATGCCCCAGACTGGGTTAGAGACCATAAGCTCTCATTCATTCATTCATTCACATGTCTGCTAAGCACCTACTGCGTGCTGGGCACCATGCTTGGAGCCTAGGGCTTCACAGAGAGATGACAGCCTCTCTTCTCTCCAGCCAACCGAAGTCAAGAAGGCAAGCATAAACTAGTAAATGGCTTTTTTTTTTTTTTTTTTCTTGAGATGGGGACTTTGCCCCCCAGGCTGGAGTGCAGTGATGTGATCTCAGCTCACTGCAACCTTCGCCTCCTGGGCTCGGCCAGGTTTTTGTATTTTTGGTAGAGACATGTTTCCAGCCTGGTTTCAAACTCCTGAGCTCCAGTGACCCACCCACCTTGGCCTCCCAAAGTGCTGGGATTACAGATGTGAGCCACTGTGCCCAGCCAAGTAAATGCCATTCTTAGAAAAATACTGTAATTGGCATAAAATATAAATCGTAATGGGGCACCAAGGAGTGCAGGCTCAATCAGGCCCTGGCCACAGGCCTCTCTCTGAGCTGGAATGGCAATACCTCCCTTCCCGACTTGCATGAGCTCCTTCTGCCATGTACTTTCTGATGTTTGTCACTCAAGTGCCTCATCTTTTCCTAAGGAATAATTTCCAGGCCAGGCGTGGTGGCTCACACCTGTAATCCCAGCACTTTGGGAGGCCAAGGAGGGTGGATCACCTGAAGTCAGGAGTTTGGGACCAGCCTGGCCAACATGGTGAAAACCCATCTCTACTGAAAACACAAAATTAGGCGGATGTGGTGGTGATTGCCTGTAATCCCAGCTACTCGGGAGGCTGAGGCATGAGAATCGCTTGAACCTGGGAGGCAGAGTTTACAGTGAGTTGAGATCATGCCACTGCACTCCAGCCTGGGCGACAGAGCAAGTTCTGTCTCAAAAANTGGATCACCTGAAGTCAGGAGTTTGGGACCAGCCTGGCCAACATGGTGAAAACCCATCTCTACTGAAAACACAAAATTAGGCGGATGTGGTGGTGATTGCCTGTAATCCCAGCTACTCGGGAGGCTGAGGCATGAGAATCGCTTGAACCTGGGAGGCAGAGTTTACAGTGAGTTGAGATCATGCCACTGCACTCCAGCCTGGGCGACAGAGCAAGTTCTGTCTCAAAAAAAAAAAAAAAAAAAAAAGAATTTTCCACAGAACTAAGACATAAATCTTAGGGCACATAACTTTTATCAAAGGGGAAAAGGGATTGCACTCTTGTTGAAACTCCAGCCTCCTTCTTTAGCCAATATTTAGCCAGGTGCTGTGGTTCACACCTGTAATCCCAGCACTTTGGGAGGCTGAGGCCAGAGGATAGCTGAGCCCAGGAGCTCAAGACCAACCTGGGCAATACAGAGAGCCGGTCTCGGTCTCTCTCTCTCTCATTTATTTATTTATTTGAGTCAAAGTCTTGCTCTTGTCACCAGGCTGGAGTGCAGTGGCGCAATCTTGTCTCACTGCAACCTCCGCCTCCCAGGTTCAAATGATTCTCCTGCCTAAGCCTCCCAAGTCGCTGGGACTACAGGCACGCACCACCATGCCTGGCTAATTCTTTTGTATTTTTAGTAGAGATGGGGTTTCCACATGTTGGCCAGGATGGTCTGGATCTCTTGACGTCGTGATCCACCCGCCTCGGCCTCCCAAAGTGGTGGGATTACAGGCATGAGCCACCGCGCCCGGTCACCGGTCTCTATTTTAGAAAGAAAAAAAGTGTTCTGCCGTCTCCCTAGTTCTGCGCCCTCGACCCTGATCTCCCGCCTCCTCCCACAGCCACCCTCTTGAGCTCAGCTTCAACCATGGCCCTCCCCACAGGGCTCCATCCCAAGCCAGGGCGGGTAAGCTCCCTACACAGGGCCCAGCAACACGGTGCCCAAGAAAAAGTGTTTCCAATGGGACGCACATCGCCTCTGTGGGTGCTGACTTCTCCCGTGCCTGTCGGTACCTCTGTCCGGCTGTGCAGTCCCTACTGAGTGCTCAAAGTCCACTTTTAACCCCGGCCAGCATCCTCTGAGTACCGTGTACTCGATGCTGAATCCAGCCCTGCTGGGCGACCCTTGTGCAGACGTCCCTGTGCAGCCCGGTCAGCACCCCGTGGGGACAGCTCCGATCAGCACCCGACCGCGGACAGCGCCTCCCGCCTCGCCCGCCACCCAGCTCAGGGCCGCACCCGGGTTAGGGTTCCTGGGGGGATCCCTGGGGGCGGCGGCGCAGCTCCTGGGGCCGCCCCGGCCTCTCCCCAGAGGGAACAGCCCACGGTGCATCCGAGGCCCGCGGACCCCGGCGCTGCCTCTCCGGCCTCCCGCCCCGCGCGGGTCCTCCAGGGCGGGGCCCGACGCCCGCCCGCCCCTCCCCGTGAAAAATCCTCCTCGCACGCCCGGTCCTTCCCCAGCCAGCGCCCGGCAGTGAAGCCGCCGCCTCTCCTCAACCAGCGT
>NW_016812536.1:29720-33309 GCF_001698545.2 Rhinopithecus bieti
TCCCCGCCGCCCAGCCCCGCCGCCGGCGCGGACCCGGCCCCAGCCCCCTGCGGTCCTTGAGCCTCGGCTCGGGCGCCCCACCCCCACCCCGCTCCCATTCCCTCCATCTGCACCGCGCGTCCCCAGCCTCCGTGACCCCCGGACCCGCCGGGATTCTGAGCCGCGCCCGGCCTGGACTGCTGACCTGTCAAGGGTGGAGGCCCTGGGCCGACCCTCTGCGGGGGAGGATGCGGGCGGGATGCGGGCACACCCTCCCAGCGCGGCGTGTCCCGGTGGCCTTGGCCTCTTTCGGTGGCCGCCAGACCCGGCCGATAGGGCCAGGCCGGGAGAGAGGGGAAATCAAGCCCGGGGCCCTGCGGGAAGGGACTGGGGTGGGGAGGACGCTGGGCCTCTGGGTTTAGGCCTCACTCCGCCGGAGAGGGGGAGACGAACAGGCCAGACTCTCCTCCCAGAGCAGGCGCGACCCCTCCCCATCTGCCGCTGCCGCTGTTGCAACCCCCCTCCCGTGCTCTGCAAGACCCTGACCCCAGGGGCCTGGAGTTGCGAGTGGAGGGAGGAGAGGCTGCTGGCTCTCCAGGGAGGCGGGGTGGGAGGGGTGGGGGCAGGGTTGGCTCCTCCAGGCAGGCCTGGCTCAGATGGGGAGGGGATCCACAGGAGAGCAGAGCTTGGGGGTCAAGATGACGGCAGGATGTGTTCCGGGAGCTGGGGGTTGTGGAGACCACGGGGCGTAGGAGCTGAGGCCACTCTCTGCCCCTCCTCAGGGCCAGTTCCCAGGCAGAGTCCAGGGTTGGTAGCTCTCTGACCCTGGGTCTCCTTTCCAGGCCTCCCCAGGACATAAGCCTGGAAGAATTTGACGACGAAGATCTGTCTGAGATCACTGATGACTGTGGCCTGGGCCTCAGCTACGACTCAGACCACTGTGAGAAGGTGGGGGAAGAGTTGGGGGCACAGATCCAGCTCAAGGGAGGGACTCATTAGGCTCTTCTTAGCATTCACTTGGGGTTTTAGGGTGGGTGTGAGCTCAGCCTTGAACCGGGGACTCCTCTGATGGCTCCTCCCCACTTAACCCTTGAGGTTTCCTTGGTATCAACCCTCTCTTATTCCAACACATTGCAGGTCTCCATGCGAGGCCTTCCCCAGCATTCTCCCCGGCCCCATCAGTGGCCAGACCGGGGCAGGGAGGTGCTCTTTTGCTTTGGGTGCCCTCTGTCCTCAGATCACTCCCAGAAAGATCTAACCCCTGGCAGCTGCCATCACAACCTTGTCCCATCCGCAGCCCTGTGCTCTCATCTGCAGCTCCCATCTGTCTCTCTCATGTCTCCCCCCGCTGAAATCGTTTCTCCCCCATCTCTTGCTTCTCCTTCTCCCTATCTCCACATTTCTGCTTTCATTTATTGAAGAACAGTTCTGAGCAACCGCCATGTGGCAAGTACTGGGGGCTTCTGGGTGCTGGGAGTGGAACAGGATAGCTGCCCTCCGGAGCTGCAACTTAGTAGAGGAGAAAGACTTGTAAGGGACAATGGCTGCCCACGTGTCAAGGGCTGCATTCCAACAGAGACATAAGTTCCACTAGGGGGAAGGGAACCCAATCCACACTGAAGGAATCAGGGAGAATTTCCAGAGGAAATGTCAACCATGCCCTGAGGTTAGCAGAGCCAGGCAGATGGGGTAGGTAGGAGGGAATGGAGGAGAGGAAGTGCCAGCATGGGGATTAACTGTGCCAATGGCCCTGGGGTTGGTGCAAAGTTGGTGAATCCTCAGAGTGCAGGCTGTCTCTCCGTTTATGCGTTTGTTTGATATTTACTGAACATCCGCTGAGCCCCAGGTCTTGTTCTTTGGGGTGGGTACAACAGTACACAACATGGATGTGACCCTGCTCTGGTGGGGCTTGCAACAGACCAAAAACCATGTCTAGTAACTGTAAGCTGTGTTAAAATGCTGTGAAGGGAACACAGTGCTGGTGTCAAATGTGATGGGGTTCTGCAGTGAGATGAGTCTAAAAGCGGGGCTGGGGCTGCTCTGAGAATCCCTGTCACTCAGCTGTAGAGTTTTTTGGGCCCTTCCAAAGAACTGGAGTGATCCCAATGTGTCTTAAGCAGATTTTAAAAACACCACCCTGTAGATGGAGGGGCAGAGTGAGCTGGAAGGGGCTCTCCTTTGACTGATGCACGCAGATTTCCCTTCTCCTGCACCTGGGCTGCGGGCTACTGCTGCTCTCTGGCCCAGCCCTGCTATCTCCCTCCCTCCTGCAGGACAGCCTCTCCCTGGGGCGCTCGGAGCAGCCGCACCCCATCTGCTCCTTCCAGGATGACTTCCAGGAGTTTGAGATGATCGATGACAATGAAGAGGAGGACGATGAGGATGAAGAAGAGGAGGAGGAGGAGGAGGAGGGAGATGAGGAAGGCCAGGAGGGAGGAGACCCTGGCTCAGAGGCACCTGCCCCCGGTCCCCTTATCCCCTCCCCTTCTCTGGAGGAGCCCCATAAGCACCGGCCCACCACCCTCCGTCTGACCACACTGGGGGCTCAGGTGAGTGCCCCGACCCACAGCTACTTGGAGCTGAGCCTGGATTCATAGCATCTGGGACTCTGCAGCCAGCCCTGCTCACCCCCTGGGACCTGGAGGCCCTCCTCAGGACGGCCATCATGTATCTCCACCCCAGGACTCCCTGAACAACAACGGAGGCTTTGACCTGGTGCCTCCGGCCTCCTGGCAAGAGACAGCGCTGTGCTCACCCGCCCCGGAGGCCCTCAGAGGTGAGGGGTGGTGGGCCCGCGGGCCACGGTGAAGTGGGGGGGGGGGAGGGGAGAGAGGATGGGCTGGCTGCTGGAAGAGGCCTGGATGGTGCAGAGAGGGTGACCCCCACCTCCCTGCCCAGCAGAGCTCCCGGGCCCACTCCCTCCCACGGACACAGGGCCCGGCGGGACGCAGTCGCCAGTGCGCCTGGGTTGCGACTGCGAAGGGAACCGGCCTGCGGAACCCCGGCGCCAGGGGGAACTTCGCCCTCCTCAGATCCCGGCATCGAGGCTGACCTGAGAAGCCGCTCGAGCGGGGGCCGCGGGGGACGTCGCAGCAGCCAGGAGCTGTCCTCGCCCGGCTCCGACTCAGAGGACGCGGGCGGCGCGCGCCTAGGGCGCATGATCTCGTCCATCTCGGAGACGGAGCTGGAGCTGAGCAGCGACGGCGGAAGCAGCAGCAGCGGCCGCTCCTCGCACCTCACCAACTCCATCGAGGAGGCCTCGTCGCCCGCCTCAGAGCCGGAGCCCCCGCGCGAACCCCCGCGCCGCCCCGCCTTCCTGCCCGTGGGTCCCGACGACACCAACAGCGAGTACGAGTCAGGGTCGGAGTCGGAGCCGGACCTCAGCGAGGACGCGGACTCGCCCTGGCTGCTCAGCAACCTGGTGAGCCGCATGATCTCCGAGGGCTCCTCGCCCATCCGCTGCCCCGGCCAGTGCCTGTCTCCTGCGCCGCGCCCGCCCGGGGAGCCCGTCACGCCGGCCGGCGGGGCTGCCCAGGACTCCCAGGACCCCGAGGCGGCCGCGGGGCCCGGCGACGTGGAGCTGGTGGACATGGAGACGCTGTGCGCGCCG
>NW_016812536.1:33568-44081 GCF_001698545.2 Rhinopithecus bieti
CCCGCGCCCGCCGCGCCTCGACCCGGCCCCGTGCAGCCCGGGCCCTGTCTGTTCCTCAGCAACCCCACGCGTGACACCATCACGCCGCTGTGGGCCGCGCCCGGCCGCGCTGCCCGCCCGGGCCGAGCCTGCTCCGCCGCCTGCTCTGAGGAGGAGGACGAAGAGGACGACGAGGAAGAGGAGGATGCCGAGGACAGTGCGGGGCCCCCCGGGGTCAGGGGCACGGGCCCCTCAGCGCCGCGGGACGCCTCGCTGGTGTATGATGCGGTCAAGTACACGCTGGTGGTGGACGAGCACACGCAGCTGGAGCTGGTGAGCCTGCGGCGCTGCGCCGGGCTGGGCCACGACAGCGAAGAGGACAGCGGCGGGGAGGCCAGCGAGGAGGAGATGGGCGCGGCGCTGCTAGGCGGTGGTCAGGTCCCGGGGGACACCTCGCCGGACAGCCCTGACCTCACTTTCTCCAAGAAGTTCCTCAATGTCTTCGTCAACAGCACATCTCGGTCCTCCAGTGAGTGAGAGGCAGGGAAAAGGGGGGTGGCCCAGAGGAACATGCGGACTTCTTGACCCCAGTCCCAGGGTCCCCCACAGTGCCCGAGGCCACCTGAGGGTCTGGCCATGGTCAGGGCTGGGCGCCCTCTCCCATCCAGGTCATGGCATGAGGTGGCCTGCTCTGCCTCAGCCCCTTCCTGCTCCCAGGACACCCACACCGGACTGCAGAGGGGACTTGACCTCTGCCCAAGGCCAGGCCTCTAAACATTCCTTCCCCTACTCTGCCTCTCTGTCTCCCTGTCTTCCCCACCTCTGTCCCGTCTGGTCTCCCAGGCACCGAGTCTTTTGGCCTTTTCTCCTGCCTGGTCAACGGTGAGGAGCGAGAGCAGACCCACAGGGCTGTGTTCAGGTACAGCCTCCCTCCTTGCTGGCGGTGGCCCTAGCCTCAGTCCATGCCATCAATGGACACGACCCTCAATCCCGCCCCCCTCCCCAGTGACCTCTCCCCCAACGGCAGGTTCATCCCACGGCATCCAGACGAACTGGAGCTGGACGTGGATGACCCTGTGTTGGTGGAGGCCGAGGAGGATGACTTCTGGTTCCGTGGCTTCAACATGCGTACGGGGGAGCGCGGTGTGTTCCCTGCCTTCTACGCCCATGCGGTTCCCGGCCCTGCCAAGGACCTGCTAGGTGAGGTCCCAACCCCGAGGGGTGGCGTGTCACCCCCGATCCTCCCCTAGGCCCCTGCCTGACCTGGGCCCTCTATGCCCCCCTCCCCAGGGAGCAAGCGGAGTCCCTGCTGGGTGGAGCGCTTTGATGTGCAGTTCCTGGGCTCTGTGGAGGTGCCCTGCCACCAGGGCAATGGCATCCTGTGTGCTGCCATGCAGAAGGTCAGTGTGGAGGCTGGGCAAGTGCAAGCTGAGGGTTCGCATGGTGGCCCCACCAGCACTGCAGGCTGGCACAGGGCCTTGAGGCTCCAAGGCGTCTGATTTCCTCCAGGGAGGGTGTGGGGGATGCTGCAGGGGTAGCTCTGTATGGGCACCCCAGGCCCTGGTTCAGAGACCTGAGTAGGTGAGTGTAGGGCAGAGCTCAGCAGCTGTCCCTCATCACTTCTGGGTTTCTGGGCCACAGACCTTCCAGTTGGCCCCGAGTGCCATCAGCCCTTCCTCTTCCTGTCTGGAATCAAGACCAGCCCTCACAGCCCCTTCCCTGGGAGCCGTCTACTCATCCACTCACTCAGTGGACCTTTAGTGCGCGCCTGCCCATGCACCAGTACTGAGACTGAGGCTGGGGGCCAGTAGGGAGCAGGGCAGAGCAGCCCTGCCTCTGAGAGCTCCCTCGAGCTTGTAGGGCCAGGCAGTGAAGAGGCCAGGGTGGGTGGGGTCTGTGTTCCTGGCTCCTGAGCCAAGAGCAGCACCCTGCCTGGAGGAGCAGAAGGAAGATGAAGCAAGCCGACTGCAGAGAGGTGACTGCTTCCCCTGAGCCTGAGGAGTGGCCAAGGCCACTCCCCTTATGTCTTCCAGAGTTGCATCTCAGGAGTCCTCAGCATGCATGTACTCAAACATAAGCTAAAAGGAGCAGAGGCGTACGTAGTCCCACCAAGGGGAAGGAAAGATGCCCTTGTGGGCCCCTCAAGACCCTCTTCTCCCCCAACTTCTTAGATTGCCACTGCCCGGAAACTGACTGTCCACCTGCGCCCTCCTGCCTCCTGTGACCTCGAAATCTCTCTTCGGGGGGTCAAGCTGAGTCTGAGCGGAGGAGGGCCCGAGGTGGGGTTTGGGGACTGGGGACAGGGGACGGGGGGGTAGGGTTAAGCCTCGGAGTCAGACGGGGCCAGGCTGGCAGGGGTGTCCGGCAGGCGGGAGGCAGGGGTGGCCCCAGGCCTCCTCTAACACGGGGGCTCCTGCCCACCTCTGCTGTAGTTCCAGCGCTGCAGCCATTTCTTCCAGATGAAGAACATCTCCTTTTGCGGCTGCCACCCCCGAAACAGCTGGTAAGATTCCGACCATCCCCGAGTCGCCTAACCGCCCCCCCGAGTCCCCACAAACCCGCAACTCCCCGAGTCCCCTAACCGTCCCCGAGTCCCCCAACCACCCCATAAACGCTGAGAGTCCAACCGCCCCCCGAGTCCCCACAAACCCACAACTCTCTGAGTCCCCCAACCATCCCCACAAACCCTGAGAGTCCAACCACCCCCGGGGTCCCCACAAACCCTGAGAGCTGCCTAACCATCCCCCAAGTCCCCACAGACCCTGAGGGCCGCTCGTGCCCAACCCTGAGAGCTCCACCTGCACCCACTTGGCTCTGAGCTGAGTGTGCAGTGACGCCCGCTCTGAGCTGGACTCAGGAGGCGCAGGTCAGACAGGCTTGCATCTGGTCTGGGTGGAGAGAGGCACACGGGCGAAGGATGTAAGAAGCCTGTGTGGGTGTGGAGGATGCCCGAGTGGGCCCTGGGGAGCAGACCCCCAGAGGTGGGCAAGTCCTCCTGGGGCTCAGGATGGTTAGCCTGGAAAGACAGCAGGTGACAGGGGTGGGGAAGTGAATCTTCCTGGTGGGGTCCAGCTGAGCCAAGGGTGTGGGATGCACTGGTCGGGGGCTATGGGCTCTGGGGCCTGCGTGTAAGGGGAGCAGCTAGAAATGTCGGTGGAGACCTGGACCCTTTTGATTACGCCAAGGAGCTGTACTTAATCCTGCTGGTAATGAGGCCATAGAAGGCTCCTAATGGCAGGATGTGACACACTCAGGTTGACATGCTGGCTCTGGCCACTGTGCCGACTGCATTGACAGGTGCTGCTGGTAGGGGACCTGGTGGAGCCTGAGGTTATACAGGTGCCGTGTCCTGAGACCAAGTGTGCAGATGCAAGAGGCGTTGAAGAGGTAGTATAGGTTGACCGGCTGTAGAGGCTGACCTGGAAGAGACCAGGGTGACGTATCCTGGGGGATGGTTGTACTGTAGCCCACACACCAAGAGGGGATACAGGATGAATCACAAACACAGTGAGACTGAAGTGGCCGTCGGTCCCATGGGTCTGGAGCTTAGGAGGGAGACCTGGAGGGAAGATACTAGGTCAGGGCAGGTAGATCACTGAGACGAGAGGGGAATGGCCAAGCAGGGTGCTGACACAGGAGCAGCGGGCCAAGGGGGGCTGCCGGCTTCCCTCCAGGCATAGGCCCCTGCCCTCTGTATCCCAGCACCCTAGAGGAAGGAGATCAGGGAGGAACCAGAAAGGCAGAGCCAGCCAGAGGCTGGAAAGGACTTGGGGGGAGTTGGAGGAAGCAGGCTTACAGGCAGGCAGGACGCAGCAGGGCACGGTGCTGCCAGGACTGAGGTGTGGGACAGACATCAGTGTGTCTTGGTGGCCTTGTGGACTCTCCCTGTGGTCGAGAGTGAGGGTGCTGCCTGCTGGAAGATGCGGAGCCCTTTTGTGTCGTTCCCGCCAAGTGCAGAAATGGTCTGATGGAATCCACGCAGAGATGCTGCTCAGTGGGGTGGAGAGGTGGCAGTGTGCAGGGGCGCAGACCAGACAGTGGGGCCAGCTCTGGGGTGGAGAGGTGGGACGGCGTGCAGGGGCGCAGACCAGACAGCGGGGCCAGCTCTGGGGTGGAGAGGTGGGATGGCGTGCAGGGGCGCAGACCAGACAGCGGGGCCAGCTCTGGGGCTACCAGGACAGCAGACACTGCCAGGAGAGCAAGAATGACCCAAATTTCTCGTCAGAAGGAAACTGGGTGAAGCTCAGGCCTCAGGCTGGACATGGCTCCAGCTAGAATTCTATGAGGGGAAATTGGTCAGTCGAGTTTGGGGATTGGGGTCAAGATGTGGTGTGGAAGTGGGAGGAGGCAAAGGAGCTGCTGCCCTGGCCCAAAACTTCCTAATATTTGTCACCCCAGAACCCCCGGCCCCGATCCCTCGCCATGAGAAGGCACGGAGGAAACTGTGAAGTGAACGGTGAACTCCTTTCGTCTTGGGGCTGGTGGTAGGTCAGGAGTACGTGGGGTGTGCTGTGTTGGGATCAGGCAGGCATTAGGATGTCTGGTGTTGGGATCACAGACTGTAGCCTTTTCTCCCAGGGCTGCCCAGCCTGGCTGTGTGTCCTGGGCAAGCTCCTGAACCTCTGTGCCTAGCTCTCCATCAGGGCCCTACCTCAGAGGGCTGTTAGGAGACTTCTGTGAGTTAATTGAAAGGGCTGAGGATGGTGCCTGAGTAATGCAGGAAGCCAGGTCTGCGGGTCAGTGCTTGTTACCATGATGACTTGAATGTGGCATTTGAGGCCGGCCCTGTGCTCTGTCTGTGGACAGCATGCACACACTGTCCTGGCAACCAGACCATCATGTCGCTTCCCATCTGGTGGAATCACAAAGCCCCAAAGCCGTGGGGGAATGGATGGGTCGGCCAGTTTCAGGGGTGGGGGTGGGGTAGCGTCCTGCTGCAGAACTCTGACTGCCTCTCCCTCTGGACGATGATTTTTGATTTTTGCTAATGTCTGGGATGAGAAGACAGCACACATGGAGGAGCTGGGCAGTGACTCCATGAGTGAGGCCCTGCAAGGAGCTGCTTTACAGTGGGAGCGAGGGATAGACCAGAAGAGGGTTTTACAGACCAGGGGTAACGTCCAGCCCCACCTCGGAGCTGGGCAAGGGGCTGTCAGTCTGCAAGGCCCACAGGAGGAGGCCTGAGATGGCAGGAGACATGGTGGTCTCCAGCGGCTGGGCAGAGGCCTTGCTCTGTGGTCCTGGGGCAGGCCCTGAATAGGGCCACAGAGGGCGGCAGCGCCAGCTCAGAGAAGGGAGCTGTGTCCTCAGCGTGGGCCGGATGCCCCTGGTCACCACGGAGTTAACTCAGAGCATGAACTATTGGTAGGTGCCCAGCCCTGTGCTTGGGTTAAAACCAAAAAAAGACAACTTCAGATCTTGAAATTGTGCGACCCCCACCCTCCTGTCCCCTACCCTCTCCCCAAGCCTTTTGTTCCTGCCTCTTCTCTCTACATCATTTTTGGGGTGGCTAAGGCTGGGCCGGGGCTCTGACATGCCCTCCACACTGACTTTCCCACAGCTATTTTGGCTTCATCACCAAACACCCCCTGCTGAGCCGCTTCGCCTGCCATGTCTTTGTCTCCCAGGAGTCCATGAGGCCGGTGGCGCAGAGCGTGGGGTGAGTGAGGCCCCAGGGTGTGGGTGGGGACACAGAACGGGTGCGGAGGTGAGCAGGTGGGGACAGGAGCCTGGCAGGGGAGGTCTGGGGAAGGAGAACCGGATATGCTGTGTAGAGAGGGTGGCGGTGGGTGATGATTTGGGGTCCTGGGCATGGGGTGAGGACAGGCACAGACACATGGCCCAGGCACTCTGGCAGGGGTAGAATTGCTGGGGCAGGAGAGCTGAGGGTCACACTTGGGAGTTACGTGGCCATGCCTAGGTGGGGGGTTGTAGATGGCTGCAGAGGGAGGAAGGAGGGATAGCTCAGAGGCACTGTGGAAGGCGGTTTGGGGGTTGAGGACCGGCCCTGAGTGGCTGGTGGAGGACCATCTTCCCCCAGCCGCGCCTTCCTGGAGTACTACCAGGAGCACCTGGCGTACGCCTGCCCCACGGAGGACATCTACCTGGAGTAGCCCGCCCACCGCTCTCTGGCCGTCTGCTCCAGGCACAGCTGGGGCTGAGGATGTCTCAAGAGGCCACCATGGCTTTGGCAAGGACTGGATTGGGGGGACATGGGACGTTACGCTTGTGGGGGTCTGCGGGCTGGGAGCTCTCATCCTCGGTCCCCAGGGCACAGCTGTGGGGCTGTGGGGAGTGGGGCCCCCGTGCCCCCGCTTTTCCTCAGATCCGTTCTTTCTCTGTGTTGTCCTCCTCCATCCCTCCCCAGCCTCCCTTTTCTCTCTCCTGGTGTCTCTGCCCCTCTCTGTGCCTGCAAACCTTATCCTCTAGTCTTCACTTTGGGGTCAGAACTTTGGGGGTGTGGAGGAGGCGCGGCTCTGGGGTCGGGTAATGCCGGCTTCCAAGTGATGCCCTCCTGCCACTCCCCTGCAATTTATAAGGGAATTTTAATTTTTATAGTGAATCTCAAGGGATCATCCCATCCTTGACCACAGGGACAAGAGGGGCCCCCTCGCCCCAGCCCCACCCCACATGGAGCTCAGGGGGAAGCAGGGAAGGGTTCCCAAAAGAGCCCTGCGGAGGCTAGGAGTGGTTCTTGATGCTCACCTGAAGCCCCCAGACGCTGCTAGGAGGAGGGGCCCCTCCTGGGCCCCAATACTCCTCCGCTTGCCGCTGCTAGCGCACCCCTGCAGTCCAGCGTGCATCTGCCCCACGCACGCCCCGTGCTGTGTTCCTGGGCCCTGCCCAAGGCCTCAATAAACTCTCTGCTTGGTGTGACACTGGCTGTTTCTAAGGGGTGCCGAGACATGGGCCAGGCTCCCAGGGGCTGCCCATGGTGTTGGGGGGTCGTGGGAATCTCACCCTTTTAGTTCTTTCCAAAATTGTGCTGGGGGTCCCTGCAGTGCTGCTCTGGGGCCTCATCTGAGGTGCCGTATCTAGAAGCACCCTTGGGAATTCTCCCCAAATACACTTGACTGGCCACAGAGGAAGCCGAGGCTGTGCAATGGGGTGTCCTTTCCATGTGCACAGACTGGGGGCCAGCACGGCTTAGGTCAGTGTGTAGTGGGGGTACAAACTCCTTGAAGAACAATCTGGCCGGGCGCCGTGGCTCACACCTGTAATCCCAACATTTTGGGAGGCCGAGGCGGGCGGATCACCTGAGGTCAGGAGTTTGAAACCAGCTTGGCCAACATGGTGAAACCCCATCTCTACAAAAAAGACAAAAATTAGCCAGGCGTCCTGGTGCACACCTGTAATCCCAGCTACTCAGGAGGCTAAGGCACGAGAATCTCTTGAACCTGGGAGGCGGAGGTTGCAGCGAGCCGAGATCGCACCACTGCACTCCAGCCTGGGCAACAGAGGGAGACTCTGTCTCAGAAAAGAAAAGAAAACAATCTACTTAGATCTTAAAGTTGATATTTTAAAAATTCTCCAGAGAAAGCCAGAAGAAAATAGGTGACTTTCACCATGTGCTTAGATGATTGTAGATGCCCAGCGAGGTTCCCTCCCAGGCCCTCCTGGGTGAGCCCACCTCCCAGGCAGGGGTCAGCATGGCCTGGATCCCTCTGAGCACAGGATTCGTGCAACACCAGGAAGAGAACAGTCGAAGGTTCCTCAGTGAGCTAAGGGAAGTATACACAAACTTACTACATAAACATTAAAAAGTGCTGTCTGTAAAAAACACGTGTCTACAGAGCCAGCAAGCAGAGAAATAGCTGCCCAGTGTTAGGAAGTGCATCGTGATCCAGAAGTTTAGCCCGTGTGCAGCGCACAGACCTGAGGCCCCAGAGAGATGGAGGACGCAGACCAGTGGCACGACAGAAACGCAGAACGTTTATGAGAAAACCTTCCTACTAATTAAAGCTGTAAAGAGGCAGATAGCCGCACTGGGTGTGTACGTTTGAAACTTGTACCCCCTGTGCTAGGGCATTCGGGGTGTGGCCCTCAGTACCCTGTAGCTGCTGCCTGGAAACTGTTGCCACCCACCCACCTGCACCCTCTGCTCTTCCTCTCCGGTGAGAATCCTCCAGGCCCTGCCCTCTGGCGCCCCCGTCTCCGCCCCTGCCCGGCCTGGCCCCGCCCCTGCCCGGCCTGGCCCCGCCCCTGCCCGGCCTGGCCCCGCCCCCCAACGTGTCTCCAGTTCTTTTGTGGTTAAACTTTACCTCCCGCCGGCCCTTAGGACGGTTGTTGGACATGCTCCTGAGTCCTTCACCTGTCTGCCTTCCACCTCTGCAGCTCCTCCTCCAATCTCATAGTCTTGAGCTTGGCCACCCTCCACGCCCCATCCCGGGCTTGGTCGGTTTTGGGGTCTCCCTCGCTGGCTTTATCCCTCCCACTGTTTCGAGGGTTTCCCTGTGCTCAGGGCGCTGGCGGCCGCCCCCTGTGCCGACCACTGGCCAGATCCAGATGACCTCCAGGGGCACTTCTTCAGCTGATCACTGGGCCGGTGCTGCGAAGAATGAGCTGTGAGGGCCGCTTCGGCTGGCCAGAGGGTACCACTCACAGTCACTTCAGACTCACAGAAGCCTTCGCCCTCACCCCTGCATTCATCTATGTTCTGTTTGATGATTTTTCCCAGTCACCTGAGCTGTGGGCCTTGGTCACTCCAGACTCCTCCCTCCTGTCACCCTTATCCTCACCCCAGCACCTTCACGTCTGCCCCTGGCTCCATTTCCCCCTCCTCTGCCTGGACCAAACCACCCTGACTTTCCCGGATCTTCGTGCAACAAAAAGCCTGCTCCGGCCTCTGCCTCAATGCACCTGCAAATCCACTTGCACCCACACCCAGGCCAGGGTTGTTAAACAGAAGCCTCAGCAGATCCCTTTCTCTGGTCAGCTCTGAAGCAGGTCCCTGTTGAACCTCAGCATGACCTGTCCCCACCCCCTGCATCCCACTTCTGCTCTGGGAGCCTCTGGGTTCCTGGGCGCACCTGCTGCCCTTCCCTATTTGTCACTGGGTGACCTCCCGTCCTTCCGGGCGCTCCCGGGCCCTGGCCTCCGGCTGTCTGAGAACTTGCTCCTGCTTGCTCTCCTGGTAGCGGCTGCTGACTGTGAGCCCAGAGAGCAGGCTTGGCTGTTGACCTTAGGTCCTCCCAGAACCTGGCGGATCTCCTGGCTCACAGGCAGGAGGCGCTGCGTGATGCCTCCAACTTCCGCCAATCTAGCCCAAGGATGGCATCCTAAATAAAATGCATTCTACAGAAAAGTGTTTATTGCATTCTTCTTCGAAATAATGTAAGCATAAAAGTAATCTGAATATTGACCAATAGGGTTAATTGATTAAGGTATATTTACCTAATTGAAATATTGGGCAGATGTAAAAAAAAGTGTGCTTGCCAACGTTTGTAATTATACAGAAACTTTCTGTTATGCTATTAAGTGAAAGTAAATTTCCGGGCACAGTAGCTCTTGCTACTGTGTAATCTTAGCAATTTGGGAGGCCGAGGCGGGCAGATCCCTTGAGTCTAGGAGTTCGAGACCAGCCTGAGCAACATAGCGAAACCCCTATCTCTACAAAAAAAAAATATATATATATACAAAAATTATCCAGGTGTGGTGGCACATGCCTGTAGTCCCAGTTACTTGGGTGGGTGAGGTAGGAGGATAACTTGAACCTAGGAGGTTGAGGCTGCAGTGAGCCATGATTGTGCCACTGCACTCTGGCTGAAAACAGCAAGACCCTGACACAACAACGAAAAGAAAAGAGAGAGCAAGAGTGAAATAAAGAGAAAGAAAGAAAGAAGAAAGAAAGAAAGAAGGAAAGAAAGAAAGCAAGCAAGTGAGCGAGCGAGCGAGTGAGCGAAAGAAAGAAAGAGAAAGAAAAGAAAGAAAGAGGCTGGGCGCGGTGGCTCAAGCCTGTAATCCCAGCACTTTGGGAGGCCGAGACGGGCGGATCACGAGGTCAGGAGATCGAGACCATCCTGGCTAACACGGTGAAACCCCGTCTCTACTAAAAAATACAAAAAACTAGCCGGGCGAGGTGGTGGGCGCCTGTAGTCCCAGCTACTCGGGAGGCTGAGGCAGGAGAATGGCGTGAACCCAGGAGGCGGAGCTTGCAGTGAGCTGAAGTGAGCTGAGATCCGGCCACTGCACTCCAGCCCGGGCGACAGAGAGAGACTCCATCTCAAAAAAAAAAAAAAAAAAAAGGAAAGAAAGAGAGACAAAGAAAGAGAAAGAGAGGGAGAGAGAGAGAGAGAGAGAGAGAGAGAGAGAGAAAGAAAGAAAGAAAGAAAGAAAGAGAAAGAAAGAAAGAAAGAAAGAAGGAAAGAAAGAAAAGGCAGGGTCATATGTAGCATTCTAGAAACTATGTGTTGAAAAATGCTGAAAGGAAACACAAAAATGTTAAAAGTCGTTCTTGCTGAAGTTGAGCCGAGGGTGTTTCTCTTCCTTTTTTTCCTGCAGCAAATATGTCTTTTTTTTTTTTTTTTTTTTTTTT
>NW_016812536.1:46977-64880 GCF_001698545.2 Rhinopithecus bieti
AAAAAAAAAAAAAAAAAAAAAAAAAAAAAAGTTATGTTGGCTAGGAGTGATGGCTCATGCCTATAATCTCAGCACTCTGGGAGGCCAATGAAAGTGGATCGCTTGAGCCCAGGAGTTTAGGGTTAGCAAAACTCCATATCAAAACAAAAATAAAAAAGGACTGGGCTTGGTGACTCACGCCTGTAATCCCAGCACTTTGGGAGACCCAGGCGGGCGGATCACAAGGTCAGGAGATTGAGACCACCCTGGCCAACATGATGAAGCTGCATCTCTACTAAAAATACAAAAAATTAGCCAGGCGTGGTGGCGGGCGCCTATAGTCCCAGCTACTCTGGAGGCTAAGGCAGGAGAATTGCTTGAACCCGGGAGGCAGAGGCTGCAGCAAGCCGAGATCATGCCACTGCAGTCCAGCCTGGGCGTCAGAGCGGGACTCCGTTTCAAAGAAAAAAAGAAAATACCTTATTGCTAAAAAAAATGCCAATGATCATCTCAGCCTTCAGTGAGTCATAATCTTTTTGCTAGTAGAAGGTATTGCCTCAACTCTGACGGCTGTTGACTGATTGGGGTGGTGGTTGCTGAAAGTTGGAGCAGCTGTGGCAATTTCTTAAGACAATGAAGTTTGCCACACTGACTCTTTCACGAAAGATTTCTCTACAACATGTGATGCCATTTGATAGCATTTTATTCACGGTAGAACTTCTTTCAAAATTGAAGTCAATCCTCTCAAACCCTGCTGCTGCTTTACCAACTAAGTTTATGGAATATTCTTTTTTTGTTTTTTTTTAAGAGACAGGGTCTCGCTCTGTTGCTTAGGCTGGAGTGTGGTGATACAATAATGGCTCACTGCAGCCTGGATATCCTGGGTTCAAGTGATCCTCCCACCTTAGCTTCCCGGGTAGCTAGGACCTAAAGCAAGTGCTGCCACACCTAGCTAACTTTTTTTTTTTCTTTAACAGATGGGATCTCACTGTGTTGTCCAGGCAGGTCTCAAATTCCTGGTCTCAAGCAATCCTCCCACTTCAGCCTCCCAAAGTGTTGGGATTACAGGGCCTGAGCTACTACACTCAGCCCTGTGTAGTATTCTAATCCTTTGTTGTCATTTCAACAATGTCCATAGCATCTTCACCAAGAGTAGATTCTATCTCAAGAAACCACTTTCAGCCAGGCACGGTGGCTCATGCCTGTAATCCCTGTAATTTGGGAGGCCAAGGCAGGAGAATCACTTGAGCCCAGGAGTTCAAGACCAGCCTGTGCAACATGGTGAGACCCCCGTCTCTACCAGAATAAGTAAAAAAACAAGAAAAAAAAAACTTTCTTTGTCCATAAGAATCAATTTTTCATCGGTTCAAGTTTTCTCCTGAGATGGCAGCAATTCAGTCACATCTTCAGGTTCCACGTTGAACTCTAATTATCTTGCTATGATTATATTTTCAACACATCTGCCGTTACTTCCTCCACTTGGACTTGTCACCTCAACGTCATCCGTGAGGGTTAGAATCAACTTATTTCAAGCCGTTAATGATGATATTTTGACCTATTCCTGTGAATCATGAATATTATGAATATTCTTTTTTTTTTTTTTTTTTTTTGAGATGGAGTCTCGCTCTGTCGCCCAGGCTGGAGTGCAGTGGTGGGATCTCGGCTCACTGCAAGCTCTGTCTTCCGGGTTTACACCATTCTTCTGCCTCAGCCTCCCGAGTAGCTGGGACTATAGGCGCCTGCCACCATGCCCGGCTAATTTTTTGTAATTTTGGTAGAGATGGGGTTTCACTATGTTAGCCAGAGTGGTCTCCATCCCCTGACCTCGTGATCTGCCTGCCTCAGCCCCCCAAAGTGCTGGGATTACAGGTGTGAGCCACCACGTCCAGCCATCATGAATATTCCTTTTTTTTTTTTTTTTTTTTTTTGAGGTGGAGTCTCGCTCTGTTGCCCGGGCTGGAGTGCAGTGGCCGGATCTCAGCTCACTGCAAGCTCTGCCTTCCGGGTTCACGCCATTATCCTGCCTCAGCCTCCCGAGTAGTTGGGACTACAGGCGCCCGCCATCTCGCCCGGCTAGTTTTTTCTATTTTTTAGTAGAGACGGGGTTTCACGGTGTTAGCCAGGATGGTCTCGATCTGCTGACCTCGTGATCCGCTCGTCTCGGCCTCCCAAAGTGCTGGGATTACAGGCTTGAGCCACCGCACCCGGCCATGAATATTCTTAATGGTGTCTAGAATGGTGAATGCCTTCCAGAAGGTTTTCAATGGACTTTGCACAGATCCATTAGGGGACTCACCATCACAGGGCTTTATGAAATGTAATTTTTTTTTTTTTTTGAGACAGAGTCTCACTCTGTTGCCTAGGCTGGAGTGCAGTGATGCAATCTTGGCTCACTGCAACCTCCTCCTGCCAGGTTCAAGTGATTCTCCTGCCTCGGCCTCCCAAATAGCTGGGATTACAGGTACTTACCACTACGCCTGGCTAATTTTTGTGTTTTTAGTAAGACGGTGTTTTGCCGTGTTGGCCAGGCTGATCTCTAACTCCTGACCTCAGGTGACCTGCCCGCCCCAGCCTCCCAAAGTGCTGGGATTACAGGCATGTGCCACCACGTCCGGCCTGAATTTTTTTTTTTTTTTTTTTTTTGAGACGGAGTTTTGTTCTTGTTGCCCAGACTAGAGGGCAATGTGGCACGGTCTCAGCTCACTGCAATCTCTCTGCCTCCCAGGTTCAAGCGGTTCTCCTGCCTCAGCCTCCCAAGTAGCTGGGATTACAGGTGCACACCACCACGCCTGGCTAATATTTTGTGTGTTTTTAGTAGAGACAGGGTTTCACCATGTTGGCCAGGCTAGTCTCGAACTCCTGACCTCAGGCAATCCACCCACCTCGGCCTCCCAAAGTGCTGGGATTACAGGTGTGAGCCACCGTGCCTGGTCGTGAAATGTATTTCTTAAATGATATGACTTGAAAGTAGAAATGACTCCTGGATCCATGGGCTGCAGAATGGATGTTGTGTTAGCAGCATGAAAACAACATCGATCTCCGTGTACATCTCCATTAGAGCCCTTGGGTGACAGGAACATTGTCAATGAGCAGCAATATTTTGAAAGGAATATCTTTTTTCCGAGCAGTAGGTCTCAACAGTGTGCCTAAAGTATTCAGTAAATCAGGCCATAAACAGATGTACTGTCTTCTAGGCTTTGCTGTTCCATTTATAGTGCACAGGCAGAGTGGATTTAGCTTCTCTTCTCTTCCTTTCTTTTCTTGTTTTTGAGACAGAGTTTCGATCTCGTTGCCCAGGCTGGAGTGCAGTGGCGCGATCTCGGCTCACCGCAACCTCCACCTCCCGGGTTCAAGTGATCCTCCCTGGCTCAGCCTCCCGAGTAGCTGGGATTACAGGCACCCACCACCATGCTTGGCTAATTTTGTATTTTTAGTAAAGATGGGGCTTCTCCATGTTAGCCAGGCTCATCTCGAGCTCCCAACCTCAGACGATCTGCCTGCCTCGGCCTCCCAAAGTGCTGGGATTACAGGTGTGAGCCACCGTGCCCAGCCTAGCATCTTTCTTAAGGGCCCTGGAATTTCCCAAATGGTAAATGAGCATTCAGCTTAAAGACACCAGCTGCATTAGCCCCTAATAAGAGAGTCAGCCTGTCCTTTGAAGCTTTAAAACCAGGCATTGACTTCTCTCTAGCTATGAAAGTCATAGATGGTGCCAGGTGCAGTAGCTCACACCTGTAATCCTCCCACTTTTGGAGGCCGAGGCGGGTGGACCACCTGAGGTCAGGAGTTCAAGTCCAGCCTGGCCAACATGGTGAAACCCCGTCTTTACAAAAAATACAAAATTAGCTGGTGTGGTGGCGCATGCCTATAATCCCAGCTACTCGGGAGGCTGAGACAGGAGAATCACTTGAACCCGGGAGGCGGAGGTTGCAGTGAGCCAAGATTGTGCCACTGCACTCCAGCCTGGGCAGACAGAGTGAAACTCTGTCTCCAAAAAAAAAAAAAAAAAAGTGTACATTGAAAATCTATTGTTTACTGTAGCCGCCCTCATCACTTACCTCAGCTAGATCTTCTGGAGAACTTGCTGCAGCTTCTCCATCAGCACCTGCTGCCTCACCTTGTACTTTTACATTATGGAGACGCCTTCTTTCCTCAAACCATATGAACCAACCTGTGCTACCTTCCAGCTTTTCTTCTGCAGCTTCCTCATCTCTCCCAGCTTTCACAGAATCAGAGAGAATGAGAGCCTTGCTCTGGAGTAGACTTTGGGTTAATGAAATGTTTTCGCTGGTTTGATCTTCCATGCAGACCACTTAAATTTTCTCCATATCAGTAATAAAGCTGCCATACTTTCTTTCTTTGTTTTTTTTTTTTTTTTTTTTTTGAGACTGAGTCTTGCTCTGTCGCCCGGGCTGGAGTGCAGTGGCACAATCTCAGCTCACTGCAACATCTGCCTCCAGGGTTCAAGTGATTCTCCTATTTTAGCCTCCTGAGTAGCTGGGATTACAGGCGCCGCCCGGCCAATTTTTTGTATTCTAGCAGAGACTGAATTTCACCATGTGCTGCATCCGCAAGGAAGGCTCTTGTCCTTCACACAAAGGAGCCAAGGAGGCTGGAGGGGGCATAAATAAATGCACTTCCCCCTTCATTACTACTGACCCCCCCCCTCCACTAAGCTCAGGGTTACAAAGGGGAGGGGACACATCAGACAGCTGAGAGGCAGTGTCCAGGGTGCAGCAGGGCTGAGGTTAGAGTTGAATCAACGCCTGGGGCCAAAATACATAATTTGCATGAATGTGGAGAACAATGTGGCATGTGCCCGCCCCCCGAGCCCCAGACTGATAGCACTGGCTACCTGGGACTGAGATGAGTGGGCATTACTTGAGTTTCTCTAATGAGTATGCATTATTTTTGTAATTAAAAATATTCAGAGGTGCTGGGCACAGTGGCTCACGCCTGTAATCCCAGCACTTTGGGAGGCCAAGGTGGGCAGATCACCTAAGGTTGGGAGTTTGAGACCAGCCTGACCAACACGGAGAAACCCCGTCTCTACTAAAAAATACAAAATTAGCTGGACATGGTGGCGCATGCCTGTAACCCCAGCTACCTGGGAAGCTGAGGCAGGAGAATCGCTTGAACTGGGGACGCGGAGGTCGCAGTGAGCTGAGATTGCACCACTGCACTCCAGCCTGGGCGACAGACAGAGCGAGACTCCGTCTCAAAAAAAGAAAAAAAAAAAAATTCAGAGATGAATTTAAACATTGTTCCATTGAAACGTTCCCTGGGCTCCCCCTTCTGGCCACTTGGGGGACAGACAAGCACACGGGCAAGGAGGGGCCACAGGGAGGGGAGGGGAGAAGAGTTTCCCGGCAGGAGCCGCGTCTTACCCTGTCGTTCATGCGATCACTTGGGCTCCGGATATCCCCTCTTCCTTCCTAACGCACCTGAGGGGAAACCCAGAATCAACTTGTTTGTTTGTTCTGTCCATTTCAAAACACACTTAGCCCCTTCGAGAGGACACTGAGCTCCCTGAGGAAGCTGCTCTGTGGGAATGGATGGCTGCCAGCCTGGTGAATGATTCTCTTAGGCTCACAGGAAGGGACTGTTCTGTAGCTGTGAAGAAAGGGAAGCGCAGGGAATTGTGGCATTTTTGGCCACAGTAACAGTGTGTATGTCAGTGCAAATATGCACGTATATGCATGCTTGTGTGCACATGTGAGTCCTTGTGTGTTCACGTGCATACATCTCTGGGGGGCATGCATCCCCGGATGCATGTGTATGTATGTGCACATGAATGTGAGTGTGCATGTGTGCGTATTTCTGTATGCATACACATGTGCACATACGCATACGTGCACATGCCTGTGTGAGGAGGGTGCATCCGGCTAAAAGAGCTAAGTGATGAAAAACAAGCATTTCTGAACACAAACAAATCAGAGCAAAACCAAAAGCGGAATGGGGGAATGGGAACATCTGCTTCTCTTTCCAACCTTGGGTGCAGAATGCATTTGAACACCCTCCTCAGAGCTCAGTGGGAGGCATTCCTGACTGGCTCATTTCTTTCCACCCCCACCTCTTGGCTGTGTTCTTGTAAGACCAGGTACCCTTCCTTTGTAGCATTTATCATGGTTAGATTGTTACTGAAATAGAAAATACGCAATGACGTCATAAAGTATGCACATCTTACGTGTGTGGGTTGATTGCTTTATACATATGCATGCATCATGTTATGACCCCTTAAGATTTGGAACATTTGTAGCACCCACAGGTTCTCTGGGGTCCCTGGTCAGGCAATTCCACACACCCCACCCTACCAGAGGCAGTGACTTCTATCACACTGAAATCTCAGGTGCATCTGACATCCCGGGATTAAGTTCATCTCCTTTGCTAGACTGTAGCCTGGTGAGTGCAGGTGGGTCTCCTCTGACAACTCCATGTCCAGCACTGCACGGTGCTGATGCGTAAACACGGGTGGGATTAACTCAGTTGTGCACACTACCCAAGTGAGAGGAAGTGGAGCAGCAGAGCTGGAGGAGGTGCCTGAGACTGTGCTTGGGTGTTAGTATTCATCTAGCTCTTGCCAGAGGGCTCGGTCTTTCCATGTGATACCGGAATCATGCCTCCAGTTCAGTTCCTCTCTGCCCTCCCCTTGAACCACAGCACTGTTTGAAATGCTTGTTCCTCGGTGCCGTGAAGAAACAGCACTTGAGGCCGGGCGCGGTGGCTCAAGCCTGTAATCCCAGCACTTTGGGAGGCCGAGACGGGTGGATCACGAGGTCAGGAGATCAAGACTATCCTGGCTAACATGGTGGAACCCCGTCTCTACTAAAAAACACAAAAAACTAGCCGGGCATGGTGGCGGGCGCCCGTAGTCCCAGCTACTCGGGAGGCTGAGGCAGGAGAATGGCGTGAACCAGGGAGGCACAGCTTGCAGTGAGCTGAAGTGAGCTGAGATCCGGCCACTGCACTCCAGCCTGGGCGGCAGAGCGAGACTTCATCTCAAAAAAAAAAAAAAAAAAAAAACAGCACTTGAACATTAATTTTCTCAGAAGGCCTTTTTTATACTTTCTGCAGAAAGGGCACACTCGCCAGCAGTTCTGCCACGAGAGTACACCGAACAAAGGAGACAGGGTCATTTACAACCTGACGTGTCCACCCTACTGCTGTGTCCGGTTTCCATTGGTTGCAATAGGACCTCACGTTCTGTAGTTGTCCCGATTGGCTAGCAACTTAGAGCTTTTAAAAGAGGCAAAGAGAGAGGAGAACAAAGGAAGGAGGAAGTAACTTGAAGAATGCTGATAAAGGTAGAAACACCTTCAAATAAGGAAGAGGAACAGGCTATGGCCTAATGCTTGCTTGGACCAGTATAAGCATGCCAGGGCAAATAATTAGGCTAAATTGTGGGAGCTAAGAACACAAAGTACATTGATTTCTTTATTANAAAAGAAACAGCACTTGAACATTAATTTTCTCAGAAGGCCTTTTTTATACTTTCTGCAGAAAGGGCACACTCGCCAGCAGTTCTGCCACGAGAGTACACCGAACAAAGGAGACAGGGTCATTTACAACCTGACGTGTCCACCCTACTGCTGTGTCCGGTTTCCATTGGTTGCAATAGGACCTCACGTTCTGTAGTTGTCCCGATTGGCTAGCAACTTAGAGCTTTTAAAAGAGGCAAAGAGAGAGGAGAACAAAGGAAGGAGGAAGTAACTTGAAGAATGCTGATAAAGGTAGAAACACCTTCAAATAAGGAAGAGGAACAGGCTATGGCCTAATGCTTGCTTGGACCAGTATAAGCATGCCAGGGCAAATAATTAGGCTAAATTGTGGGAGCTAAGAACACAAAGTACATTGATTTCTTTATTACGGCAGTTATTTAAGAATGTTAGTACAGGTCTTTGAATACATTTTGCTTTTAAGAGAAGTTACTATTTACTCCTAGACGGGGAGCAAAGTCTGAAGAGGAACCTCTATTTTACTTTTTATGTCGCCACCTGGGGCCAACACCTCCAGACCACAAGTCCATGAGGGCCCTCCGTGTGCCAGCTTCAGGGGCTGCTGGGCACCCCAAGGAAACCACCACCTTATGGGGGTGATTCCAAACACAGCAGAATTTGGGGTGTGGTCAGTGCAGCCCTCAAACCAGATGAAAAGGGTTGAAACAGTTGCATGGTGGGTCCGCAGCACACTGACACCACAAGCTCACACGGGCACACGTGCCCACCACACAAACCATTCAGAGGCCACACTCCAGCAAGGCTTTTGGCTGCAAATAACAGAACCCTCACTAGCAGTGGCTTCAACAGGCAGGGTTTATTTTCTCCTAGCATTAGAGCTTGGAGCTCTCCAGGTAGACAGCTGGAGACACCAGGTTAGCAGCTGCCCAGCGTCCAGTCAGGGCCTGTGACTGCTGCACAAGCTCCTCACCCCCAGGGCTGCCCCAGTCGTTTGCTACCAAGACTCCTGTCACAGGCTGCTCCTGAACCAATCACTGGATTGACGGGCTCAGGCTGGTCACCGCCCTCCTTGAACAGAAAGAGGCTGCAGCTCCCAGATCAAGGGGCCTTAGCCCAGCACTGCAAGTGGGAGCCCATAAGGAAGGAGGTGGCTGTTTGGTGGCAATGAACAGCGTTTGTCACGGGGAGGTGTCTGAACACCCGGATGGCGTGCTCCTCTCACTTGGCCAACACTGAGGGAGCACACCTGCTGTGTGACTGGCCACCTGGGCATGCATGTGGGCCTGGCATCTGTGTGCCATGCTGCACAGACATGGGCAGGTGCTCAGACGGTCCCTCCCTGCAGAGGAGGCCAACAATGGAGGCAGAGCATTGCTGTTGGAGGGAACAGCCAGGCCACCCTGCTAAGACTGGTGGGAAGGGGGCGTGGGTGGAGGTCTCAAGGGCAAATTAGGTCACTATAAGGGGTTTGCATTTTCTTCTGAGAAGCCTGTGGATTTTTGAGCAGGAATAGATGCTCAAGTCTGGCTTGATGTTTTACTTGTTTATTTACAGACAGGGTCTCACTCTGTCCCTAAGGCTGGAGTGCAGTGGTACAATTATAGCTCACTACAGCCTCAACCTACTGGGCTCAAGTGATCCTCCCACCTCAGCCTCCCAAATTGCTAGGACAAATGCCACCACGCCTGACTAATTAAAACAAATATTGTTGGCCAGGTGTGGTGGCTCATGCCTGTAATCCCAGCACTTTGGGAGGCTGAGGCGGGTGGATCACCTGAGGTCAGGAGTTTTAGACCAGCCTGGCCAACATGGTGAAATCTCGTCTCTACTAAATAATAAAAAAAAAATTAGCTGGGCATGGTGGCACGCATCTGTAGTTCCAGCTACTAGGGAGGCTGAGGCAGGAGAATCACTGGAATCTGGGAGGCAGAGGTTGCAGTCAGTGGAGATCACACCACTGCACTCCAGCCTGGGCGACAGAGCAAGACTCCATCTCAAAAAACAAAAACAAATATTGCTCGAGGGTTGGGGTCTCAATATGTTGCCCAAGCTGGTCTGAATTCCTGGTCTCAGGCGATCCTCTCACCTTAGCCTCCCAAAGCACTGGGATTACAGGAGTGAACCACCGTGCCCAGCCTAACAGATTTTTTTTTTTTTTGAGACAGTTTTTCTCTTGTTGCCTAGGCTGGAGTGCAATGGTGCGATCTCATCTCACCGCAACTACCGCCTCCCAGGTTCAAGTGATTCTCCTGCCTCAGCCTCCTGAGTAGCTGGGATTACAGGGCTGCACCACCACACCTGGCTAATTTTATATTTTTAGTAGAGATGGGGCTTCTCCATGTCGGTCAGGGTGGTCTCGAACTCCCGACCTCAGGTGAGCCACCCGCCTCGGCCTCCTAAAGTGCTGGGATTGCAGGCTTGAGCCACCCCACCCAGCCGACAGATGTTTTTAAGAGATCACTTTGTCTGCTGGGTGGAGAATCTTTCTAGTGGGTCAAAAGGTGAAGGCAGGAGACAGAAGTGTGGGCACAGGTAAAATACAGAGGCCTGGGAGGGTGGAGGGGCCCCAGGAGGGCTGTCTCAGGGGCTGCTGCTGTGCCTTCCTAGGAGCCAGCAGGGGCTCCAGGCCCCTTATCCCCACCTGGAATGTGCAACTCATCACCTGGCTTCAGACAGGTTTCTGATAAGAACCAAGGAGGTCCAATGCCTGTGCCTCTAAGGATGCTTCTTCTTGGGGGAAATCCTGTCTCTCTCTCTCAGGCACTTTGCATCTTCTGAGTCTTCTGGCCACTGAGCCCTCACACCCTCCCACCCCGTTCCTGGCACTGAAAGGCATGTGACGCTGCTCCTGTGAACGGATGTGCCCATGTCCTCACGGCTGATGCGTGCCTGTGTACACTGACCCATACAGATCACCAAGGTGCCAGGGCAGCTTCCAGAGCCAAGACACCAGGGTTCAAATCCCAGCCCAACCTCTTTCTGGCTGGGTGATCTTGGACAAGTCCTGAATCTCTGTGCACCTCAGTTTCCTCATTTGTATCACAGGGGACCGGCACTGGCACAAAGCATTATCACAGGATTGGACGAACTGTCACACCTGCAAGTCTCAACTGGTGTTATTATGTTATCAGGTACAAACTCCCTCCAGACACCTGTGCCTCCCCCACAGGCTCACAGTGATGAGCCATCACATGCCCAGGCAGGGCGAGGGGCCCTCAGGCATGGGGATCTGGGCAATGGCAGCAGGCTGGGTGTGGGGTACAGCCAGGACGGCAGCAGATCTGCAGGGCAGGGTCCTCGCCCCGGGCCACCTGGCTGGGGCCGAAGGTCACAGCCGCATCTAACTGGGCCTTGAGCAGCTGAAGCTGTTTCAGGGCTTGTAGCACCTCTGGGGTGGTCCCGGCCACACCCCCCAGCAGGTTGTAGTTCTCACCAGGGTCCTTGGACAGGTCGTAGAGCAGCGGGGGCTCATGAGCAGTCAGAGAGCTGGAGGCGTGGCAGGCAGGGTCTGCAGTGGTGTCGCTGTGGGCAGAGCCTGGGGAGGTGGCCAATTCTGTGCACGGGGCAAGAGCGAAAGGAGGGGCCAGGGATCTGGGGCTCCGCGGAGGGGTCAGCAGGTCAGGTGGAGGGATTCACGGGGAGGGATTACCCTGGGTGAAGAAGTGAGCCTTGTACTTTCCACTCCGTACAGCAAAAACCCCACGGACCTCATCTGGGTAGGACGGGTAGAAGAAGAGAGACTGCCGAGGGCTCTGGGGGCAGAGTCAGGGGTCACGGGGTTGGACGGGCCCCAAGCACTGCAGATACCCGGGGCTGCCAGCCCTGGTGTGAGGCCCTGGACGTGCACTGCTTCTCGCCCACCCCAGGAACCTGAGAGGTGGCGCCACTTGGATGCCGCTAAATGCAGGAGGCCCTGAGGCACAGACTCTCAGGCACTGCCCACACTCACCCCAGGGGAGGGGTCAGGACAGGGGCCAAGGAGCTGGGACCAGGGGTCACCGGCCCTACCTTGCCTGTGCCCAGCAGCAGGGGGCTGAGGTCAAAGCCATCCAAGGTGACATTGGGCAGTGGGGCCCCAGCCAGGGCTGCCAGGGTGGGCAGCAGGTCCAGGGAGCTGGCCAGCTCATGGGTCACTCCTGGGGGCAAGAGGCTGTGCAGTCACTCAGTTCGCCACCAGGGTTGGGGTGGTGGGGCCAGAGTTCCCAAGGAGAGGGCCTGCGGACTGACCAGGAGCGATGTGACCTGGCCAGAAGGCCAAGGCAGGCTCTCGGACACCGCCCTCGTAGGTGGTTCCCTTTCCACACCGCAGGAGGCCAGAGCAGCCGCCTCGGGACATACGCATGGTCTCAGGTCTGGGACACAGGAGGAGCTCATAAGCCATGGAGCCACGGCCTCTGAGCCACCGAGGGTGACCAGTGGCCCCACACCTCTAAGTCACAAAGCTTGCCTGGAGGTGCCCAGCATGAGCCTGGCATCTTCCAGGCCTACCATGACCAGTTCTCTGTGCACCTGTGTCTCCTAACTACACCTTGGATCCCTGCAACGTGGCCAGCATCTCCTGACACCCCCTCACCCACTATGTTCTTGCCCAGCAGCTGAACTGCAAGGCCCCCAGGGCCCTGGTCTGTGACAGGGCGGGAACACCCTGCTGCCCTGCTGGCAGGCATACCCATTGTCTGCAGTGAAGATGACCAGCGTCTCTTCAAGCAGCCCCAGGTCCCCTATGGCTGTCATCAGGGTCCCCACGGCTGCATCCAGCTCCATCAGGGAGTCCCCAAATGGCCCGCGGCCTGAACGCTCTGCAAAGCTCTGCCCACTGAACTGAGGGTAGTGGGTGTGCTGGGGGCAAAGACTGGAGTTAGCACTGGGTAGGGGTCACGAGTAGCCAGGGGTGGGGCCAAGATCACTTACGTGAGAGGCGTAGTACAGGAAGAAGGGGCGATCCTGGCGCTGGGCGTCGGCCATGAGGTCACGGGCGAAAGCCACATAGCGGGCCTCTAATCTGGGCAGCCAGGGGGGCTGCGCCTCCACAGACAGGTTGGCCAACAGTGGGATGGGGACCAGGCCCTGGTCACAGCCACCGTCGCAGGGTGTGGCCGGTGGGAAGCAGGTCAGGTTCTGGCAGGGGCCCTGAGGCGGGCAGCTCCAGTGAGGGCTGGGGTGGCAGACAGGGCTGCAGGAACATCAAGGGCTGGGGAACTTTGGGAGGTGGGAGGGTGGCTGAGGGCCCCGGTGGTTCCTACCTGGTCATGGGAGTATGGGATGCCTAGAAATCGATGAAAGCCCTGATGGGGGGGCAGGAAGGCCCCCTCAGACCCCACCCCAAGGTGCCACTTGCCGGCCATTCCTGTGAGGTAGCCTCGGGCAGCCAGGACCTCAGCCAGGGTCACCTCCTCCAGGGGCAGGCCCCCCCGGGAGCTGGGCACCAGGACGCCAGGGTACATGCCCATCCGAACTGGGAGCCGGCCGGTCAGGAGGGCGGCCCTGCAGGACAAGTCACAGAGTCCGTGAGGCAGGCAGAAATGTGGCCTTCCCTAGAGAAAGAGACAGACGTTTTTCTGGCCCTCCTGCAATCCATTGGGAGGAAAGGAATGGAGGAGAAGAGGCGCTGCCGCCTCCTTACCGAGAGGGTGTGCACAGAGACACAGGCACGTAGAAGTCTGTGAACCGCAGCCCTCCTGCTGCCAGCCGGTCCAGGTTGGGGGTGGTAGAGCTGGGGTGTCCATAGCAGCCCAGGTCCCCATAGCCGAGGTCGTCAGCAAAGATCAGCACGATATTGGGCGGGCGGGCAACGGCCAGGCCAGCAGCCAGGGCCAGGAGGAGGGACCGCGGTGCCCCCATGGACACGGGATCGAGGGGTCTGTCCCAAGAGAGGGAGGGCCACTTGGCTCCAGCAGGCTCTTTCCGAGACCACAGACCCAGGCGCCGCCCTCCCCTGAGACCCCAGACCCAAATATTCCCCGACCCTGACGGCCGCCTCCTGAAGCTCCAGAGGACCGGGGCCCGACAGTGCCGGGAGACCGTGGGCTGGGACGGAACTCCTCCAGGACCAGGGCACCTTCAGATTCTCGAGCGGAGATCTGATCCTCTTCGCTTAGCGGTCCGGGCTCAGGGTCGGGGGCATAAGTCACTGGACGCTGACCGGCGGAGTCGGTGCAGGGTGAAGGCGCTGGGCGGAGCCCAGGAGGATTCGATCCGGGGCTGCGGGTTCTTCCGCCTCGGCACCGCCCCGTGACCTGTGACCCTCGCGAGGCGGGGCCAGGGGCGGGGCCGGGGGCCCGGGCAGGGGCGGGGCCGGGGGCGGGCGGCGTTGCTGCGCGTGCTCGCTTCGAGACCGCAGTTTGCACCCTGAGGCTGTTGACTGCGGTCGTGAACCGGGCTCTGGGAGCTTCTTCTGCGCGGTCGGATCCGGTTGAGGCGTCCCGGGCTGCGCGCGGAGCTCGGCGCTGCTTAGTGTCCGGGGCCCTTTCGGTCCGGAGCTTCTGCAGAAGAGGAGCGGCTCGTGCGCCCCCAGACCTCCGGGTACTGGGAGACTCGGGCCCTCCTCTAAGAGACCTGAGCACGGAGCGTTATGGGCGCCTGGTGAATGAGCAAATCGCAGGGGAAACCGTGCAGCCCCATGGACTGCGGGCTTTTTCTTCACGACTAGCAAAAGCTTTGACACCCTTTCTCCTGCGTACGTGTGTCTATGTGCGGGTGAGCTGTGGTGTGGGTGCGGGGGACTGTATGTCTGTGTGGTGTGTGTAGTGTTTGAGCTGTGTGTGGTATGAGGTCTGTGTGTGTGGTGTTTCAGGTGTGTGTGCATGTGTGTGTGGTTAAGGTGGTGTGTGGTGTTTGAGGTGTGTGTGGGGTGTGTGTGTTGAGTTATGTATGTGTGGTGTTTCAGGCGTGTGTGCGTGTGTGATTGAGGTGGTGTGTGCAGTGTTTGAGAGGTGTGTGTGTGTGTGTAGTTGAGGTGTGTGTGGTGTTTAAGGTGTGTGTGTTTGAGGTGTATGTGGTGTTTGAGGGATATGTGTGTGCATGTGCTTGAGGTGTGCGTGTGATGTTTGAGGTTTGTGTGTGGTGTTTGAGGTGTGTGTGTGGGGAGTGTGTGTGGTTGAGGTGTGTGTGGTGTTTGAGGTTTGTGTGTGGTGTTGGGGGTGTGTGTGTGCTGTTAGAGGTGTGGGGTATGTGTGTTTGTGGTGTATGTGTGGTGTTTGAGGGATATGTGTGTGCATGTGGTCGAGGTGTGTGTGTGATGTTTGAGGTCTGTGTGGTGTTTGAGGTGTGTGGGCTGTGTGTGTGTGTGGTTGAGGTGTCTGGTGTTTAAGGTTGTGTGTGTGGTGTTTGAGGTGTGTGTGTGGGGGGTGTATGTGTGTGGTGTTTGAGGGGTGTGGTGTTTGAGGCGCATATGTGTGGTGTTGGGAGGGTGCGTGTGGTGTTAGAGGTGTGGCGTATGTGTTTGCGGTACTTGAGGTGTGTGTGTGGTGTTTGAGGTGTGTGTGGCTGAGATGTGTGTGTGGTGTTTGTGGTTGTGCGTGTGTGTTTGAGGTATATGTGTGGTGTTTGAGGTGTGTGTGGGGTGTGTGTGTGTGTGGTGTTTGAGGTGTGTGTGGTTGAGATGTGTGTGGTGTTTGTGGTTTTGCGTGTGTGTTTGAGGTATATGTGTGGTGTTTGAGGTGTGTGTGTGGGGTGTGTGTGTGCGGTGTTTGAGGGGTGTGTGGTGTTTGAGGCGCGTATGTGTGTGGTGTTGGGAGGTGTAAGTGGTGGTAGAGGTGTGGCATATGTGTGTTTGTGGTAGTTAAGGTGTGTGTGTGTGTCTGGTGTTTAAGGTAGGGTGTGTCTGTGGTTTGGGTGGTGGAGGCATGGTATGGTGTGGAATGTGTGTCTGGGGTCCAGTCTGGCCTGTTGCAGGGTTACGTTGCTGGGGAAAAACTTATATGAGGACAACATGGTTGAGTCCTCGCTCCCTTGTTGGACAGTCTTGGACTTAACTTTTTTGATCTTGAAGGAAAACAAAATATGTCACCTCCAAATATATTTCCTTGACGTGGTTCAAACAGTTACTGGGAAGGACTGGAAACAGAAGAATAGCTGAAAAGCTGTCTTGTGGGGGAGATTTGCATTTGTGGAGAGAATCTGCATTGATGCGGCCAGGCCTTCTCTGAGGCCCTCCCTTGCCTGATCTGGGAAGAGTGACAGAGTCTGACGCCTTTAAAGGGAACATTCACCATCTGTTGTCTCAGGGCTGCTACCTGTGAGGTTCATCTGTAGAACAAGGCCACCTTAGCTAGCCAGGCCTCCTCTCCTCTCCCTCCCATAACCGATCTTGCCACTGTCACCTGATTTTCCACTATAAACTGTTTATGGCCATGCTTTGAGCCTCTGTTCTTTCTGTAACCTCAGGATGGTATGTAAGCTTCCGAACCCCATTGGGAGGTTGGGATCATCACCTTGGTTCTCCCTGTGTGCGTGAATAAATCTGTATGCCTTTTCTCTTACTAACCTGGCTTTTGTCAGTTGATTTTCTGTGAACTCACAGTGCAGAGGGCTTTTGTCTAGGCTCCTACAGTTTTGGTGTAATCGGTAGGATAGTTAAAGTCACTCTCCCGGGATCCTCTGTCGAGGGAACCCAGGACCGGACAAACTGGCAGAAAGAAGGGTAAGAAAGTCTTAGCAGCCAGGCTCCTGGCCGCTCTGTGGAATCTTGTCAAGCCGACGGTAAAAATCACTGTTTACCTTGCTTTCCTCTTCAGAGTCTTAATGAGAGATATGTATTCATGTGATTAGTGTTGTATTCATATTGTTTGATTGCTTTTTCCCCAGAAACAGTCATCTTTCATTCTTGTCTTTCTGTGTCGTTCTGTCATAAAGAGGGGTATCGTGGGGAGGAACACAGGCCGAAAACCCCTGTAAGCCCCGGGTGGGGCCGCCCTGCGGGCTAGTCAGCTTTGCAACTCTGATCAGATGCGTCTAGTCAGACGCATCTTTGCTGTGGGTCCCTGAGATGGAAACTGGATGAGATTCTCCTCTCTTTTTATGTCCTTGAAAGCTTGAGTTGTGACCAAGTGGGAGGGATGCAGGGCAGGCAAGCCCCAAAGTGGAGCTTAGCCAGTGAGGGTTTTGGCTTTGCCCAGGAAAGAATTCAAAGGCAAGCCAGAGGTAGAAGAAAACAGCATCATTGAACAGGTGGTGTGACGGCTCTGTGACTGCTCCCGCAGAGCAGGGCTACCCGTAGGCAGAGAGGAGCAGCTCAGGGCAGTTTTGCAGTCACACTTATAGGCACTTTTGATTGCATGCAGATTAAAGGATGGTTTATGGAGAAGTTTCTAGGGAAGGAGTAGTCACCATTGGGTCATTGCATGGAAAGGGGTGGCAGCTCCTGGGTGTTGCCATGGCAACGGTAAACTGACGTGGCACAGTGGCGGGCGTATCTGACTGAAAGCTGCTTTTGCCCCGACCCTGTTTTAGCCAATCCTCAACCTGGTCAACTGTCTAAGTTCCACCTCCTACCTCAGGGGCACTCTCTTGGCCTCTGCCAGTCAGAGGTAGTGTCTCGCAGGTCACATTTTGTGGTCAGTCTGAAAACGGTTGGGAACCCCAGACATGTAAGATTTGAAGCAGCACCATTTTTGTTCTGAATGTGTCAGGCTCTCAGTTTGTCTTCAGAAGTTCCTGCCAGGCGAGGTGTCAGAGCCCTGGCACTGGGGAGTGGTGGCCGACTTGTGGGTTGGTGAAAAGAGTTTGCCAACAATAGGTTTGAAAAAGGAAAGTTTGGCAGGGCACAGTGGCTCCTGCTTGTACTCTCAGCACTTTGGGAGTCCAAGGCGGGCGGATCACCTGAGGTCAGGAGTTCGAGACCATCCTGGCCAACATGGAGAAACCCTGTCTCTACTGAAAGTATAAAAGTTAGCCAGGCCGGGCGCGGTGGCTCAAGCCTGTAATCCCAGCACTTTGGGAGGCCGAGACGGGCGAATCACAAGGTCAGGAGTTCGAGACCATCCTGGCTAACACGGTGAAACCCCGTCTCTACTAAAAAACACAAAAGCTAGCCGGGCGAGGTGGCTGGTGCCTGTAGTCCCAGCTACTCGGGAGGCTGAGGCAGGAGAGTGGCGTAAACCCGGGAGGCGGAGCTTGCAGTGAGCTGAGATCCGGCCACTGCACTCCAGCCTGGGCGACAGAGCGAGACTCCGTCTCAAAAAAAAAAAAAAAAAAAGCCAGGTGTGGTGGTGCGTGCCTGTAAGTAATCCCAGCTACTTGGAAGGCTGAGGCAGGATAATTGTTTGAACCCGAGAGGTGGAGGTTGCAGTGAGCTGAGACAGAGCAAGACTGTCTCAAAAAAAGAAAAAAGAAAGTTTGCCGGGTGCGGTGGCTCACACCTGTAATCCCAGCACTTTGGATGCGGAGGCAGGTGGATCACCTGAGGTCAGGAGTTCAAGACCAGCCTGGCCAAGATGATGAAACCCTGTCTCTACTAAAATACAAAAA
>NW_016812536.1:64944-70237 GCF_001698545.2 Rhinopithecus bieti
GTGGTGCGTGCCTGTAAGTAATCCCAGCTACTTGGAAGGCTGAGGCAGGATAATTGTTTGAACCCGAGAGGTGGAGGTTGCAGTGAGCTGAGACAGAGCAAGACTGTCTCAAAAAAAGAAAAAAGAAAGTTTGCCGGGTGCGGTGGCTCACACCTGTAATCCCAGCACTTTGGATGCGGAGGCAGGTGGATCACCTGAGGTCAGGAGTTCAAGACCAGCCTGGCCAAGATGATGAAACCCTGTCTCTACTAAAAATACAAAAAATTAGCTGGACATGGTGGTAGGAGCCTGTAATCCCAGCTACTTGGGAGGCTGAGGCAGGAGAATCACTTGAACCTGGGAGATGGAGGTTGCGGTGAGCTGAGATCATACCATTGTACTCCAGCCTGGGCAACAAGAGTGAAACTCCATCTCAAAAAAAAAAAAAAAGAAAGACAGTTTATTAGAATGCTGCAGAAGAGTGCAGTGGGGTGCCTCGGCAAGAGGACTGAGTACGCCTGGTGAGTTTCTCCTTAAGGGCATTTATAGGCCTTAAAGTGGGGGCTTAACAATAATTTGGACCATGTTAGCCATGTAAGTCATGATAAATGATTACATTTATAGTAATTTTGGTGCCTTCATGTCAGCAAGGGTTGTACAGTGAGTTTTGGCATGGCATTCTGGAGATGTATAGAAATTCTAGTTACTTACAAATTTTTGGGGGAAGAAATCTGGAACCAGGTGCCTGCTTTAGGTAATAGGGAAGTTTAGTTACATCTAATTTTCCCCAGATAAGGAGTTTTGCCTCGGAGGGGCCTGTTTGAAGTTTGATGGCCGCCAGGTGGTCTTTGCTCCCTTCTAAATTCCTCAGATAAGGAGCTTTTGTCTCTGGGGCCTGTTCAATGGTCACCAGGTGGTTTTTGCTCTCCTCAAGCCCACCCATAAGGGGCTTTTGTTGTCCCAATCCTTGTTGCCTGGTCAGTCCTCAGAAAGCCCAATCCCAACAGGGCCTACCCTGTGTCACAGGTTAATGGGTCTGTGACTGGCAGCCCCCGACAAATTTGTGTGTTACCGGAGGCACTGTATGTACGAACACCATCCTTAACTGTCTCTGGCAACAAGAGTCTTTTGCTATCTTTGCCTATTCCTGGGAGTGAATTTTGGGGGCAACATTGGAGCCTCCTCTTCTATGCCCTCTCTAAACCTGGAAAATAACCTTTTGGGCTTTCTATGAAGGGGCTTATTGGATTGAGTTGCTATTGGAATAAATACATCATTGGAAATTCTGATTGTCAATAGCCAAAAGACGAATCCTTTAAATTAGAAAGATCCCTAAATTAAAAAAATATGTATTTTAGAGGTCTCTCATTCTAAACAATTGCCTTATTTGTATTTGTGGGAAGATTAAAGGAAAGACATGTAATAGTGTTGTGGCTACCCTTAGAAATCCTCTTCACAAAATTAAAGAGCAAAAATCGGGCCTACAACAAGTTAAAACCCTTTGTGCGCCCAGACCATTGCTTTGGACCCCTGCGGGGTTCACAGTGAAGGCTGCTGCACCTGGGAAACTACTTAAAATTCTGTACTTTCACTGCCATGGCCTGGGTTCAATTCCCAGTAGAGGAACCAGTTCCTTTTGGTTTGATATTGGTGTGATTTTTGACTTTTTTTTTTTTTTTTTTGAGACGGAGTCTTGCTCTGTCGCCCAGGCTGGAGTGCAGTGGTGTGATCTTGGCTCACTGCAACCGCTGCCTCCTGGGTTTGAGCAATTCTCCTGCCTCAGCCTCCGGAGTACCTGGGATTATAGGCACATGCCACCATGCCCGGCTGATTTTTTTTTTTTTGTATTTTTATTAGAGATGGGGTTTCACCATGTTGGCCAGGCTGGTCTCGAGCTCCTGACCTCATGATCTGCCCGCCTTGGGCTCCCGGAGTGCTGGGATTACCGGCATGAGCCACCGCATCCCTCCGGCCCTGACTTTTGACTTTCTGGGGAACTCATTTGTTACTGATCCTTCCCCTCCACGGGCAGCTTTTGATTGCCTTTCTTTGAGCTGTCTTTGGGGTGGCTGTGGATGTTGCAAGGACTGCTTTGCACCTCTTTGGAGATGCCTTGTGTGTCCTTGGTTAAAGCCATAACTTTGGTTAAGGCTTATTGGTTTTGGTGAGTCACTTGGGAGGTACCTTTGGTTTAAAAAAGAAGGCTCAACGCCATGGCTATCAGCTGTTTGTCTCAGCTAAAATCTGATAATAAGATATTTGAAAGGATTTTTAAAAAGAGCTCTGTGGTCAGAAGTTGGCTTAATTAAAAACAGATGAGCTGATCTTCAAGCCATGTATCTACAGGCTTTTCTGCTCTTGGACGCTGTTTCTGGGAATTTTTTTTCTGTTGACTGAAACTCCTTTAAATTGTATGTGTGGTCCTTCGGTTAGGTTCCTTTCTTGTTGGTATAACTTTGATGAGAAAAGTGTAAACTTGTATTTGGCCTTTTAGAACCTTAAAATTTTTGTCAAAATTTTAAGGTTCTAATTTTAAGGCTCCCCTAAAGATTTAGTCCTATTTACTTCTACCCTCCATAATCCTTCGTCCCATCTTTGGTGCCCAATGAAGGGATCTTTGGTACCTAATGAAGGGATCTACAAGGGACTTCTAATGACTTTGAGACCCCTTGAGGAACACAAAGAAAGCGCCACGCACCCCCTTTTTGTCTTCCTTGGAGGGCCTGAAGAGTCACGGGTAGCTTCCTCTCGGGTCTGAACTCTGCTGTCTTTGGCACTGTGTTACTGGATCTCTGGCTTTGGGGGTACCAGGGATTACGCTGCGCTGTGAGGCAGTGCTTGACCTTAGTGTGTGTGATGGCCGGCAGGTCACTGGCAAGGGCTGCCTCCCATTTTGGAGGTGGCTGATAGCAGTTGTTGTGAATGGTTGTTCCTGCAGTGGCTGCTTGTGTCTCTGCATGTTTAGATACGAAAGGCACCATCTAAACACTTGGAGGCTATGGAAGCACTTGGCATCAAGGCCTGAGACTCCTTGGGCTGATTGCTGTGGGCCTCCCATGGCCTCAAGGGAATGTCTTCATAGTGAGGCACGCTGTGGAACATGGCATGGCTTTGTCTCATACATTTCTCTTTTTAGGGGGAACCCAGCATTCAGTGTAAATGTGGGATCCTTGATTTTAAGAGATCTAGATGCTCTGCCTTCCAGCTGTACCTGTTTTTCACGTTTAAGTATTCGGTCCTCCAAACTGCAAATGCTTTTTTGGCCATGTTCATTAATGAGCTCTGTCCTGAGCCCAGTGGTCTTGTTCAAAAATGGAGAATAAATTAATAGCCACATATTTAAATAGCATTGTTGTTCTTATAAAATCCTGTAAATTCCTATGACTTTTGGTTACCTTGGCATCCATTTTAAATCTTCCTTTAACATAGTAAATCAAAGCTTGAATTTTCTCCCTGTGACATTGTTTGAACCAAGGAGGCAGAGGTGCAGTGAGTCAAGATTGTGCCACTGCACTCCAACCTGGGGGACAGAGCAAGACTCCGTCTCGAAAAAAATAAGTAAATAAAAATAATTTTTTTCTTCTCTGTGCTTCAAGATGTAAATTTGTTACCTTGTTTTCTCTAAACCTTGGTAAGAGCTTCGGCCATGTGAGACAGACAAATTTTAACTTGTTCCATTTACAGAGGCACAATTTAATCTAACTGTCCTTTTAAACTAGTGATTTTTACCCGATTCATGGCTAAAATTTTAAAACCAAAGCTATAAAATCTTGATTTGTGTCTGTATTTTTATGCGTATATGTGTACATGCCTGTTTGTGTATTATATACGTGGTACCAAATTGACTTATAAATAAATAAGTGCTCATGAATTACATAACTAAACCCAAATGCTTTTCTAGTTCATGTGACTTTAGTAATCTTTGGTAAATAAACCTAGTTTTTAAATTGTTGCTGCCAGGCGCAGTGGCTCACGCCTGTCATCCCAGCACTTTGGGAGGCCGAGGTGGGCAAATCACGAGGTCAAGAGATCGAGACCATCCTGGCCAACATGGTGAAACCCCATCTCTATTAAAAATACAAAATTAGCCAGGTGTGGTGGCATGTGCCTGTAGTCCCAGCAACTCGGGAGGCTGAGGCAGGAGAATCGCTTGAACCCAGGAGGCGGAGCTTACAGTGAGCCAAGATCGCACCACTGCACTCCAGCCTGGGAGACAGAACGAGACTCCATCTCAAAAAAAAAAAAAAATTGTTGCTAAAATTAGAATATCTTCAAAGTCGTCAGTCTTAAATATGATTGAGACATCTTTGCCTGGGCCAATTTGTCAGACAGGTTTAGACAGGTTTAGACAGTCTCTGTTAGATGCTCTAAGGTCATAAAATTTGCTTCTGTCGTATTTTTGATACTTGCTTAATTTGTCTGTGAACTTATGTCTTTGGCTTTGAGCCTTTACATTCTGGGGTCAAGACAAGTGGACATGATGTGGCCTGGAGACATCTGTGTGTCTGCAGTGCCTGAGCCCTGTCCTCCCTGGCCCAGCTGTGCCCCCTGGCCATGCTGGGAGGGGTTGAGTCCTGCAGGCATTGTCTTTGTATTAGCCCGTTCTCACACTGCTAATAAAGACATACTGAGACTGGGTAATTTGTAAAGGAAAGAGGTTTAATTGACTCACAGTTCAGGGTGGCTGGGAAGCCTCAGGAAACTTACAGTCATGGCGGAAGAGGAAGCAAACACCTTCTTCACATGCGGTCAGGAAAGAGACATGCAGAGCGAAGAGGGGAAAAGCCCGTCATGACACCATCAGACCTCGTGAGGACTCACTATCACAGAACAACATGGGGGAAATGCCTCCATCATCTAATCACCTCCCACGGGGTCCCTCCCACACCTGGGGATTATGGGAACCACAATTCAAGATGAGATTTGGGTGGGGACACAGCCAAACCATATCGGTCTTTAAAGCTCTGTCCTTTGTCCTGGGCTCTGCATCTTTAATAACAATTAATATTGCTGGCCGGGCGCGGTGGCTCAAGCCTGTAATCCCAGCACTTTGGGAGGCCAAGACGGGCGGATCACGAGGTCAGGAGATCGAGACCATCCTGGCTAACACGGTGAAACCCCGTCTCTACTAAAAAATACAAAAAAATAGCCGAGCGAGGTGGCGGGCGCCTGTAGTCCCAGCTACTCGGGAGGCTGAGGCAGGAGAATGGCATAAACCCGGGAGGCGGAGCTTGCAGTGAGCTGAGATCCGGCCACTGCACTCCAGCCCGGGCGAGAGCGAGACTCCGTCTCAAAAAAAAAAAAGGGGGGGGGC
>NW_016812536.1:70898-90655 GCF_001698545.2 Rhinopithecus bieti
GCTCACTGCAACCTGCATCTCCCAGGTTCAAGCAATTCTCCTGTCTCAGTCTCCCAAGTAGCTGGGACTACAGGTGCCCACCACCACGCCCGGCTAATTTTTGTATTTTTAGTAGAGATGGGTTCACTATGTTGGTCAGGCTGATCTCAAACTCCTGACCTCATGATCCTCCCACCTGGGCCTCCCAAAGTGCTGGGATTACAGGCGTGAGCCACCGCGCCTGGCCTGTTGATTCTATTTATGTTTTGCTTTCCAGATTCAAGAAAACATTTTTTTTCTCTTAAGCTCTTATAGCTTATAGCAATTGGGTAAAGTATACTTTTGTGAGCAAAATGGAAATATTTACCTTTCTCTTTACTTGATTTCTCCAAATTCAGGAACTATTGATGAGTTTTTCTATTTTGTGGCGATATAGTTATTTTCGTAAGTTCAAAAAGAATCTGTTTTCTGGCTGGATGTGGGGGTTCATGCCTGTAATACTAGCACTTTGGAAGGCTGAGGTAGGAGGATTGCTTGAGCATTGGGGTTCAAGACCAGCCTGGGCAACATAGTGAGACCCCATCTATGTTTTTTAAAATAAAAAAAAAAAATCCATGTTCTTCTTTAACAGGACACAATTGAAGACACTGGTTATTTTACAAATGCTTTGACTGGATATAATTAGACTGCTTTGAAGAACTGAGGTTGATTTATAGAGGCAATAAAAAGCCCCTTGGAAAGACTGGCCTGATACCTTGTATACATGGTTCCCTTACAAGGTTCCTGCCCTTGCAGTAAGTAAAAAAATGTCACTTTATGATAGGCCCAGGAACCACAAGATATGTTGGAACCTGAAAGAGGAATTCACCCAGTTCGTACTGGTATTACAGGGATAGTCTGATGGCAAATATTTGGGTTGCCTTCCTAGACTTGAGATGCTTTTTTTTTGAGACGGGGTCTTGCTCTGTCGCCCAGGCCGAAGTGTAGGGGCAAGATCTCAGCTCTCTGCCAGCTCTGTGTCCCGGGTTCACACCTTTCTCCTGACTCAGCCTCCTGAGTAGCTGGAACTACAGGCACCCGCCACCACACCTGGCTAATTTTTTTTGTATTTTTAATAGAGACAGGGTTTCACCATGTTAGCCAGGATGGTCTTGATATCCTGACCTCATGATCCTCCCGCCTCGGCCTCCCAGAGTGCTGGGATTACAGGCATGAGCTACCACACCCGGCCTCAAGATGCTTTTAAAAGTCTAATCTGAGATTCCTTATGAAAAAGTTCTGGCAAAGCCAACTTTAAAAGAGCTTGAATGGCCAGTCACTATTATTATTGTACTTTATGGAAATAATCAGGCCAATTATAATAAGACTAAAATTTATTTTGCAAATCAGTTCTTACTGTGATTTGTCTTTTGTAGAAAAGTGGACTGGAGAGAGAAAAAATACGTTTTAGAAGAAACTATAGCACACCTGTTGTTAGATTCTGGACTGACTGTTATTTTTGAGTTGTTATCATTTGCCTATAGTTTAAACTGAATCCTGCATTCTTTCCTTGCTCCAAGTCTCTACACTAACGCTTTCAAGTTTTTTTCCCATTTTTCTGATTTAAAATCACTGGAAATTAAAATGGCTTTTCTTGAAGCCCTGCAATTGAAGCTAAATGACTTATAAACTTCAGGGGAAATAATCACAGCAACTTATATATAAACAGCCTTTGTGCCTGTCGATATATGATATATGGACTACTCAGAGAGTTCACCTCAACACTCAGTTAGAACTACAATCCACAAAACCCTGTCAGATTGCCATTGTAATCTGAAGATGCTCCAGACACTTCAGATTGAGGAGAGCTAGAAAAGCTAGTCTATGGATGACGCCAGACATTCACCTTTTTTTTCTTCTGTTTCCATAGAATTGTTTCTTGTTAAAGATCTGTTTGTGTGAATTATGTACGAGGTCCCAGCCCATCTGCAATGCCACTTCTTGGAATAGGGTACAGCTGTTTAACTGAACTGATCTAGTCGCAGGACTAAGAGACTGATTCAAGAAAATATGACATGATACATATATATTTTTTAGAGACAGGGTCTTAGTCACCCAGAAAGTGGTGCGATCACAGCCCTCTGCAACCTTGACTTCCCAGGCCGAGGTCATCCTGCTGCATCAGCCTCCCAGGCACAAACTACCATGCCTGTCTAATTTTTTATTTTTTGTAGCTGTGGGGTCTCCCTGTGTTGCCCAGGCTGGTCTGAACACCTGGGCTCAAGTGATCCTCCTGCCTCAGCTTTCCAAAGTGCTGAGATTACAGCCATGAGCCACTGTGCCCTGCTGAGATGACATTTAAATTTGTCCTTTTCTGCTTATCCCAATTTCTTTTTCCCCGCCTTTGCCTATCTCTTATCTGACAACCTCTAACTCAAATCTCTTCAAAGCTATCAATTTTCTTTTTATATGGGCAACTTGCTAAAAGTCTCAAAGTGGGGACAGAAGGAAACCAAAATATTTCACCCCAAAATGTATTTCCATGGCTGGGCATGGTGGCTCACACCTGTAATCCCAGCACTTCATGAGGCCAAGGTGGGCGGATCACCTGAGGTCAGGAGTTTGAGACCAGCCTGGCCAACATGGCAAGACCCCATCTCTACTAAAAATACAAAATTTAGCTAGGCGTGGTGGTGCACGCCTGTAATCCCAGCCACTTGGGAGGCTGAGGCAGGAGAATTGCTTGAACCCAGGAGGCGGAGGTTGCAGTGATCTGAGATTGTGCCACTAGCACTCCAGCCTGGGCGACAGAGTGAGACTCTGCCTCAAAACAAACAAACAAACAACAACAAAAATATTTCCTTGACATGGTTCAAGACAGTTACAGAAGAATAGCTGAAAAGCTGTCTTGTGGGGGAGATTTGCATTTGTGGAGAGAATCTGCATTGATGCGGCCAGGCCTTCTCTGAGGCCCTCCCTTGCCTGATCTGGGAAGAGTGACAGAGTCTGACGCCTTTAAAAGGAACCTTCACCATCTATTCTCTCAGGGCTGCTACCTGTGAGGTTTATCTGTAGAACAAGGCCACCTTTGCTAGCCAGGCCTCCTCTCCTCTGCCTCCCGTAACCGGTCTTGCCACTGTCACCTGATTTTCCACTATAAACTGTTTATGGCCATGCTTTGAGCCCCTGTTCTTTCTGTAACCTCAGGATGGTATGTAAGCTTCCGAAACCCACTGGGGTCATCACTCTGGTTCTCCCTGTGTGCGTGAATAAATCTGTATGCCTTATCTCTTACTAACCTGGCTTTTGTCAGTTGATTTTCTGTGAATCTCCAGAGGGCAGAAGGCAAGTTTTCCCTTGGCCTCTACAGTCTCCAGTTTGTTTAACGGTCAAATGGAAATGACAAATGCGTATCTGAATGTTGACCTAAAAGAAAGAAGCTGAGGCAAAATTAACATAAGCAGAGGGTTTATTTGGGCCAAGCTTGAGGATTGCAACCTGGGAGCAGAAATTCAAGTTGCCCTGAATATACACCCTGATTGGCAACAGTTACAGTTGTTTTTCAAAGGAAAAGAGGTGGCCGGGTGCGGTGGCTCATGCCTGTAATCCCAGCACTTTGGGAGACCAAGGTGGGCAGATCACTTGAGGTCAGGAGTTCAAGACCAGCTGGGCCAACATGGCGAAACCCTGTCTCTACTAAAAATACAAAAATTAGCCAGGCGAGGTGGCGTGTGCCTGTAATCTCAGCTACTTGGGAGGTTGAGGCAGGAGAATTGCTTGAATCTGGGAAGTAGAGGTTGCAGTGAACCGAGATTGTACCACTGCACTCCAGCCTGGGTACCAGAGCGAGACCCTGTCTCAAAAGCAAAAACAAAACAAAACAGATAACATTGGCTATACATTGTTCTTTCTTTTTGAGACACAGTCTTGCTCTGTTGCCCAGGCTGGAGTGCTCACTGTACCCTCCGCCTCCTGGGCTCAAGTGATTCTTGTGCCTCAGCCTCCTGAGTAGCTGGGAGTTACAGGTGTGAGCCATCACACCCGGCCTACATTGTTCTTTGTGTCACAAATTCCAAGAACATGAAGATAATGGTGAGGCAGCTGGTCTGGAACAAAGCGTCCTGAAACAATTGTCCCCAGCCGTTTTTGCGGAAGTGCGGGATTACTGAGGCCCCACACTCCTATCTCTTGGCCGCACACCCCACCTAGTTCAGACTCTGCTCTGAGCTACCTCTTTTCTCATCAGTGTAAGAGAGAGCCCCAGAGGGGGCGTCGGTTGGGATTTTATTCTGTGTGGCTGAGGGCCCTGAGGTTGTGGTAGTAATTGGGCCCTGCCAGGGTGTACCTCTCCATAGCCCCTGCCCTGCACAGTTTCCACTGCAGGTCTCCCCAGGACAGCCCCTCAGGGTGGCTCCTCCTAGGGTGGTTCCCGGGGGGCGGCTCCTTGACGCCGGGTTCCCCCACAAGCTCAGATTGCCCCTCGGGACACCTGACCTCAGGAGGAGCAGGACCTGGTCTCCTGATGGGGAGCGGTTTCCCTGGTCACTGACCCTGCAGCCAGTGGGAAGGTGGACAGAGCTCTGGAAGAGCCTCTGGGGACCAGGGTGAGGGTTCGGGACTCGACTTTCGCTGAGGCCCAGCTGTGTGTGGGGAGCTGGCATTTTCCTGAGGAAACGTGAAAGCTCCAAGACAAGAGGCCATGCGGGGGCAAAGTTTGAAGGGACTCCCAGAGATGGGGTGGGAAGGGGCTGGGCTCGAGGCTGCTGCTGACCTTGTGGGGAGCAGGAGGGGCCGGCCTCTGCCAGCGAGGCCCTTGATGTGACTTTCCAGTGTGGTTTCTGCGCCTGTGCGTGGCGGGGCTGGGGGCGGGGGTGCGCTGCCGGCGCGTCCATCTGGAGCCAGAACAGAAAGCTGCTCGGTGGCCCAGAAATCTTTGAACCTGTAATTGGAGCTATCACAGCTGGTCGGCGCTGTGAATTGGAGTTTAAAAGGAAACCATCAAAGGCCCTTTCTTGTCTTTCAACTGGAAGCTGGGAACTACCCCAGGACCGGCCCATTCTTCCCGAGAAGAGGCTGCTTAGGGTTGTAGTGTTACGCAAAAGGTGGCACCTTCCCCCAGGGCTCTGGAGGCCGCTCAGGTGTGTGCCCACGTGACAGCTGCCTCGGCCCAGCCCTGACCTCCTGGCCTGGAGGAGGGGATGCGGGTGCTGCCAGCTATGTTTGTTCAAAGCCAAGCTCTGCAGGCCATCCTGCCTTTTGGAGATGTGAGCTCTTTTTCTGCATTGACAGAGCCCCAATTGGAGGCAGCCTGCTGGGGTTCGGGAAGTGGCTCTGGACGCCTGGGGCATTGCTAATTTGGGACTAACGCCCACAGTCAGGAGAGGGCCTTGAAATGAGGGGCATGGGTCTTGTCTTTCTGCACCTTGGACAAGGGATGGAAGAAGCGTCTGTGTGGAGAGTGTAGGGAGTCGAGCTGCTTCAGCGGGAACACGAGGCCTGAGTGGAGGGATTCTGCAGCAGTTCATGAGACGTGGGGATCCACCTTAGGCCGCCTGCGTAGTCTTCACCTTCCCCACCCTTGTGGGCCTGCTCCATCCTCATCCCTTCAGTAACCACCTTGAGGCCTTGTGGTTGGTCCCAACTCTGAAAGGGCTCTGCTGGTCCCAGCTGGGCAGACACATGACCTGGCCAAGGGGGTGGCAGACACGGACTGGGAGGTTCTTGTGGAACCCACTGGCAGGGAGAGGAAGGCAGGAGGTTCCCAGAAAGGGGGGCGCAGTCTTTTTTTTTTTTTTGAGACAGAGTCTCACTCTGTTGCCCAGACTGGAGGGCAGTGGCCCAATCTCAGCTCACGGCAAGCTCTGCCTTCCAGGTTCACTCCTCAGCCTCCTGAGTAGCTGGGACTACAGGTGCCCCCCACCACGCCCAACTAATTTTTTTTTTTTGTATTTTTTTTAGTAGAGACAGGGTTTCACCGTGTTAGCCAGGATGGTCTCGATCTCCTGACCTCGTGATCCGCCCGCCTGGGCCTCCCAAAGTGTTGGGATTACAGGCGTGAGCCACCGCGCCCCGCTTGGGGGCACAGTCTTGAGCAGATGAGAGAGGCATCCACTGCCCACAAGAACCATGGCAGGTGTGTGTGGCACTGAAAGCTCCTCTGCTTGGGCAGACGGCAGCTCCTGAACCTTCTCCAAAGCCCATCTGTGCACTTCCTTGTAAAATCCAGTTTTAGCAAGGACCTGCCACCCTCAATACCTGATCACTCTTTATGTAATCACCCAGTGGGTTCACTTTGCCCGCTGCCTGCACAGAGCCGATTTATCAAGACAGGGGAACTGCAATAGAGAAAGAGTAATTCACGCAGAGCCGGCCTTACGGGAGACCAGAGTTTTATTATTACTCGAATCAGTCTCCCTGAGCATTCGGGGAGAAGAGTTTTTGAGGATAATTTGGTGAGTGGCGGAAGGCCAGTGAGTTGAGAATGCCGATTGGTTGGGTCGGAGATGAAATCATGGGAAGTTGAAGTTGTCTTCTTGTGCTGAGTCAGTTCCTGGGTGGGGGCCACAAATGAGATGAGCCAGTTTATGGATCTGGGTGGGGCTGGCTGATCCATCGAGTACAGGGTCTGCAAAATATCTCAAGCACTGATCTTAGGAGCAGTTTAGGGAGGGTCAGAATCTTGTAGCCTCCAGCTGCGTGACTTCTAAACCGTAATCTCGTGGTTAATGTGTTAGTCCTATAAAGGCAGACTAGTCCCCAGGGAAGAAGGAGGTTTGTTTGGGGAAAAGGGCTGTTATCGTCTTTGTTTTAAACTGTAAACTAAGCTCCTCCCAAAGTTAGTTCAGCCTATGCCCGGGAGGAACAAGGACAGCTCAAAGGCTAGAAGCAAGATGGTTAGGTTAGATCTCCTTCACTGCTTCAGTCAGTTTTGCAAAGGCGGTTTCAATCATGTCTGCTCAGGTTCCTCACCTCCCACCGCCCAGCAAGATGGAGTTGGTTAGGTTAGATCTCCTTCACTGCTTCAGTCACAGTTTTGCAAAGGCGGTTTCAATCATGTCTGGTCGGTTCCTCACCTCCCACCGCCCAGCAAGATGGAGTTGGTTAGGTTAGATCTCCTTCACTGCTTCAGTCAGTTTTGCAAAGGCGGTTTCAATCATGTCTGCTCAGTTTCCTCACCTCCCACCGCCCAGCAAGATGGAGTTGGTTAGGTTAGATCTCCTTCACTGCTTCAGTCAGTTTTGCAAAGGCGGTTTCAATCATGTCTGCTCAGGTTCCTCACCTCCCACCGCCCGGCAGGTGATGTGGGTCACCCTGGCCTGTCCTCAGCACGAATCTTGTTAGGTTGGTTTAGCCAGAATCCTCTTCACACCTGCTGTTTTCCGTTAGCACATTAACATCCCTGCCCCACCCTGCTGACCCAGGCTGTATTTGGGGTTGAGTCCAGTCTCTCTCCCCGGCTGCTAAATCCCCTTCCAGTGGTCTCTATACCTCTGGCGATGGTCCCGAATGACGTGTGCCTGACGGTGCTTTAACAAGTGCCATTGGGCCACTTTTCTCTCTGATGTGCTGCCCTTAAGCTCTCTGCCCAGGCTGGCTGCAGGCATCCTCCGGCCTCTGGCCACTGAGCTTGCTGTTTCCCCAATCTGGAATCCTGCTCCCTGGACTCCTGCAGGCCCACCACTGTGGCACTCTCTCAGGAGGCCAGCCTGGTCCCCAAGCTCTCTCTTCCACTCCTCTGCCCAGGCCTGAGCTTGTGAAAGGAAAATAAATCTTAGGGCCCCCAAATCACTAAGCTAAAAGGAAGAGTCAGCTGGGAACTGCTGAGGGCAAACCTGCCTCCCATTGTACCCAAAGTCACCCGTCTGCTCACTGAGATAGATGCCTAGATGCGCATCTGATCTACTTATGACCTGGGAGTCCCCTCCCTGCTTCCAGTTGTCCTGCCTTTCTGAACCAAAGCAATGTTCATCTTATGTATGTTCATTGGTGTCTTGTGTCTCGCTAAAATGTATAAAACAAAACTGTGCTCTGACCACCTTGGGGACATGTTGTCAGGACCCCCGAGGCCGTGTCACAAACGTGCGTCCTCAACCTTTGCAAAACAAACTTTCTAAATTAACTGAGACCGTCTCAAATGTTCGGGGTTCACATTTTGGTAACCACGGAGGATTCTGAGTGGAGTGCCCCTGATGTGGACAAATCTATCAGTGCTTGGTACCAGCATGAGCTAACTTTATGGCTCAAACCAATAGGACAATTTGCTGAGGTCTGGGAGCATCCTCTCCGGAGAATCCCTGATCTTCCAAAATTTGGTTAAGATCTAAAGTTTATTTGCTGTACAACTCCCTTCTTTTTGGAGTTTTTCTTGCTTCCAACAAGGAAGGCAAGATTTCCTGCTTCCATGATGATGTAAGGCAGGTCACTCCTTTATGCAGTTTGAGCTCGATCCCAGCAGGGAAGATGAGTTGAAGTTTTTTCCTGCTTCTAGGATGGTAGGGAGCCATCTTCAGCCTGAAACCCATCCCTAGGTAAGCAGCCAAATTGGGGTTTGTCTTGGCTCACGTTTAACCATCAGCTGGTCTTAATTTCCCCATTAGACCCTTCTGCGATCATATTGTTGGGTTTTTTGTTGTTGTTTGCTCTGGTCTTTCTCCCATCAGATTTGACCAACTGTACCTGACGTAGTCAAATCTGAGTGAGAATTCCAAATTATGGATAACAAAGCCTGTCTAATTTGGCTAAAATTCTGTGCAGCTGCAGAAGAGGAAAAAACAAAACAAAGAAAACCAGAAAACCACGCACTTGGTCTCTGCATTTGCTTCCTGTGTTTTTTAAAAAAGTTCTTTCATTTATTTTATTTCACCCTGTACCTCCTTCCCCCATTTGCCATCTGCAGTCCCAAAGAATCTACAGAAGGATTCTAATGACTTGAACCCCTTTAAATAATTCAGAACAGGCCGGGCACCGTGTCTCATGCCTGTCATTCCAGCACTTTGGGAGGCCGAGGTGGGCGGATCACCTGAGGTCAGGACTTCGAGACCAGCCTGGCCAACATGGGGAAACCCCGTCTCTACTAAAAATATTAAAAAATTAGCCGGGTGTGGTGGTGGGTGCCTGTAATCCCAGCTACTCGGGAGGCTGAGGCAGGAGAATGGCATGAACCCGGGAGGTGGAGGTTGCAGTGAGCCAAGACTGTGCCGTTGCACTCCAGCCTGGGCAACAAGAGTCAGACTCTGTCTTAAAAAAAAAAAAATTCAGAACAAAGGCATCACTCGCTCCTTTTGGGGTGCCCTGTTTTCTTTGCGGAGTTTCAAGTCGTAGCCAGATTCTTCTTCAGTCTAAAGCTCTGTTTTCGTGTATCGCATGACCTGACCTTTTTGGCTTTGGGGTACCAGAGACGACCTTGTACTGTGAGAGGATGTGACCTTGGCATGTGTAATTGGGGACAACAGCTACAAAGTTAGGGTGGCTGAGCACAGTTTACAGGAGGTAGCCTTGGCTGTTTTTTCGTACTTTTTTTTTCTCGTAGAAAGTTGTTGTTTAATGACCCTAATTCTAGTTTAGAGATGCATTCTTTTTTTTTTTTTTTTTTTTTGAGACAGAGTCTCACAATCTCACCCAGGCTGGAGTGCAGGGGCCGGATCTCGGCTCACTGCAAGCTCCGCCTCCCGGGTTCACGCCATTCTCCTGCCTCAGCCTCCCGAGTAGCTGGGGCCACAGACGCCCGCCACGACGCCCGGCTAAATTTTTGTATTTTTTTAGTAGAGACGGGGTTTCACCATGATAGCCAGGATGGTCTCCATCTCCTGACCTTGCGATCCGCCCGCCTTGGCCTCCCACAGTGCTGGGAATCCAGGCGTGAGCCACCGCGCCCGGCCAGAGATGCGTTCTAAAGGGCTTTCTCTACTGCTTTTTCTCCCAAAATTAATCGTGATTTTGCTCGTCTATGTGTATTTGAGGAACTGAACTGTTGTTTTCATAGGTAAATGAGAGACTAAGTTTTCTCAACTCTGAAGAGAAAGGGCATTTTGCTCCTCCCAGCTGAAAGGCACCCCTGGGTGACTGGTGGGGGCCTCATGGGAGTGTCTGGGAGGCTGATCCCCCACGATGTGCATCGGTCCTGCAGGGAATCTCCAAAAACAATTAATGTTAAAACAGGCTGGTCCAGGAAACACATATAAGGGCTGATCGCTCAGTGCTTGGAGCTCCCAGAGGTCATTGGCCTCTGGAGAGAGAAACTGAGACACGTAAGAGGGTAGAAATGACTCGGGGGTGACACACTGTGGAGGCCTGCCCGCAAACAGCACGCTTTGATCCACCACACAAAACCCCTAGTCCACAGCTTAGTTCCTCCTTTTCAGAAAAATAGTGGGGGGCCAGGTGCAGTGGCTAACGCCTACAATCCCAGCACGTTGGGAGGCTAAGGCTGCTGGAACACTTGAGGTCAGGAGTTTGAGGCCAGCCTGGACAACATGGTGAAACCCCATCTCTAAAACAAAACAAAACAAAACAAAACAACCCCAAAAATTAGCTGGGTGTGGTGGCAGGCACCTGTAGTCCCAGCTACTTGGGAGGCCGAGGCAGGAGAATCACTTGAACCTGGGAGGCGGAGGTCACATTGACCTGAGGTCATGCCACTGCACTGCATTCCAGCCTGGGTGACAGAGTAAGACTCTGTCTCAAAAACAAAATAATAATTAATTAATTAATTTTTTAAAAAGTGGGAAGCAGATAATCTAAGAATGAGCGGAAGAAGAAAATCCCCTTTTGAGCACTCCGTAGGTTTTTTTTTTTTTTTTTTTTTGAGGTGGAGTCTCCTCTCGCCTGGGCTGGGGAGTGCAGTGGCCGGATTCTCAGCTCACTGCCAAGCTTCTGCCTCCTGGTTCCCGCATTCCTCCTGCCTCAGCCCTCCCGCAGTACCTGGGAACTATAGGCGCCGCGCATCTTCGCATCGCGCTGTTTTTTTTGTATTTTTTGAGCTAGAGACGGGCGGTTTCACCGGTGTTAGCAGGATGGTCTCGATCTGCTGACTCGCTGCTCCCCCGGTTCGGCCTCCCAACTAGCTGCTGTGGATTACAAGGCTTGAGGGCACCGAGTGCCCCGGCCCACATCCGTAGGTTTTAAAGCTCCTCTGCTTTTGCAGAATTTATGTAAAATGGGAAGAAATATGGATCTTTGTACACATGTTACATTAAGGAAAAAGAGCTCGTAAGGCTCAAACCTGCCAAACTACAGAGTTCGCCCAACTCTCTTCTTTCTCTATTTTCTTTTCTGGCCTGTTTTAATCTGCTGTTATTTATTTATTTATTTAATTTCTTGGAGACAACAGCTCTCACTCGTCGCCCAGCTGCGAGGTGTGAGTGGCACAATCTCGCCACTCACTGCCAAAACTCTGCGCCTCCCTGCGTCCAGAGTTGATTTCTCCTGCCTCAACCTCCTCAAATAGCTGAGATTACAGCCACCACCCCTGCCTGGGCTAATTTTGTATTTTAGTAGATGGGGTTTCGTCATGTTCGGCCGTAAGGCCTGGCTTGAACTCCTGACCTTAGGCTGACCCCTGCTTGGGCTTCCAAAGTGCTGGGATTGCAGGTGTGAGCCACCGGCGTCCAGTCAATGTTCTCTATTAGATAAAATCACTGTTTCTTAGCGAACAGATTTTTTTTTTTTTTTTTTTTTTTTTTGCATTGCCCAGCATGAATTTGGTTTATGTCATGGTTAAAGCTTCTGAAGTAAAAGCGGTAAGAATCTGCTGTGCTGTGTTGCTGTGGTGCTGTGGTTGTGTGTGTACATATATTTAGGCCTTTATAATTTCTAGAATATTATGTTTAATTGGTAATTAAAATCCATTTTAATTTCCCTCTAGCACACCAGATTTTTTCTCTCTGTACTTTACGATGTAAATTTTGCTATTTGATTTTCACCTGAGTTGTTGCCTTTAACATGCAAATTTAAGGCTATTTAGCTGACAACTGCCTAGGGTAGTGAAACACGTTATTAAGAATTTGAAAGTCAGCTGGGCTCGGTGGCTGAAGCCTGTAATCCCAGCACTTTTGGGGACTGAGGCGGGCCGATGACATGGTCAGGAGATGGAGACCATCCTGGCTAACATGGTGAAACCCCGTCTCTACTAAAAATACAAAACAAATTAGCCGAGCGTGGTGGCAGGCGCCTGTAGTCGCAGCTACTCGGGAGGCTGAGGCAGGAGAATGGCATGAACCCGGGAGGCAGAACTTGCAGTGAGCCAAGATCGCACTACTGAACTCCAGCCTGGACGACAGAGCAAGACTCCGTCTCAAAAAAAAAAAAAAAAAAAAAAGAATTTGAAAGTCTAATATAGGTAAGTAAAGATCTTTTTGAATCTATAAAATGTGCTTCTACTGGCATGCCTAATACATCTGTGTATTTATGTGTTGTGTATACAGTGTTTCACTACTGAATTTATTAAGAGCTCTAATTAATTGATTTAAGAAAATAGCCAGGTGCAGTGGCTCACGCCTGTAATCCCAGCACTTTGGGAGGTTGAGGTGGGCAGATCACGAGGTCAGGAGTTCGAGACCAGCCTGGTCAACATGGTGAAACCCCATCTCTACTAAAAATAAAAAAATTAACCGCATTTGCATCAAATACTTTATTAGGAAAAAAGGAAAGACTAGTCAAATTCTTTTTCAAGTTTACGTAACTTATGTACAATCTTTAATAAATAAGCTAGCAAATTATTGGTAAAGTAATATTAGAAAATGTCTGAAGAATTGCCAGCATGCATTTTTGTTTGCATTTATTGGTCAAGCAATTTCATACTTATCCCTGCCAAATACTATAAGTTGTCAAAATTGGCATGGGGTTACATAGATTACCCTAACTCTAACCCTAACTATAAACCCAACCCTTGTATAATTGTTCATGTAATTTTTAATAAATAAGACATTAATATTGGTTTAATGAAAATAGCTACATCTTGAATTTAGTAAGATTACCATGACTTGTAATCTTGTGGCTTAGGTGGTCTAGTTCACAGGCCATAAGCTTTGTTTTGGGAAAGGATTGTTACCGTCTTTGTTTCAAAGCTAAACTATGAAGTAACTTCCCCCTAAAGTTAGCTCAGCCTCCACCCAGGAATGAACAAAGATAGCTTGGAGGTTAGAAGCAAGATGGAACCAATTCGGTCAAATCTTTTCACTCTCTCAGTTAGAATTTTGCAAATGGTGATTCTATAACTTTAAACAATGTCTATTGCAGTTTTCATAACTTTTCATAAATAATCTAGGTAAATGATTAAAATAAAATAATTAGGTAAAGGTAATGGTACAAGTAATTGCAGACAAACTCATCATAATTTAGAATCTAAAGTTATATTAATTTTTTTTTTTTGAGACAGAGTCTCTCTCTGTCACCCAGGCTGGAGTGCAGTGGCACAATCTCGGCTCACTGCAACCTCCACCTCCCAGATTCAAGCAATTCTCCTGCCTCAGCCTCCCGAGTAGCTAGGATTACAGGCATGTACCACCACGCCCATCTAATTTTTTGTATTTTTAGTAGAAATGAGGTTTTACCATGTTGGCCAGGCTGGTCTTGAACTCCTGACCTCAGGTGATCTGCTCTCCTTGGCCTCCCAAAGTGCTGGGATTACAGGCATGAGCCATTGTACCCAACCTAAAGTTATATTAAATTAAATAATGGATATTTCATTATTTGGGTATTTTCCAATAAAAATATGTTGTAGGAAAACGTTCTTTCTAAAAAATGTGTGTCCTTTTTAAAATGGTGAACCATTTTTGTCGAATTGAAAGAGCATTTAAAGGTTATATATAAAACAAGGGAAAAGGAACCAGGAAATAAGAGAGATGTAAAGAAAGCAAAAAAAGGCCGGGCACGGACGGTGGACTCAAGCCTGTCAATCCCAGCCCACTTTGGGAGGCCGAGACGGGCGGTCACGCGAGATCAGGAGATCGAGACCATCCTGGCTAATACGGTGAAAAGACCGTCGGTCTTATCAAAAAATAACAAAAAAAACTAGCCCGGGCCGACGAGGCGGGGCGCCTGTAGTCCCAGCCCTCACTCGGGGGCTGATTGACAGGAGAATGCGCCCGTGAACCCGGGAGGCGCGAGCTTGCATGTGACGCGCTGCAGATCCGGGCCGCGGAGCTGCACTCCAGCGCTGGGGCAGAAGCAAGACTCCGTCTCAAAAAAAAAAAAAAAAAAAAAAAAAAGAAGAAAGCAAAAAATAACAGGACGTTGTGTATTTTTTTGTAAGAAAGCTTAAAAAGAAGTAATGTATATGAGAAGGAATCTTGTATTGCGCTAAATTTGAGTCGTTATGCTGCAATGACTGGGTTGTTAAGAAGAGCGGACTGCTTCAAGACAAACCAAAAGTCCAAGCAAGTGTCATGAATGGTCTCTGTAAATCACAACACGGATTTGTAAAAAAATAGAAAAACGCGCCCCAAGAATTTTTCATTATGATCAAGTTGTCTAATAATTAAAGGGGAAAGTGACCTGGGGTCGTTTCTTCTTCTTGTTGTTTTTTTTCGGTAGAGATTGGGCTTGATGTAAAACAAAAATATTTGGCACAGCTAAATAATTGGGATAGAACAATGACAAATGGCTTCTTAAAGGATTAATTGACTTATAATTAAAGGGATTTTAATTTTTTAAATGCAATGGTTCACTTTTATTGCATCTTGGGCTGTTTTTGTCTTTCTCTCCCTTTTAAAGGATGGCAAAATAGTAATGCTCTCCTTAAACCACTTTTCAGCCTCCTCTAAAGTTTTTTTCTTGAGTTCTTGTTTTTTGTGGCCTTTGATGCTAACAATATTTTTCTTAAAGGCGTATAAAGGAAATGTTTTCTTCCCCTAAATAATATTGCTGTGCGTGCCATAAGGTCTTTCTTTTACCCTTCTGGGTATACTCGGGCCTAGAACATTTTATGGGTTTATCCAAAACATTCCTACTGCCATTACTTATTAAGTGTGTGATTTGCTTAGCCGAAGAACTCGCGCTCTCTTTAAAAAAATGTTTAAATTAAGGATATTACATCTTGTATCCTTCGCCTGCTTATAGTTGTTAAAGATCCTCTGATGGCACTGAGTATAACTCTTGACTCCTGCAAAACGCCAAGTCCTGCTAATCGGCTGTATAAAACACCTGACAGCAACCTGTCAATCCGTCATTTCGGGGCCCTCTGCGTAGAAAGCTGCCAAAGGTAAACTCATTCCTGATGAACAGAAACTGAAGCGTATTCAATTCTGAAGGCCAAGGCTGGAGTGGTGGAGAGGTGGACATGTCCGAGGGCCATTTGGAGAGATAATGGAATTTCTAGTTTCTCGTGCGAAATGCTAATCATTACTGTCAACAGAAGGGGCATACTCGAGGATGCAAGGACCGCGAATAATGAGTCCTGCTCCGGTCAGATTAATACGTTTTCTTGAACTTTAATCTGGACCCTTAATAAAGGTTATAAAAGGGCTTGTGGAGAGGTTGTATTGCTTATGGCTCAAGACTTAAATTTTTACAGATTGGTTTATAAAATTTTGAAAAACAAATTTAACTGGCTTTCATGCCTTTTTTATAAGGCTTGTATTGCTTTGGAAAATTAAGTCTTCTCTACTCAAAGCAAAAAAAAATGATATGAAAGCTTTTTGCCCTCTTTTTTTTTTAATCCTGTGAGCTTGATTTACTCTCAATTCACTTGATTTGCCTTGAATCTTGAATTACTTATCTTCCCTACAATGCCCTGTGATATCAAGTGTTTTAAACCTTTGATATTTGACAAACTTCCAAAATCAAATATATCAAATTATGTCTTTTTCTGACCAACATTAATCCTTAAGATATTAGCCTTTCCTAAAGTCAAAAGGAATGACATAAGGTTCTTATTGGTATTAAAAATCTATATAGAAAGTGTGCTTTGCCTTTAAGGAATCAAACTTGACTTATGGAGTCAAAAAAGCCCTGGGGAGGCGGCAAAACTGACCTTTAGGACCCACTCCATTTTCCACAGTCCCTGCTACAGCATAAAGAATGCTAAAGTCGAGTTCCCTGTGGCAATTAGACCTTGTCCGACCAGCTCCCTGTACAGCATAAAGAATGTAAAGTCGAGTCCCTGTGGATTAGACCTTGGCCACAGTCCCTGTACGCATAAAAGTAAAGAATGTAAAGGTGAGTCCCGCTGCGCAATTAGACCTTGTCCAACAGTCCCTGCTACGCGGTAAAGTAGAAGGAAAATGCCTAAAGTCAAGTCCCTGGTGGTAAAGTAAAGAATTGGGTCGCTTTCTGGCTGAGGTGGCCTGTGGTGGCCCGGCCTGTCAATCCAGCACTGTGGAGGCCCAAGCGGGGCGGATCACGAGGTGTCAGAAGATTGAGACCACCCTGGCTGAACATGGTGAAACCCTGTCTGCTACTAAAAACATGAAATTAAAAAAAAATTAGCTGGGCGTGAGTGATGGGGCCTGTAGTTCCAGGCCTACTCAGTGAGCGGCTGGAGGCAGGAGGAATTGCGGGTGTGCAATCCCAGGAGCGCGGAGCTTGCAGTGAGCCAAGTTTGCGCGCAACTGCACTCGCAGCCCTGGGGTGACAGAGCAAGACTCCATCCTCAAAAAAAAAAAAAAAAAAAAGAATGTCACTTTCTGATAGGCCCAGGCGACACTAAGATTATCATTGGACTTCAAGGAGGAGAGGAATTCACCCAACTCATAGGTATTTTGATGATACAATCACGATGGGCTGGGCCCTTGACCGTTTTAAAAAGTCTTATCTGATGATTCCATCTTATGGAACAAAATTCCATCAAAGCCAGTGGTTAAAAGCCCATCATGCTAAAAAAAAAAATTATTCTTGCCACCCTGTTAACACAAGAATAGGCCAAATACAATAGAGCCCAAGATCAATCATACACATGATGTGGGTCTTTAGTGAAAATGGGAAACTGGAGAGAGAAAATTATGTTTCAAAACCTACAGTACACCAGTTGTTAGATTCTAGTCTTGCCTAATGTTTTCAATTTTATTATTTTCTTTTTTTTTTTTTTTCTTTTTTGAGACGGAGTCTCACTCTGTCACCCAGGCTGGAGTGCAGTGGCCGGATCTCAGCTCACTGAAAGCTCCACCTCCCGGGTTCACGCCATTCTCCTGCCTCAGCCTCCCGAGCAGCTGGGACCACAGGCGCCCGCCACCTTGCCCGGCTAGTTTTTTGTATTTTAGTAGAGATGGGGTTTCACAGTGTTAGCCAGGATGGTCTCGATCTCCTGACCTCGTGATCCGCCCGTCTTGGCCTCCCAAAGTGCTGGGATTACAGGCTTGAGCCACCGCACCTGGCCTCAATTTTTATTATTTTCTACAGTTTGAACAGAATTCTAATTTTTTCTTGGCTACAAGTCTTCAAAATAATGTTTTCAATTTTTCTCTTCTGGTTTTCCCCATTTTTCTTTCTCTTTTTCTTTTTTTTTAGATAGAGTCTCATTCTGTCACCAGGCTGGCGTGCAGTGGCATGATCTTGGCTCACTGAAACCTCGCCTCCCAGGTTCAATTGATTCTCCTGCCTCAGCCTCCCAAGTACCTGGGACTACAGGTGTGTGCCATCATGCCTGGCTAATTTTTTTTTTCTTTGAGACGGAGTCTCGCTCTGTCGACCAGGCTGGAGTGCAGTGGCACGATCTCGGCTCACTGCAAGCTCTGCCTCCCAGGTCCATGCCATTCTCCTGCCTCAGCCTCCCAAGTAGCTGGGACCACAGGTGCCCACCACCACACCCAGCTAATTTTTTTGTATTTTTAGTAGAGACGAGGTTTCACTGTGTTAACCAGGATGGTCTTGATCTCCTGACCTCATGATCCACCTGCCTTGGCCTCCCAAAGTGCTGGGATTACAGGCGTGAGCCACTGAGCCTGGCCTCCCCCATTTTTCTTAATTTGAAGTCACTGAAAACTAAGCTATGCTTTCTTTTTTTTTTTTTAAGACGGAGCCTCGCTCTGACGCCCAGGCTGGAGTGCAGTGGCGCTATCTTGGCTCACTGCAAGCTCCGCCTCCCGGGTTCACACCATTCTCCTGCCTCAGCATCCCAAGAAGCTGGGACTACAGGCGCCTGCCACCACGCCTGGCTAATTTTTTTTGTATTTTTAGTAGAGACGGGATTTCACCGTGTTAGCTAGTCTGGTCTCAATCTCCTGACCTTGTGATCCACCTGCCTTGGCCTCCCAAAGTGCTGGGATTACAGGCGTGAGCCACCGCGCTCGGCCAAGCTATGCTTTCTTAAAGCCCTGGGAACTGAAGATAAACAGTTTAAACTTCAGAAGAAAATACCAGCAACCTATTTACATACATAAGCCACTTTCATACCTGCCTACTGATGTATGGACTTCAGAGTAATGTGGCCTATATTGATTTTCCAGGATTGTTCTCTTGTTTGTTGTTGTTTTTCTCCCTTCCTTCCCCTATTTTCTCTTCACAGGACATGAGACTTCACTACTTGTTAAAAATGAGCTTTCATAATAACTCGAGACTTACCTATCCAGGAATAAGCCATCCTAGCCACGAGAGATCAGACAAAACCTGCGACCAGAGACTCATTTTCTTATGAAACACTTTCTCCAGAAGATGTTAAAAAAGAAAAAGAGGAAACGTGAAAGGAAAATAAATCTTGGGGTTGCCAAATCACTAAACTGAAGGGAAAAGTCAAGCTGGGAACTGCTTAGGGCGTCCCATTGTATCCCGAGTCACCCTCTGCTCAGTGAGATCAATGCATATCTGATTGCCTCCTTGGGAGAGGCTAGTCAGAAGCTCAAAAGAGCGCAACCATCTGTCTCTTCTCTACCTACAACGTGGAAGCCCCTCCCCGCTTCCAGTTGTCCTGCCCTTGCTTTGAGTTGTCCCGCCTTTCTGGACCGAACCAATGTTCATCTTACGTATGTTGATGGATGTCTCATGTCTCTCTAAAATGTATAAAACGAAACTGTGCTCTGACCACCTTGGGCACAAGTCATCAGGCCCTCCTGAGGTCATGTCACAAGCACGTGTCGACCTTGGCAAATAAACGTTCTAAATTAACTGAGATCTGTCTCAGCTATTCAGGGTTCACAGGCTGCTGCTCCCCAGCTCCTGGATGGCCTGAGTTAGGCAAGTTCCCACGGATGCTTTCTCACCAGCAAACGTATTACAATAGTACTGTTATCGGAAAGGGGTCCTGATCCAGACCCCAAGAGAGAGTTCTTGGATTTTGCGCAAGAAAGAATTGGAGGCAAATCCCTAGTGTAAAGTCAAAGCAAGTTGATGAAGAAAGTAAAGGAGTGAAAAGAATGGCCACTCCATAGACAGCAACGCTGAGGGCTGCTGGCTGCCCGTTTTCACGGTTGTTTCTTGATGATATGCTAAACAAGGGGTGGATTGTTCATGCCTCCCTTTTTAGACCATATAGCCTAACTTCCAGACACTGCCATGGCATCTGTAAACTGTCATGGTGCTGGTGGGAGTGCAGCAGTGAGGATGGCCAGAGGCCACTCTCATTGCCATCTTGGTTTTGGTGGATTTTGTCCGGCTTCTTTGTGGCAACCTATTTTATCAGTGAGGTCTTTTTTTTTTTTTTTTGAGACAGAGTCTCGCTCTGTCGCCCAGGCTGGAGTGCAGCGGCCGCGATCTCGGCTCACTGCAAGCTCCGCCTCCCAGGTTCACACCATTCTCCTGCCTCAGCCTCCCAAGCAGCTGGGACCACAGGCGCCCGCTACCACGCCCGGCTAATTTTTTGTATTTTTAGTAGAGACGGGGTTTCACCGTGTTAGCCAGGATGGTCTCGATCTCCTGACCTCGTGATCTGC
>NW_016812536.1:94890-98430 GCF_001698545.2 Rhinopithecus bieti
CCCTCCCCTCCCCTCCCCTCCCTTCCTTCCTTCTTTCAGATAGGGTCTCACTCTATCACCCAGGCTAGAGTACAGGAGCAAAATCACAGTTCACCGCACCCTCTACCTCCCAGGTTCAAGCATTCCTCCCACTTCAGCCTCCCGAGTAGCTGGGACTACAGGCACTCACCACCATGCCTGGCTAATTTTTGTATTTCTGGTAGAGACGGGGGTCTCTTTGTTGTCCAGGCTGGTCTTGAATTCCTGGCCTCAAGCAATCCTCCTCGGCCTTCCAGAGTTCTGGGATCATAGGCTTGAACGACCATGGCTGAGCTGAACCACTGCTATTTTTGATGTGGATTTAAGGGCCTCGTGGAAGTCCATAGCCAGCCAGCAGGAGGGTGAAGAGAAAGTGTGCAGGTTTGGGCAGGGCGTTTTTATGCACCAGGCTTGGGAGTGGTACACATATCATTTCTACCCAAATAAATTCCAGGACTCAATGACACAACCTAGTTGCGAAAGGGACTGGGAAACAGAGGCCTTGGCTGAGAAGTGTGTTCTATCTTGAGCCAGTAGTTAGGACATCAGCTTTCTGACTCCTCAAGTTTGTCAACTATGGCAGAGCCACCCTCCAGGGGCACCCGTCGTACGGTGTTATTTCTGGGAGATGTATTTCTAGAAGCTTGTATTAGACACTTCCCAATGATTCTGTAGGCACCAACTCCCTGTATTAAATCCCTTTCCACTCAAAGTGGCCACACATAGGTCTGTAATCTATACCGGAACTGTGGCTGTCAGTCAGTGAGACACTGAGGACCTGTAAGCCACGGTGTGAGGGGTCACTTGAAGCGGTGTGGATGATATCAGCCCTGGGGGTGAGCAGGCAACCCATGACCTAGATGCCAGAATCCTCAGTGAATGATAGGATGTGCTTGGCCAAGACTGCTCTATCTCCAGTGCCTCAACTTTGGGGTGTGTGCATGTGACATAAACGTTCCTTCTGTTCATGTGTGCATTCATTGATTATCCATCCAGCATGCAATCATTTAGCATTTATGTGTGCTCAGTTCTGTGGCTGAATAAGAAAAGCAGATTTCCAACAATATAAGCTAAAACCCATCTATTGCAATACATGCTGATTAAAATGTAATAATAAAATGGCCGGGCGCGGTGGCTGAAGACTGTAATCCCAGCACTTTGGGAGGCCGAGNGGATGTTCAAGACAAACCAGAAAGTCCAAGCATGTCATGAATGGTCTCTGTAAATCACAACAAGAGGATTTGTAAAAAAAAACCCCAAAATTTTTATATGATCAAGTTGTCTATAATTAAAGGGAAGTGACATGGTCTTTCTAGAGATTGGGCTTGATGTAAAAAAAAATATTTGCACACTAAATAATTGGATAGAACAATGAAATGTTCTTAAAGGATTAATTGACTTAATAAATTATAAGAGATTTAATTTTTTAATGCAATGTTCAACTTTTATTGCATCTTGCTGTTTTTGTTTTCTCTCCCCTTTTAAAGGATGCAAAATAGTAATGCTCTCCTTAAACTCATTTTCAGCTCATATAAGTTTTTTTCCTTGAGTTCTGTTTTTTGTGGCTTGATGCTAACAATATTTTCTTAAAGGTATAAAGGAAATGTTTTCTTCCAACATAATATTCTGTGCAGTGCAGAAGGTCTTTTCTTTTACCTTCTGGTAACTGGCCTAACACATTTTATGGTTTATCAAAACAATTCCTATGCCATTATTATTAAGTTGTGATTTGCTTAGGAAGAAACTGAGATTTTTAAAAAAATGTTTTAAATTAAGGATATTACATCCGTGTATCCTTCTGTATATAGTTTTAAAGTCCTTATGGCATTGAGTTATAGGACTTTGACTCCTGGGCCTAAAAAGGACACCAAGTCCTGCTAAATCTTAAACACTGACAGCAATTCAAGCCTCATTTTCGGGCCTGGTAGAAAGTGCCAAATAAACTGCATTCCTGAGACACAGAAACTGAAGCTATTCAACTTCTGAAGGCCCAAGGCTGAGTGTGGAAGAGGTGGACATGTGAGGGTGTAAGGGCCAATTTGAGAGATAAATAATTTCAGTTTCTCTGTAAATTAATCATTACTGTCAAAGGCATACAGATGCAAGACCGGAATATGAGTCCTGTGTCAGATTAATACGTTTTCTTGAAGCTTTAACTGACTCCTTAATAAAGGTTATAAAAGGCTTGTGGAAGTTGTATGTTATGGTCAAGATTAAAATTTTACAGATTGTTTATAAAATTTTGAAAAACAAATTTAACTGGCTTCATGCTTTTTTTTTATTAAGGCTTATTGTTTGGAAAATTAAGTCTTCTCTCTCAAAGAATGAAAGCTTTTGCCTCTTTTTTTTTTAATCCTTGAGCTTGATTTACTTCAATTACTTGATTTGCTTGAATCCTTGAATTACTTATTTTACAATGCCCTGTGATATCAAGTGTTTTAAACCTTTGATATTTGACAAACTTTCCAAAATCAAATTATAAATTATGTCTTTTCTGACCAAATTAATCCTTTAAGATATTAGCTTTCCTAAAGTCAAAAGAATGACATAGTTTGGCTTATTGGTATAAAAATTATATAGAAAGTGTGCTTTCCTTTAAGGAATCAAACTTGACTTATGGAGTCAATAAAAGCCCTGAGGGAAAACTGACCTTAGACCTTTTCCACAGTCCCTGTACAGCATAAAGAATGTAAAGTCGAGTCCCTGTGGCAATTAGACCTTGTCCACAGTCCCTGTACAGCATAAAGTAAAGAATGTAAAGTTGAGTCCCTGTGGCAATTAGACCTTGTCCACAGTCCCTGTACAGGGTAAAGTAAAGAAAATGTAAAGTCAAGTCCCTGTGGTAAGTAAAGAATGTCGCTTTCTGGCTGGGTGTGGTGGCTCACGCCTGTAATCCCAGCACTTTGGGAGGCCAAGGCGGGCGGATCACGAGGTCAGAAGATTGAGACCACCCTGGCTAACATGGTGAAACCCTGTCTCTACTAAAAAATGAAATTAAAAAAAAATTAGCTGGGCGTGGTGATGGGCGCCTGTAGTTCCAGCTACTCAGGAGGCTGAGGCAGGAGAATGGTGTGAACCCAGGAGGCGGAGCTTGCAGTGAGCCAAGTTTGCGCCACTGCACTCCAGCCTGGGTGACAGAGCAAGACTCCATCTCAAAAAAAAAAAAAAAAAAGAATGTCACTTTCTGATAGGCCCAGGGACACTAAGATTATCTTGGGACTTCAAGAGGAGAGGAATTCACCCAACTCATAGGTATTTGATGATACCAATCCATGGCTGGGCTTGACTTTTAAAAAGTCTTATCTGAGATTCCATCTATGGAACAAAATTCCATCAAAGCCAATTTAAAAGCCTATGTAAAAAAAAAAATTATTCTTGCCACACTGTATACAAAGAATCAGGCCAAATACAATAGAGCAAATCAATCTCACCATGATTTGTCTTTAGTAAAAATGGGAAACTGGAGAGAGAAAAATTATGTTTCAAAACCTACAGTACACCAGTTGTTAGATTCTAGTCTTG
>NW_016812536.1:101578-105922 GCF_001698545.2 Rhinopithecus bieti
GTGAGTTCTTTTTTTTTTTTTTTTGAGACAGAGTCTCGCTCTGTCGCCCAGGCTGGAGTGCAGCGGCCGCGATCTCGGCTCACTGCAAGCTCCGCCTCCCAGGTTCACACCATTCTCCTGCCTCAGCCTCCCAAGCAGCTGGGACCACAGGCGCCCGCTACCACGCCCGGCTAATTTTTTGTATTTTAGTAGAGACGGGGTTTCACCGTGTTAGCCAGGATGGTCTCGATCTCCTGACCTCGTGATCTGCCCGTCTCAGCCTCCCAAAGTGCTGGGATTACAGGCGTGAGCCACTGCACCCGGCCAGCGAGGTCTTTCTTAACTGTATTCTTGTGTCATCTCCTATCTCATCCTGTGACTTAGAATGCCTTATCATCTGGAAATGCAGCCCAGTAGGTCTCAGCCTTATTTTACACAGCCCCTATTCACGATGGAGTTGCTCTGGTTCAAATGCCTCTGACAGTACCTACTTCACTGTGTTGGTGGGAGGGGTAAATGCATCAACATGAGCCAGATGCTTAGCGAGGGCTGCATGTGGCACACCGGTGTTGTTATTATGGTTACTGTCATTATGCAGTGATGGGTGGTATTGGGTCAGGCCATGAGAACCTCCAGACAGGGGGTTCTGCCAGAGAAGGGGGCATTTAGCTGAGACCTGAGGCCTGACAGGGATTATTTGGGTGAGGAGACTGTAAGATTGCTAAAGACAACTTTTCAGGTGAGTTACGACCAAGGGTCATGCTTTGTTATAGTCTCATGTGCAAGGTGAAGGCCCTGATGGACCCCTTTGAAGATTCACTCAGGGAAGGAACAAGAACCACCATCAGCCTCGACACAGAAACACCCTGTGGTTACAGGTCACATGGCCTGTGAGTGACAGTCGTCTGCTGGGTGGGTGCCCAAAAGCAAGCCCAACAGTTCACAAAATTACCATTTTATCAGGAATGCTACTTTCTCTCTCTCTCTCTTCCTTTCTTTCTTTCTTTCTAAATTTTATTTTGGCTGGACACGGTGGCTCACGCGTGGAATCCCAATACTTTGGGAGGCCAAGATGGGTGGATCACTTGAAGTTGGGAGTTCGAGACCAACCTGACCAACATGGAGAAACCCCGTCTCTACTAAAAATACAAAATTAGCCGGGAGTGGTGACGGGCGCCTGTAATCCCAGCTACTCAGGAGGTTGAGGCAGGAGAGTCAAGTGAAACTCCGTCTCAAAACAAAAAAATATATATTTTATTTTTTGGAGAAAGAGTCTCAGTCACTCAGGCTGGAGTGCAGTGATGCGATCACAGCTCACTGAAACCTCTGCCTCCTGGGTTCAAGCGATTCTCCTGCCTCAGCTGCCCGAGTAACAGGGACTACAGGTGCGTGCCACCACTCCCTGCTAATTTTTATACTTTTAGTAGAGACAGGGTCTCACCATGTTGGCCAGGCTGGTCGCAAACTCCTGTCCTCAAGTAAGCCGCCTGCCTCGACCTCCCAAAGTGCTGGAATTACAGGTGTGAGCCATTGCACCCAGCTTCCTTTTTTTGAGATAGGGTCTTGCTGTGTCGCCCAGGCTGCAGTGCAATGGCACAATCTCAGCTCACTGCAGCCTCGACTTCCTGGGCTCAGACGATCCTCCAACGTCAGCCTCCCAGATAGCTGGGACTGCACAGGTACGGGCCACCAAGCCTGGCTAATTTTTTGTATTTTTAGTAGAGATGGGGTTTCACTGTGTTGCCCAGGGTGATCTTGAACTCCTGGGTTCAAGCCATCTGCCTGCCTCGGCCTCCCAAGGTGCTGGGACTACAGGTTTCAGCCACCTTGCCCAGCCCAGACATGCCAGTTTCTTCTCAGAAGGAAGTTCTGCACTGATCACGTTCTTTTCCAGTAGGTTTCTTTATTTTTATTTATTTTTTATTTTTTATTTTTTTTTGAGAGGGACGTCTCGCTCTGTCGCCCAGGCTGAGTGCAGTGGCTGGATCCAGCTCACGGCAAGCGCCTCCGCCTCCCGGGTCACGCCATTCTCCTGCCTCAGCTCCCAAGTGGCTGCGATTACAGGCGCCCGCCACCTCCGCCCGGCTAGTTTTTTTGTATTTTTTGTAGAGACAGGGGTTTCACCACGTGTTCCGCCAGGATGGGTCCTCCGCATCTCCTCGACCTCAGTGATCCGCCTCTCGGCCTCCCAAAATGCTGGGACTACAGGCTTGAGCCACCGCGCCCGGCCTATTTTTATTTTTTATTTTTGAGACAGAGTCTCACTCTGTTGCCCAGGCTGGAGTGCAGTGGCATGATCTTGGCTCAGTACAACCTCTTCCTCCTGGGTTCAAGTGATTCTCCTGCCTCAGCCTCCCGAGTAGCTGGGATTACAGGCACGTGCCACCATGCCTGGCTAATTTTTGTATATTTAGTGGAGATGGGGTTTCACCACGTTGGTCAGGCTGGTCTCGAACTCCTGACCTCGTGATCTGCCCACCTCGGCCTCTCAAAGTGCTGGGATTACAGTTGTGAGCCACTGCGCTCGGCTTTTCCAGTGCTTTCAAGGAATTAGGCGGAGCCCAGAAGGAAGCTCTTCTAAAGCAGATCTATGCCCTGAAGTGGCTGCAGAGAGCAGCCTCCAGAACTGGTGTCTGTGGCAGCCAAGACCTCCCCAGTGCAAAGCCCATGGCAGATCAGGCCATGATGGGAGGAGAGGCAGCCATCATTGCACAGATCCAAGAGCTCAAGGAACGCAAGGTCTGTGGGGTGAACCCATGAGTAGGTCATAGTCCAGTGTTTCAGGGCAGGGCAGGGGAACGTTAACCCAGGAAGAGACAACAGACACCAAACTCATTGCACCATTTTGCAAATCTCATTCAGCCAAATCCAGAGGAATGGATGTTGGAGGAAAATGATCCTAAATCAGGTGGAACGGAGGCAATCACCACAGGTCCTGGATTGGAAGGGCTGGTGGTTTGTCTGGGAGGGGACTGCTTGTGCTCTGGTTCTTAAAACCAAGACCCGTGCAGCCCAGGGGAATGAAGGTAACATACTAGAAACTCCTTGGTTTACGGGGGAAAAGGCATCCACAGCCTGAAGGAGACAAGAATGGATCGTGCTTCACCCGCTCTGCCATCTCCTAACTGTCCCGTGAGATGGCCTGCAGGACACCTCTCACCAAGACGTTAAGGGGCATACTGTGAAGTGGGGAGGGGAGTGACAGCACCCTGAGCAAACTCTCTGAAGGCTGCTGGGGACGAACGGGACAATGCTGCCAGGAAACAAGTGAGGAGACCCTGGGTGGGCTGAGGTCACATGGTCAGCCGGGCAGGCGAGGTCACCGTGCTGGGCAGGCAGAGTGGTGGCCTCACAGACCTTGGACTCATTTGCCAAGGAGTTGCCCTCCAGGACAAAAGCAGAGGGCAGCACAGGGGTGAAGGGGCAGCAGTGGTGGAAAAACCCTGGGTCTCAGGCCTGGGGCTGCTCGCGGGGCAGGGTGTTTGAAGTTCCTCTTGCAGTTCCTGGATGTGAGTCATTCCCAGACCCTCTGCTAGAGGGACACATCGACGGAAACACCCAAGGCTGTGGATGGCTTCCCCCAGGCTCCCCTGAAGGGAGGCGAAGCCCTTGGCAGGATGGCTGTGTCCTGGAGGAAGGGACGCCCAGGCTCTCAGGGACTGCTGGGCACTGGGTCTGAGCTGACACCTCTTCCCAGACACTATGATGTCTCCACAGTCCTTGGTCAGAGGAGGGCTTTGGGGTCAAGTGAGACATGCTTCTGGGTCACAGTCTGTCGCACAACGGACACCGTGGGGGTGTGCGAATCCATCTTGTGTTAATTTCCCCGGTTGTCTTTTTTCTTTCCTTTCTGAGACAGTCTCGCTCTGTCACCCAGACTGGAATGCAGTGACACAGACACGACTCACTGCAGCCTCGACCTTGACCTCAAGCGATCCTCCCACCTCAGCCTCCTGAGTAGCTGGGACTACAGGCACGAACCACACCTCGCTAATTTTAAATTTTTTTATAGAGCCTGTGTTGCTCAGGCTTGTCGCATACTCCTGAGCTCAAGCAATCTGCTCACCTTAGCCTCCCAAAGTGCTGGGATTACAGGTGTGAGCCACTGTGCCCGGCCATCTCCCCAGTTCTCAAACATGTTATTTGAGTAGAAATTCTGAGCAGCTGGCCAGTGTGCACACGCTCTGCTGACTTGGAGAAGGGCTCTCAAGGTGGGAAGCCCAAGGCAGGCTCCTGGAGCTCCCCTCCTTTATCAGCTGAGGAAACACCACCTACTCTGTCATGTAAAACTCAAAATCTCAGTGGCTTAATATAAAGATCTATCTTCCTTCCTTCCTTTCTCCCTCCCTCCCTCCCCCACCCCTC
>NW_016812536.1:107800-122043 GCF_001698545.2 Rhinopithecus bieti
AACATTCTTTTCTTTTCTTTTTTTTTTTTTTTTTTTTTGAGACAGAGTCTCGTATGTCGCCCAGGCTGGAGTGCACTGGTGCGATCTTGGCTCATTACAACCTCCGCCTCCGGGGTTCAAGTGATTCTCCTGCCTCAGCTTCCCGAGTAGCTGGAATCACAGGTGCCTGCCACCATGCCCTGCTATTTTTTTTTTGTATTTTTAGTAGAGATGGGGTTTCACTGTGTTGGCCAGGCTGATCTTGAACTCCTGACCTTGTGATCTGCCCGCCTCGGACTCCCAAAGTGCTGGGATTACAGGCGTGAGCCACTGTGCCCAGCCCAGCATTCTTTTATATACATAGTTGAGCTTGAAAATAAAACAAAGGCTATCCCAGGAGACACAAAATGAAGAGGAAAGTGAAACCAGCAGGGTAAATGAGTATGAAATCTGGGCTTCTCAATACTAGGAACTTAAAGCCTTGGGTTTTAAGGCTACGTAGGAGGCAAAAGACAGAGACTCGGGCCTGTGCAATATAAGAAGATGCTCACATAAAATCAGGACTTTTGAAGACCCACAGTCTCAGTAAGAGGCTAGAAAAAGTAGGAAAGAAATCTGCTTTCCAGGAAAGAGAAATGAATTTTTTTTTTTTTTTTTTTGAGATGGAGTCTCACTCTGTTGCCCAGGCTGGAGCGCAATGGCACAATCTCAGCTCACTGCAACCTCCACCTCCCAGGTTCAAGCAATTCTCTTGTCTCAGCCTCCCAAGTAGCTGGTATTACAGGCACCCGCCACTATGCCTGGCTAACTTTTTCTATTTTTAGTAGAGACGGGATTTCTCCATGTTGGTCAGGCTGGTCTCGAACTCCCGACCTCAGGTGATCCACCTGTCTCAGCCTCCCAAAGTGCTGGGATTACAGGCATGAGCCACCACACCCAGCTGAGAAATGAAATATTTTGTAATGACCTCACCACTAGATAGAAATCAGCGACAATTTATGGCCGGGCGCGGTGGCTCATGCCTGTAATCCCAGCACTTTGGGAGGCTGAGGTAGGCGGATCATGAGGTCAGGAGTTTGAGACCAGCCTGGCCAAAATAGTGAAACCCCGTCTCTACTAAAATTAGCCAGGTGTGCTAGCGGGCGCCTGTAATCCCAGCTACTCAGGAGGCTGAGGCGGGAGAATCGCTTGAACCCGGGAGGTGGAGGTTGCAGTGAGCTGAGATCATGCCACTGCACTCCAGCCTGGGTGACAGTGTAAAACTCTGTCTCAAAAAAAAAAAAAAAAGTAACCAGACTAAGCAATTTAACAAGGTCACAGGCTACAAAGTTTATATGCAAAAGATGGTTGTGTGATGGGTTGAGGTGGGTGCATCCCTTGAGTTCAGGAGTTTGAGACCAGCCTGGGCAACATGGTGAAAACCTGTGTATTTTGTGTTTCTCTACTAAAAATACAAACATTAGCTGGGCATGGTGGTGTATGCCTGTAGTCCTAGTTACTCAGGAGGCTGAGGTGGGAGGATAGCTTGAGCCTGGGAAGTTAAGGCTGCAGTGAGCCGAGATCATGCCACTGCATTCCATCCTGGGCAACAAAGTGAGACTCTGTCTCAAAAAAAAAAAAAAAAAAAGGTGATTTTTGTATATTATCAACAATTAGAAAATGAGGCTGGTACGGTGACTCACGCCTGTAAACCCAGCACTTTGGGAGGCCAAGGCAGGTGGCTCACCTGTCAAGAGTTCACGACCAGCCTGGCCAACATGTTGAAACCCTGTCTCTACTAAAAATAAAAAAATTAGCCGGCATGGTGGCGGGTGCCTGTAATCCCAGCTACTTGGGAGGCTGAGGCAGGAGAATCACTTGAACCCAGGAGGCAGAGGTTGCAATGAGCCAAGATCATGCCATTGTACTCCAGCCTGGGCAACAAGAGCGAAACTCTGCCTCAAAAAAAAAAAAAAAAAAAAAAAAAAAAAAAAATTAGAAAATGAAATTAAAATTATATTAAAATTTTATTTGTAATACATGAAATAACACAAAATTTTAGGAATGAATTTAGCAAAAATGTGTAAGAACGCTACACTGAAAACTACTAAACATTGCTGAGATAAATTAAAGAGGACCAAAATATGTGGGAGGCTAAGGCAGGAGGATTGCTTGAAGTCAGGAGTTTGAGACCAGCCTTGGCAATAAAGCAAGACCCTGCTCCTACAAAATAAATAAGGAAATAAATGAGGGAATATACTATGTTCATATAATAGAAAAATCAATGTTAGTAAGACGTCTATTCTCTCAGTATATTTATAGATTCAATGCGATACCAGTCAAATTCCCAGCAGGCTTTCCTGGGGAGTTAGAAATTGACAAGTTGATCCTAAAATTTATATAGAAATAAAAATGACCTAGAATAGCCAACAAATTAAAAAAGAACAAAGCTACAGGACTTATCTGCTTTCAAGACTTACTATAAAGTTACAGAAATTAAACAGTATGGAATTGAAGAAAGTTATACAGATCAAAGGAAAAGAATAGAGACAGTCCAGAAATAGACCCACACATATGTGGTCAACTGATTTTCAACAAAAGTGCAAAGGCAATTCAGTGGGAAAAGGAAGTCTTTAAAAATGTTGCCGAGAGGTCCCTAGAATAGTCAAACACATTGAGAAAGAAAGCAGAACCATGGTTCTAAGAGCTGGTGGAAAGGAGACTAGAGGAATTACTGTTCATTGAGTAGAGTTTAACATGGGGTGATGAAAATGTTCTGGAGATGGTGGTGAGTTCACTTAATGACACAAAATTGTACACTTAAAAATTGTTAAAATGGTAAATTTTGTTACGTATATTTTACCACAATAAAACTAAATTTAAAATCTTAAAATGATTCTGAAACAACTGGACATGCTCCTCCCAAACAAAATATGAACAGCTACCTTTTCTTGACACCAAAACCAAAAATTAACTTGAAATTGATTACAGACCTAAATGTAAATGTAAAACTACACAGCCTGGGCAACATGATGAGACCCCCGTCTCTTTCTTTTTTTCTTTTTTTTTTGAGACAAATTCTCGCTCTGTCGCCCAGGCTGGAGCGCAGGGGCGTGATCTCGGCTCACTTCAACCTCTGCCTCCCGGTTCAAGTGATCCTCCTGCCTCAGCCTCCTGTGTAGCTGGTAACACAGGCGTGCGCCAACGTGCCCAGCTGATTTTTGTATTTTTAGTGGAGACAGGGTTTTGCCATGTTAGCCAGGCTGGTCTCAAACTCCTGACCTCAGGTGATCCACGCGCCTTGGCCTCCCAAAGTGCTGGAATTACAGGTATGAGTCACCGGGACTGGCCCCTCATCTCTTAAAAAAAAATGAAATGATACAAAAAATTAGCTGGGCACGGTGGCAGGCGCCTGTAGTCCCAGCTACTAAGGAGGGTGAGGCAGGAGAATGGCGTGGACCCGGGAGGTGGAGCTTGCAGTGAGCTGAGATCACACCACTGCACTACAGCCTGGGTGACAAGGCGAGACTCCGTCTCAAAAAAAAAAAAAAAAAAAAAAAAAAAAATAAAATAAAATAAAATAAAATAAAACTATAAAACACAGGAAAAAATTTTTGTGATCTTGTAGTAGGCAAAGATTTTTTAGAGTGAACCCAAAGAATATGAGAACAATTAAACAAAAAAGATAAATTGAATTCTATAATAATGGAAGACTTTGGTTCTTTGAAAGAGGCTATTACGAAAATGAAACGGCAAGCCAAGAAATTAGAGAACTTTTGCAATACATGTATCTTATAAAAACTTGTATCCAGGGCCGGGCGCAGTGGCTCACACCTGTACTCCCAGCACTTTGGGAGGCCAAGGTGGATGATCACGAGGTCAGGAGATCAAGACCACCCTGGCTAACACGGTGAAACCCCATCTCTATTAAAAATACAAAAAATTAGCTGGGTGTGGTGGCGGGCACCTGTAGTCCCAGCTACTCGGCAGGCTGAGGCAGGAGAATGGTGTGAGCCCGGGAGGCGGAGCTTGCAGTGAGCTGAGATTGCGCCATTTGCACTCCAGCCTGGGGGACAGAGCGAGACTCTGTCTCAAAACAACAACAACAACAACAAACACAACAAAACACTTGTATCCAGATTATATAAGGAGCTCCTAAATTTTAATAACTCAAACCACTCAGTTTTTAGAAATGGCAATAGACTAGAACAGACACTTCAGGAAAGAAGCTATGTGAACAGCCAATGAGCCACTCCCCAGCAGCCCTAACTCCCTTTGCGTGGTGTGGCCGACTCTCTGGCTTTTGTTGGCTTCTTCATCTCCGATCCCATCTGTGTCATTCCAATCATAACCCATTTGATCTAACACTAGGACGGATTTATTATTTAAAAATATACATAGTTCTAGGGCCAGGTGCGGTGACTCAGGCCTGTAATCCCAGCAATTTGGGAGGCCGAGGTGGGTGGATCACTTGAGGCCAGGAGTTCGAGACCAGCCTGGCCAACATGGTGAAACCCGGTCTCTACTAAAAATACAAAAATTAGCCAGGCATGGTGGTAGATGCCTATAGTCCCAGCTACTTGGGAGGCTGAGGCACGATAATTGCTTGAACCTGGGAGGCAGAGGTTGCAGTGAGCTGAGATTGTGCCATTGCACCCCAGCCTGGGTGACAGAATGAGATTCTGTATCAAAACAATAAAAATAAATAAATAAATAAATATATATAATTTTAAACATTTTAATCTGTAACTTTATAAGACTAGTCAAGCACAGCACTGATAAGGGGAAAACAGCAGAACAAGGAATTCCTTCTTTTTGTCTCTCCTGTGCTGTACCCTTAAACATGGTTATGATGGTAAACTGCATGTTATGTGCTTTTACTACAATAAAATAGGTACATAGATCTTAAATTATCAGTGGCTTTTGAGAGAGTGGAGAGGTAAACACAGGCAAAACACATAATCTTGAATGAAAAGATAATCAGAATCCTAAATGTGAAATTAACTAGACAAGTATTTCTCACTTTTAATTTCACATTTTTTTTTTTCTTTGAGACGGGGTCTCACTCTGTCTCCCAGGCTGGAGTGCAGTGGTGTGATCATAGCTCACTGCAGCCTTGACCTCCCAGGTTCAGGTGATCCTCCTGCCACAGCTTCCCAAGTAGCTGGGACCACAGGCACGTGCCACCACGTCCAGCAAATTTTTGTAATTTTGTAGAGATGGGTCTCACTTTGTTGCTCAGGTTGTTCTTAAACTTCTAAGCTCAAGTGATCTGCTCACCTTGGCTTACCAAAGTGCTGGGATTACAGGTGTGAACCACCTTGGCCAACTAATTCCACATTTCAATGTTAAAACGGTATTTTAAATTTAACACTCTAAGAATATACAACAAAGATCAGCCATTCCTTTACACTGCTGTTTTGCTGCTAGATATGGAGAACACACTCATTAGAATACACTCCAAAATTTGAACTAGCTTTTGATGATGATAAAATTTAGACTGTTTACCAGATGCAGGCATGGGCTAAGCATTTTACACACACTCACCTCATCTAGCCCACACAATGGCCCAGGAGGCTGAGAACTGACCTGTGAGCCTCTGAAGGCAGATACCTGCATCTCAACCAGGTCTGCCATCTGGCCAGAATGAATGAGGAAATTAAACAGTTTGTACTGCTGTCCCCAGCTTAGCTGAGCACACATGGAGACATATGAAGGCTAGGAAGCTTTCCCAGGCCACCTGGGTATTTGGTGGCTGAGCTGGGCATTTGCTCCCAAGTCCAGCTCTTGAACTTCTCTGGGAAATGTATTGTTCCTTGAAACCAAACTGCAGAAGTGCCATCAGATTTCAGGGACTAAAATTAGAAACTTGAACCCCTTCAGAGCCTTCCCTGTCTCCCAATCTGTATTTCTTCCAGTGTGGCTTTCTGCTCGAACCTGCTTAGCTTTGGATGTAAGGTGTGTTCAGGGTGGTAGGGCCCCAGACGCCCGCTGTAGTGTGGCTTTCTTCTCAAGACTGCGACTCGGTCACCAGCAGCTCCTGAGTTCACAGCTCTCCTATAGATCCTAAGAGTGGAACCAGTCTCCTCATTTTAAGAGACGTACAATCTTAGAACAGGATTCACACTGGCCCCGCTTGGGCAACATGAACACTGGCTTCTCTACTGACTAGCCAGAGTGGCCCTGGACAAGTTACCTGTTTGTTAAATGAGGACAGTAACAGTGGCTCCCTGAGTGACTTTGTGATGACTGAATGAGAGCTCAAAAACCTTAGTGAACAATCCATTTTCATAATTCTCACTGCACATTTCTTTTTCATTTAAACATTTTCCATAAATCTTTGTGGTGGTTCCAAGCAAAAAAGGTTTTTCTGTGAAACTGTCACTATTGCCAGCTTTGGAGTTTGAATTATATGACCCTTTGTGGTCCTGGCCACAAGGCCAAGGCATTGACATAAAAGAAGTGCTGGGCTAGTGGCACAAGAGACACATCCGGGTTATTCAGGTACTTACACAGATCCAGACCCAACACGAGCTTATAACTCCTGGTCATAAAATTCTCACAGAAACAATCCCCCAAGTATAAGAATCAGTCCACACCACAAAAGCAGAATCAGACCATCAAAAGTTCATATAATGAAACTATTGACCAGAAATTTTAAAATAAATATTTTGAAATGATTAAAATAAAGAAGAGGCTGGGCACAGTGCCTCATGCCTATAATCCCAGCACTTTGGGAGGCTGAAGCAGGTGGACTGCTTGAGTGTCAGGAGTTCGAGACCAGTCTGGGCAACATGGGGAAACCCTGTCTTTACAAAAAACTTTAAAAATTAGCTGGGCATGGTGTTGCACGCCTGTAATCCCAGGTACTTGGGAGGCTGAGGCAGGAGAATCACTTAAACCCAGGAGGCAAAGGTTGTAATGAGCCAAGATCACAACATTGCACTTTAGCCTGGGTGACAGAGTGAGATGCTGTCTCAATAATTAATAAATAAATATATACAGTCTAAAGGATGTACTCTCAGGAAAAAGAAAATTGAACCTAGAAGGAAAGAATGAGAGGCAAGAAGGCCAGGTGCTGTGGCTCACGCCTGCAATACCAGCACTTTGGGAGGCTAAGGCGGGTGGATCACCTGGGGTCAGGAGTTCGAGACCAGCCCAGCCAACATGGTGAAACCCCGTCTCTACTAAAAATACAAAAATTAGCAGGGCGTGGTGGCAAGTGCCTGTAATCTCAGCTACTTAGGAGGCTGAGGAAGGAGAACTGCTTGAACCTAGGAGGCGGAGGTTGCAGTGAGCTGAGACCCAGCCATTGCACTTCAGCCTAGGCGACAAGAGTGAAACTCTGTCTCAAAAACAAAACAAAACAAAACTCAGTAACATGTAACTAAGTCTAAAGAAGCATTTATTTTTCAACAGTGAAAGTAAGAGACGACTAATTTGGAGATAAAAACAACATGGACATCCGGATGAGAGGAGCGATTGGAGGTTAACTATTCTAAAGTCTTTTTATTACACAGAAGGTAGAGATACTAATTAACTTTAGACTTTGTTAATTATGCATGTGCAAAGTTTAAGTGTATTTATAAAAATGACAGAAAGAGAATGCATAACTTCCAAACCAATGGGAGTTGGAGGAAAGGAGAATAAAGAAAACTTGATCAATCCAATAGAGGCAGAAAGAGAAAAAAGAAGCAGAGAAAAAAAGTGCAAATGGCATGAAATAAGATGGTAAAAATCAGTGAAAGTATATCATTAATCACAATACGCATACTTTTAAAGATTAAAAATTGTGGCCGGGCGCGGTGGCTCAAGCCTGGAATCCCAGCACTTTGGGAGGCCGAGACGGGCGGATCACGAGGTCAGGAGATCGAGACCATCCTGGCTAACACGGTGAAACCCCGTCTCTACTAAAAAAAAATACAAAAACACTAGCCGGGCGAGGTGGCGGCGCCTGTAGTCCCAGCTACTCGGGAGGCTGAGGCAGGAGAATGGCGTAAACCCAGGAGGCGGAGCTTGCAGTGAGCTGAGATCCGGCCACTGCACTCCAGCCCGGGCGACAGAGCGAGACTCCATCTCAAAAAAAAAAAAAAAAAAAAAAAAATTGTCCGACTGGGTTTAAAAAAAATCTAACTGTACATGCTATTTAGGAAGCACACTGAATATAAAGACAGAAAGGATGAAAGGAAAATGATGGAAAGATACATGAGGCCATGAAGAAGTGTGCTGTAGCTATATTAACTGCTGGAAAAAATAAAATTAAGACAAAAAGCTTAATTAGAGATAAAGAATGGCCTCACATAATGATAAAAGGATGAATTTACCAGGAAGCTGTAATAATTTTAAACTTGTTAGCATTTAATGACAAAGCCATAAAGTCTATAAAACCAAAACTGGCAAAATTTCAAGAAGAGACTGACAAAGCCACTGCCAGAGCAGAGATACAAACACATTCCTCTCAGTAATTTATAAATCAAACAGACAAAATATTAGAAAGTACACAGAACATGTGAATAAAATAAACAAGCTTGATCTAATGGTGTTATGTGTGAATATAATGAATATATATGAATTAATATGTATCATAGATATGAATTATTGATTCATATATATGAATCAATATATGATATAGATATCAATATATATGATAAGAATAGATATATCTGTATCCAACAATTCCTACTGAATAAATAGGAAACATTTACAAAAATGGACCATGTAGAAGGATACAAAGAAAGTCTTCACAGAACCTCAAAATAATCAGTAGTATCCAGATACCTTCTCTGACCATATATAATAAATTATCTGTATCCAGGGGTTAGTCTTCCCCCAACAAAATATGCATTTGAAAATACAAATAAGCATACTTTTCAGCAATTCCCAAGCCAAAATAGGTAATTGGTATTAGAAAATCAGAACAAAACGGCCAGGGGCAGTGGCTCATGCCTGTAATCCCAGCAGTTTGGGAGGCTGAGGTGGGTGGATTACCTTAGGTCAGGAGTTCAGGACCAGCCTGGCCAACACAGTGAAACCATCTCTACTAAAAAATACAAAAATTAGCTGGGTGTGGTGGTGGGCACCTGTAATCCCAGCTATTTGGGAGGCTGAGACGGGAATTGTTTGAACTCAGGAGGCGGAGGTTGCAGTGAGCCAAGGTCACGCCACTGCACACTCCAGCCTGGACGACAGAGCGAGGCTCCATCTCAAAAAAAAAAAAAAAAAAAAAAAATTCAGAACAAAACTAAATGAAACTACTACTTATCAAGAATTAAGGGAACAGGTGTGTGACTGTAGTCTCAACTACTCGGGAGGCTGAGGCAGGAGGATGGCCTGAGCCCAGGAGTGGGAGAGTGGGAGGCTGCAGTGAGCTATGATCCCACCAGTCTAGGCAACAGAGTGATACTCTGTCAAAAAAAAAAAAAAAAAAACAGGTTGGTCTGAGTGCACTCAGTGGGGTTTACAGCTAACTGATCACAACTAGCCACAGTTACTTGTTCCTTCTTCACTCTCACTGTTTCACTTGACTAGCTTTAAAAAGCAAATTTTTTTTTAAAGGAGAGCTTAACGGACATAACGAAAGTGGTACTTGGAAATTTATAGGTTTATGAAGAAACACAGAAAAAAAGACAAAAGAGAAACACTAAAAATTAATAAGCATTAAGCTCCATTTAGAAAAAGAATCAGGCTGGATGTGGTGGCTCACGCCTGTAATCCCAGCACTTTGGGAGGCCGAGACGGGCGGATCACGAGGTCAGGAGATCGAGACCATCCTGGCTAACACGGTGAAACCCCGTCTCTACTAAAAAATACAAAAAACTAGCCGGGCGAGGTGGCGGGCGCCTGTAGTCCCAGCTACTCGGGAGGCTGAGGCAGGAGAATGGCATAAACCCGGGAGGCAGAGCTTGCAGTGAGCTGAGATCCGGCCACTGCACTCCAGCCTGGGCGACAGAGTGAGACTCCGTCTCAAAAAAAAAAAAAAAGAAAAGAAAAAGAATCAGACTGGATGCGGTGGCTCACGCCTGTAATCTCAGCACTTTGGGAGGCCGAGGTGTGCGGATCACCAGAGGTCGGGGGTTCAAGACCAGCCTGGCGAACATGGTGAAACCCGTCTCTACTAAAAATACAAACATTAGCTGGGCGCGGTGGCTCACACCTGTAATCCCAGCATTTTGGGAGGCCAGGATGGGCAGATCACGAGGTCAAGAGTTTGAGACCAGCCTGACCAACATAGTGAAATCCCATCTCTACTGAAAATACAAAAATTAGCTGGGTGTGGTGTGGGTGCCTGTAATCCCAGCTACTCAGGAGGTTGAGGCAGGGGAATCGTTTGAACCTGGGAGGTGGAGGTTGCAGTGAGCCGAGATTGCGCTACTGCACTCCAGCCTGGGCAACAGAGCGAGACTCCATCTCAAAAAAAAAAAAAAAAATCATAAAAACTCAAAAAAGTAAAGAAATAAACATAAGAACAGAATAAAATAGAAAGCAGAGATATCAAAAAATGAAAAGCTAATTCTTTAGAAATAGATTTACATTCCTAGAAAAATAAAACTTAAATAAGATTCAAGATAAAATGGAACCTAAATATACCTATAGATATTCAATAACTAGATGCCATAAAAACTTTACTCCCTGCAAATACTGTGTATTCAAGGATGCCTGCCTTACACAAGCTGGTCTGGAGTCTGGAGTCTGGGAGAGGGACTGATCTGGAGAGGGGAAGCTCAGTGTAGACTTGCAGATGGAGGCTGGTGTGCTGACCTGGCACACAGTGGGAGCACTGCCATGCATCAGGGCTGTGCCAGGGGCTTGGACACTTCAGTGAACCAAACCGGCAAAGGTCTCTCTCCACTGGGTGCCTACATTTTGGCAGGGAAAGAAAGACACTAAAGCACAAATAAGTGAGTCAGAGTATGCTAGAAGGGGCCTCAGAAGGAAGGCAGGGACCAGAGTGAGGCAGCGGAGCAGTGTGGGTCCAGGCAGGCCCACTTGGGAGAGGAAGGTGGAGGGGATGGCCTGGGAGCAGAGGGTCGTCTCCCCTGACTGAGGTGTGGAAGCCAAGGGAGGTGAAGGTTCCGGGGAAGTTAGATGGGACAGGACAGAAACGTGCCCGTGGGGTTAGCAGCACAGGGTGCTGGCGTTGCCTTCGGTGATCTTTCCAAGGAAGTGGTCGCCCATGGTTTGTGGGCAGAGTGAGAGGGAGGGTAGGGAGTGAGTGAGAGGGGCGGGGGAGCCATACTGGGGGGTGGGGAGGGGACAGCTCTGAGTGCAGCTGAAGTGAGGCCAACAGCTCTGATAAGAGAGAAGGCAGCGGGGGGCGAACCCAGGCCCACCCGAGGTCCTGAGGGTGGGAGGGGGTGTGAGCCCCCTTGCTGGAGAGTGTATTAAGACAGAAGGGCTGAGGTTTGGGAGGTGTCACAGTAAGTGCTGAGGCAGGGAGGGCCCTTGCAGTGGCCTCAGCCTGGGGGTGGCAGCGAGGCAGTGGGCTGGGGTCCATCCAGGGCTTTGTTGGCCCCCCACCCCTGTGTCCAGCACTATTCTGGGTGCTTTGCCCACATGAGCTCTCCCAGGCCTTGTGAGGCCTATTTGTGTCTAAATGTGTGTGGGGGCAGGTGGGGAAGAAGTGGGGATGGTGAGAAGGACAGATCTTTCCAGAATTTTGGCCGTTGGAAGGAAGGGAAAGCCTAGGGGCCATGGTGTCCTGCAAATCCCCACCTTGTAGGTCAGAGACAGGAAAGAAGAGGGGGTAGGCCTGGGTCCAGGGTGGCCCTGCCTGGCAGGTGGGGTCTGGTGGGCCTGAGGGAGGGTCCTCAGGAAGCTTGGGGAGGCCGTGGGGAACGTTGGGATTATTCTCAACAAAATAGGGGCAAAGATACCCCGTGTCCCTTGGCTTCCTCTCCAGGAACCCACCCGGAGGACGTCATGTGTGTGAGTGCTTGTGGGTATTGTTATTTTTGCTGTTTGCCGGGGTGGCGGTGGAGCTGGGGAGTGACTCAGGCTTGGACTCTGTTCACGATGTGAGCATCACGCGTGCCAGGCACTGTGCAGAACCCAGGCTTAGGGAGGCACTGGGCAGGGGCTTCGGTGTTGCCCTGGGCAGTGGGTCTTTGACCCAGCTGAGTCTGGGGACCATCTGTGGTCTAGCATCTATCTGTGGGCTGCTAGTTGGTGAAGATGTGAGATTTTCTCTTGAAAGGCTCAGTGGCCACAGCCCCAGTGCTGGCCTGGGTGGCTGGATGCACCTGGGCTGGTGGGTTGGCAGGAGGTGGCTGGTGGGGCCCAGAGGTCCAGTCTAAGGGTTGGGGGTTGTAAGGTCTCTGGGTCCATCCAGCCAAGGGCAGGCTTGCAGGGAGAGCCCAAGGGAGAGGGAGGAGGCCCAGGGCTGTGGAAGACCTGGCTGTGGACAGTCCATCACTGGTGGACTCAGAGGCCCCATCCACCACCTTGTGCTGGCTACAGTGGGATGAAGGGCCGGCACCTGGGAGCAAAGGCAGGTAGAGGTTGTGGTGTGAGGGATGGCAAGGAGGGTTAGGGTTAGGGCTGAAGGAGGGGTTGGGAGGGAGTTGGGGGCCTGGGTGACCGGGGTGGGAGAGACACGGGCAGGAAGACGGTGGAGACACGAGGTGGGCCAGGAAGCATTAGTTTCCTCTCTCCAGGGCCGGGCCACAGGAAATCCAGCCCTCGTGCCTCCCAAGGTGCTTCCTGCAGATAAGGGAGCCTCCAGGGCCCCTTCCTGCTCCCTGCTCCCGGGACCCCCACCCCTCCCATCCTGCCCCTTCCCCTGGGAGACCCTCAGCTGCACCACTCAGGCCAGGCCAGTGGCCTTGGGAGGGGCCTGGACAGAGGGGTGGAAGGTCTGTGACGCTGGGACCACAGTTCCTGGGCAGGGAGCAACCGTCCAGGAGTGGGGAGAACGCAGGACGTGACCCACACACCGCACTGGAGGCTCCGCTCTGCTGGGTCAGTGGTGTCCTGGGTAGGCGGGAGGAGCAAGCCAGGCTGGTCCCAGGGAAGAGAGGTCCGGCTCTGGGGTTGACCCGAGGCTGTTTTGAGGGGAGAGGGCTCATCAGAAACACTCTATATGGGGTCGCGGGTGCTCTGGGGTGAGCAGGTGGTGGTGGAGGTGGATCTGTGGGGCAGTGGGGGCTGTTCTTTGAGGGAGTGTCACGCTCTGTTCTGTGTGGGTCAGGATGTTTAGGATGGTCCAGGTTGTGGCGCGGGGGAGAGGGTAGGGTGGTTTTTCTACGCGTATAGGGGCCGGAGCAGTTCAAGGTTATTCTTGGGAGGCTCAGGCAAAATCCGTTTTGTGGGTGATCTGGAGCTGCTGTTGGGGAGGCTGGGGGTTAGAGGCTGTTTTCCTCCTTAGGCAGAAGGGTTCCCCCGGCCAGGCTCTTCTGTGAACGTTCTCAAGCTCTGCCCTCAGGGGGCCAGCGGCTCCTCTACGAGGATCTGGGGCTGCTCGGGGGCGGGAGTGGGGGGTGGGGAACGCCAGGCAAAGCGGGTTGGGAGAGTTCTGGAGGAGTCGGAGCTATTTCGACTTAGGGGCTGCTCTTGGTGGCACAGGGGCTCGCAGTGCTGTACAGTTCCGAGAGGCCGCTCAGGGCTAGGGGGCCTGGTGCGCCCCGATGGGGCGGCGGTGCCTGAGCTAGTTTCTTTACTGAGCTCCCCCCCTCCTCCGCCCACTCATCACCCCCCCCGCGTTGCCACGACAACGCGTAAAACTAAAATTCACTTCCCAGTCGCAGGTGGAGACTAGTAGCGCCCCCTCCCCTAGGCCCTTCCCTGTAGGTCGCGCCCCCATCCCGTCGTCGCTAAGGTGACGGGGAGGGGCGACAGGCGTTGGATCCAGACCGGCCAGGGGGCCTTCGGGGAAGTCCGGAGCAAACTCCCCAAACTAGGCTGGGGTGGGGGAGCCGCGCAGAACACGGCAGGGCGTGGTCGAAAGGGTTAATTCGGAGGGCCTCTCGCCAAGGCGGTGGGAAGGCCCTGGACCCTCCCCGGTCTGGAGGTCCCCGTCGTCCGACCCCCAGGCCTGGGGCAGGGGTGGTCCCCGCCATCTCCTCCGGGCCTGGAGTTGGGGGTCGGTGGAGTGGGGGGGAGAAGCCGCCACCTCCGGAAATTAATTGTTTTTCTTTCCCCTTCTCGCCCTACCTTGGTCTTCGTGCCCCAACGCGGCCCCCACCCCAGCTCCGGGACCCCTTCCTCCGCCGCACCATCCCCGGTGGTCCGCGGATGCCCGCCCGCTGCGGAAGGGCGGCGCGGCCCTTGCTGCTCAGCCACTCCCCCCC
>NW_016812536.1:122183-140027 GCF_001698545.2 Rhinopithecus bieti
CGGAGGCGCGGGGTCCCGGGCGCCGGCTCCCGAGCCCCGGACTCCTTCGGCGGGGGCCCGGGGCTCGGCACCCCGCGTGGGGCCAGCGGGGCGGGTCCTCGCTCCCCGGGCCTGAGCTCACAAGCCCGCTCCGCTGCAGAAGTGCCTGCGCCTGGACCCGGCCGCGCCCGTGTGGGCCGCCAAGCAGCGCGTGCTCTGCGCCCTCAACCACAGCCTCCAGGACGCGCTCAACTATGGGCTTTTCCAGCCGCCCTCCCGGGGCCGCGCCGGCAAGTTCCTGGATGAGGAGCGGCTCCTGCAGGAGTACCCGCCCAACCTGGACACGCCCCTGCCCTACCTGGAGGTAAGTGGCCGGCGGGGGGATGAGCTGAAGAGCGCGCCGGGTGGACCACCAAGCTCCGTGGCGGGACCAGTGAAGGGCACGGCAGTGGGCAACACAAGTGGGATGGGTGAGGGTGGAGGCAGTGTGTGTGTGTGGGGGGGGGGTGCTGTGTGCAGAGTGCAGGGAGCGTGTACAGTGTGCAGCGAGCAGGCACAGTGTGCGCAATGAGTAGGCACAGTGTGTGCAGCGTGTGGCAGTGTGAGCAGTGTGAGCAGTAAGGAGGTACAGTGTGAGCAGTGAGCAGGCAGTGTGTGCAGCGAGTGGGCACAGTGCATTTAGCGGGCCCAGTGTGTACAGCGAGTGGGCACAGTGTGCAGTGAGCAGGCTGTGTGCCCAGTAAGGATGTACAGTATGGGCAGTGTGCAGTGTATGCAGTGAGCGGGCAAGGTGTGCACAGTATGTACAGTGTAGCAGGCACAGTGTGTGCAAGTGGGCACAGTGTATGCAGTGAGCTGGCAGTGTGAGCAGTGAGCAGGCACAGTGTGTGCAGCGAGTGGGCACAGTGTGCAGTGAGCAGGCAGTGTGCCCAGCAAGGATGTACAGTATGGGCAGTGTGCAGTGTGTGCAGCGAGCAGGCAAGGCATGCATACTAGGTACAGTGTGAGCAGTGTGCACTGTGTGCAGTGAAGCAGGCACAGTGTATTCAGCGAGTGGGCACAGTGTGTGCAGTGAGCTGGCAGTGTGAGCAGTAAAGATGTACAGTGTGAGCAGTGTGCAGTGTGTGCAGCAAGCAGGCAATGTGTGCAGCGAGTGGGCACAGTGTGTGTAGTGAGTAGGCACAGTGTGTGCAGTGAGCAGGTAGTGTGCTCAGAAAGGATGTACAGTATGGGCAGTGTGCAGTGTGTGCAGTAAGCAGGCAAGGTGTGCACAGTATGTACAGTGTGAGCAGTGTGCTTTGTGTGCAGTGAGCGTATATAGTGAGCAGGCAGTGTGTGCAGTTAGCGGGCACAGTGTGTGCAGTGGGTGAGCAGTGTGCACAGCATGTACAGTGTGAGTGGTGTGTGCTGTGTGCCGTGAGCCTCTGTAGTGAGTGGGCACAGTGCAGTGAGTGTGCACAAAGTAGGCAATGAGCATGTACAGTGTGTGCAGTGAGTGGTGTGCAGTGTGTGTAGTGCGCAGTGTGTGCAGTGAGTGTGTACACTGCATGCAATGAGCAGTGTGTACAGCATTGCAGTGCAAGGCAGTGAGTATAGTGTGAGTGGGGTTGTGATTGTGGTAAGCAGGATGTGCAGTATACAGTGAGCAGTGTGCGCAGTGTGTGCAGTGTGGGCTGTGTGCAGCACATACAGAGTGTGTGGTGTGTGTAGTTTTGAACAGGGCATGCATTGAGCAGCATGGGTGGTGTGGATGCTGAGCAATGTTCTCCAGGGAGGAGTGTGAGCAGGAGTGAGTGCCAGAGGGGTGTGTGGTGTGAGCAGGGCTATCTGTGTGCACATTTGTTCCTTTCTCCAGTTGTGAAGTCTTGTGAAGGCCAACCTAAGTCCCCTCCTTTGCTCACCCATGCATGGTGTGAAGATGTATTGAGTGCCCTGCTAGGCATGGGGACACAAACTGGGTCAGTGCTGTGGAAAGTCTTGAAGTTTGGCAGGGTGGAGGGGGGTGCCCAGCTGCAATGGGCATTGAATAAGGATCTTGTGAGCTGAGCTCAAAATTGGGCGGGCCTCCATGGTGGCACAGGAAAGTGGGGTCAGTTCTACCTGGAGAGTGTAGGGGGACGTCTAGGAAGGTAAGCCTGGAATCAGGCCTTCAGAGAGGAGTGGGATTTTGCAGAGAATCCTGGGGATGGGAAGGAGACAGGACAGTGCAGGCTGCGGGCAGCTAGGCATGTGCCTTCTGTCGTGCTGCATCATGCCTGAGTGTGGTGGGTGCATGGCAGCTGTTAGCTCTGTCCACCGTGGTAGTATGTGCATCTGGATTTGTGTGGCATTGGGTTGTGCTGCACTGATAGTGTGTACAGGAGGGCAGTAAGGGGTGCGGTGTGGCCAGCATGAGCGGGATGGGGTTTGTGCATGGACTCCCTTGCTCAGCCGGGGTGGGGCCATTTTCTCTACCTTTTCTTTATCTGAGCAGTTTCGATACAAGCGGCGAGTTTATGCCCAGAACCTCATTGATGATAAGCAGTTTGCAAAGCTTCATACAAAGGTAAAGGATCACGGGGAGGGGGCTCCTGAGGTTCCCTCTTGCCTCCCTGTGCCTGCTGTCCCCCACCCCAGCTTGGGGCTGACCACAGTCCCCCAGCTTCAGCTCAGTCTATGTCCCTATCATCAGGGGCCCAGAGCCGGTACTGGGTGTGGCTGGAGGGCTGGGCACAGATTCCCGGCCCCATGGCTGGGGGACAGGTGGTACAGTGATGTGTTCCAGGTAGATCAGACTCTTGCTGACACCCCTGGCTTAGGGGCTGGAGTGTCCTGTGAGAAGCTGGGTGGGAGAGGGAGTGGACAAGCATCTGATATGATGGCTGTTGGGACAAGGCACCTAGCATTGAGTGGTCAGCCAGTGCTGGGCATTTGTAATTAGACCTCTCATTAATCCTCTTCCAGAGGGACTGTTATAACCCTGTTTCACAGATGGGGACAAGAGTGCCCAACTGTGTAGACAGTGAAGCTGGGGCTGAACCCAGATCTGTCTGATTCCAGGCCCTGTGCCCAAGCGTACCTGTGAGGGGTCTTTACTGCTGGGTGCCACCCCTAACTGGGCCTGACCCCAAATGCTCTTGAGGGAGGCACCTTACTATTTCTCTTTACCTTACTATTTACCTGTAAATATCAGAGGGGCAGGGTGGGTGCCCCGGTCCCTCCCCAGGGGTTCCCATCCCCAGCTCACAGGCCAGCAGGCACTTGCTTGCTGGATACTTTATGGGCAGTCTCTGGAGCCCAGGAGAGGGGTCAGAACTGTCACCCCTGTGCCCTAATAGTCCCGTCAGTGACTTTGGAACTTCAGGCTTCTGTGCCAGACTTTGCTGCTGCCCCAGGGCATGCGGTGGTCAATGGCCTTAGCACTATGCCTGGGCAGAGTCCACTGTGGAAGGGTCCCCCTGTCCCGCCACTGGCCCTTACTTGACCTTGTCAGCCTGGGTTCCTCCCCCATGGCCACCTCTCCCTCCAGATCTCTCTTCAGTGACCAACAAGACGTGAGTGACTCACTCTGCAGTAGGTCTCGTTAGTTTTTAGAATGAGCCTAAACTTCTTACATAGCCCCGTGTTTCTGCCTGCCTGAGCTCCAGCGGCGTTTCCCTCACCCTGGTAGTGAGCACTTCCTCCTCTTTCACTGCCTGGCCCTCCTGAGGAGGTTGCCTCCCAAGGCAGGGGTCCCTATGGCACCCTCCCCTATTTCTGATGTACATTGGGGGTTTATGGAAAGGCCCAGGCCTTTGGCCAGGGCACCTTGCCTTGTGTGTGTGGCGTCCGTAGTGCCGGCTGGGGAAGTCAGGTCTTGTGGGGCGAGTGAATAAACTGGGTGAATGAGTACAAGGCCATCAGTCATGTCACAGAAGGGGTCCCTGGGGTGGGGGTCTGCCGTGGGGTGAGCTGGAGAGGAAGATGCACCGGAGAAGGAGCAGATCATCTCAGGGTGCTGAGGATTCAGGGCTGCTGTGGGGCTGGTTCCTGCCTGGGTGGACCTCGGCTCTTCTAGGCCAGGCAGGTTGGGGCAGCAGGGCCAGAGAGACAGAGCCAGGGCAGTGACTGAGCCTGGAGTAGGGGACTTTCTTGGGGCTCGACCAGGGTGACCTGGCCTTGGTGAGGGGCTACTTGGGTGCAAGCTGACAGTCGTGACCGGTTTGGCTATCAGGATGCAAGGAAGGGTTTTGAGCTGTGCATGGGCCCACCCAAGTGGGGATTGGGGCCGTGGTGGGAGTGCAGGGCTGTGGGTGACAATTGCAAAGTCAGGTGACAGGTCAGATTGGTAGGGATGTGGCATGGGACGCCCGAAGGTGGCCTGAGGCTTGCAGGAGGAAGGCGGGTAACGTTCAGATGATAGAGACCTTGGTGCCAGGCTGACTGATGGCCGGTGTTCCAGGCGAACCTGAAGAAGTTCATGGACTATGTCCAGCTGCATAGCACGGACAAGGTGGCCCGCCTGCTGGACAAGGGGCTGGACCCCAACTTCCATGACCCTGACTCAGGAGGTGAGCAGAGCAGGGGTGGGGCATGGCCTTTGAGCAGCTGGGAGCCTGACCCTTATCTGTCTCTGAACCCAGAGTGCCCCCTGAGCCTCGCAGCCCAGCTGGACAACGCCACGGACCTGCTGAAGGTGCTGAAGAATGGCGGTGCCCACCTGGACTTCCGCACTCGCGATGGACTCACTGCCGTGCACTGTGCCACACGCCAGCGGAATGCGGCAGCGCTGACGGTCAGTGAGGGCTGGGCCTGGCCTGGTGACAGGGCTGGGGGCTGCTGTGCCTGGTGTAGATACTGAGGCTACTCACCCTCAGACCTTGCTGGACCTGGGGGCTTCACCTGACTACAAGGACAGCCGTGGCTTGACACCCCTCTACCACAGCGCCCTGGGGGGTGGGGATGCCCTCTGCTGTGAGCTGCTTCTCCACGACCACGCTCAGCTGGGGACCACCGACGAGAATGGCTGGCAGGAGATCCACCAGGTGTGCAGGGAGCTGAGGTGGGGTCCCGGCCTGTGTGTGCTGGGTGTGGGGTCCTGGCTCTGTCTGTAGGGGTGGGGGCCCTAGCCTCTGCCCAGGGACCCTACAGCACCTTGCTCCCCGCACAGGCCTGCCGCTTTGGGCACGTGCAGCACCTGGAGCACCTGCTGTTCTACGGGGCCAACATGGGGGCCCAGAACGCCTCGGGGAACACAGCCCTGCACATCTGTGCCCTCTACAACCAGGTGCGACTGTGTGTGCTGCACATGCCTGCACCAGCGAGTGTGGATATACTTGCCTGTTCTGGGGGTGTACGCGTGTGTGTGCACACCGGTGACCCTGTACAGTGATTGTGTATGTGCATCCCTGCCTGTGTGCCATGGTATATGTATGTGCTCTGTGTCCTGCAGTAAGCTGTGGTTGCAGCACAGCCTCATAGGCCTATGTGTGCACATTTGTTCTCTGAACACACACAGGCTTCACATGTGTGCACGTGTGTTCTGAATAACCAGGTATGAATTGGGTACATCTAGGCCCTGTGGGCCAGATGAGACCTGAGCATGTATACCTACCTGCTTGTCCCTGTGCCACTCAGTATACATGGAACAAACAGGTGTGAGTCTGTGTATGTGAGCCTGTGCCCTGCGCACGCCATGTGTGCATTCCTGTGTGCACATGTGCTGTTGTGCTCGGATGGTCTCTCCAGCCACCCAGCTGTGATCCCCTCTTCTCTCCAACAGGAGAGCTGTGCTCGTGTCCTGCTCTTCCGTGGAGCCAACAGGGATGTCCGCAACTACAACAGCCAGACAGCCTTCCAGGTACACTCGTGGTTTACAGGAGTGCGAGGCCGCCCCAGAGGTGTCTGTCTCTGTCCGTGTGACTGACTTCTCTGAACCTTGGTTCTTCCCTGGAAGGCCCTAAGGGAGCACCTTCCCCAGGACTGCCCACGAGGAGGTGTGGGGGGACGAGCTCAGCACGTGAGGAGGTGTTTGGTGCTGATGTTCCCTTCATCCCCCTGCCAGGGGAAGAGGAGGGTCAGAAGGGCTCTGGGGAGGGGGACAGGGAGGATGAGAAGACTGGGGTGACAGGTGTGGGTCTGACCCCCCCCCCAGAGACCAGCAGGGGTGCAGAAGCCAAACTGGAGAAGGGGTGTGGTCCCAGCTGCTGATGTAATTGCGGGTCGGTTGGCACTGATGACCAGGTGGACGTGGTCTCTGTGACTTGGGAGTTTGTTGGGGAGTCAGGGGAATATCGTGGGGGTTTGCAGACCAGGAACGGAGACAGAACTCTATTTTTAGTAGGAGTGAGGTGTGGGAAGAGTGGTCAGGCTGCTGAATTGTGTGGTCATAGAAGGTGGAGGCAGCAGTGGGCTGCCAGAGGGGTTTGGGCACATCGGGAAGCAGATACGCCAGGGCCTGTTGGATGACTGGGTGCAGGGTCACAGGAAGGGGAGGATGAGCTTGGCAGCTTGGGCAGCGATGGGGCCTTGGCTGAGACGGGAAACTTGGCTGCATGTTGGGACAGACCAGTGTGCCTGTTTGCTTGGGACTGCTGGTTTTAGCTCTGAACTTCTCCTGTCCAGGTAGCCCCTCAGTCCCAGGAACACAGATGGCGGGTCACTCCAGTTATGAGGCATGCCTGTGGCATCCCAGTTATAGAGAGGAGTGTGTGTCAGTAGAGAAGAGGAATGGGCTGGGGTCTCTGGGGCCCTCAACTAAGGAAGACTCCACACAGGAGCTCGAGAAGGAGCAGCTGGGGCTGGCTGGGGAGGCAAAGCTGGTGCTGCTCAGCCCCCTCCCTGCTCCTCCACACCTTGACCCCCCTTTCCCTCAGGTGGCCATCATCGCAGGGAACTTTGAGCTTGCAGAGGTCATCAAGACCCACAAAGACTCGGATGTTGGTGAGTTCTGCCCACCTGGGCGGCCCTGTTGAATGTAGATTCATGTGGTTTTCTGAGGCCTAGCAGACGTGGGGGTCAGTGGTGACATAACAAAGGGGCCCCTTACCCCACATCTGCACTCTGTGGCCAGTGGGCTCTGAGTGGCCACTGCGGGCATGAGGAATGGGCCGCGGGGCCTGTGTTGAGTGAACGTTGTTTTTGGTCTGGGAGAAGAGCATGGTGAGGTTTGGGCTGTGAGCCGGGGCTATAGCATTCAGCTTAGGGGACAGTGTAGGTTGAGAGTAGGGTTGAAGTTAGGGTCAGAGTCCCTGCTTCCCGTTAAATCCTAGGAGGGGCCAGCAGAAGACATGGGGGTGGCGGACCTCACTTCACCCTGGAGCAAGTGTGAGTCTAGGTGGTCCGTAGCAAGCTCTCAACATGAAAAGATCACATAAACGACACATAAGGAAAACAAATCAGTGATGGGAAAGCAGAATGGGGCTGGGAATAGTGCCATAGTCGTCCTCAGGGCAAGGAGCTCTGAGCCCCCTGCTGGTGTGTGCCTGGTGCGTGCGTGACTCACGGTCCTGGAAGGAAAACCAGGAAACACACACGTGGCCTCAGCCAGGGCACCCGAGCCTCTGGGAGGTCTCTGGTGGGTGTGGTGCCAGGCTGGTACCATCCTGTGTGGCTGCTGGAGAGGGTGGGCTCCCCTGTGGGAGAGTAGCTGCTGGCCAGGCTGGGACCGTCCTGTTGAGGACCCTGCCAGCCTTCTGGCTGCACAGGAGCTCCATTGCTGATCCCTCCGTGTCCTGGGTGGTCCAGGCTTTTCTGCCTGTGCCTCTCTCTGGAACATGGACTCCCAGGACCCCCTTCCTGCCATGAGTGTTTACTTGTGGGTATCCCCATTTTTTGTTTTTGTTTTAATTTGAAGTGACAGTGGGCAGCAAACATTTGGAGCAGGTGTTAGGGTTGGAATCTCACTTGCTTCTAGTGTGAGGTTATGGTCAGGGCTGGAGTTGAATTTTGGGCTGGGGTTAAGATTAAGGTCGGTTTCATGTTTAAGAGCCCTTCTTCTGTAGAGTTCCCCCTGAACATCCCCCTGTAAGTCTTGGTTATGAGCCCTTCCACCCCAGGCTGTGTTAGTTGAACAGTCTGAGGCTGTGGCAGACCCTCAGTGAGTGCCACAGCTGCCCTCAAGGCCACTGCAGGGAAGTGTGTGTTGAGTAAGTAACTGGGCCAGTGGGATGGGTAGGGTCGGAGTCCAGGGTCAGGTCAGGGGAGAACTGTGGTAAGGTTTGGGGTTTGCGTAAGGGGCAACAGATACTTCTGGTTTGGGCTGGTGCTTTGGATGTGGCCCTTAGTGTTGGAGGGCCCTGGTTTGTGCATGTGTGGGGCCTCCTCTTCTACCTGTAATTGTCTAACCATGGGAAAGCTGTCTAGGACCTCTGTGCCTCAGTTTCTCTTAAGTGAAATATGGTCTCTTACAGTCATTTGCATCCCCTTCCCCCTGTGGCCTCCTATGGCATTTGATCCTGGGTGGGGCTGGACTCTGGCCGGTGGCCTTGGTCTAGTTGCTTGGAGGGAGGGTGGGAAGGCCCCATCTGCCCCTCGTCTGTGTGCTGTGGACAGATACCCCAGGGCTCTTGGGGTCACCATGGTTGTGACTTACTGGCCATCCAACCCAGGTGTGCTTGCTCGGTTGGGGTTAGACACACGTCCCTGAGTGGTAAGGAGCAGGCATCTGTGTCAGTTCATCCTGATGTGGTCATCAGCTCTGTGGGCCAGCACCACCCTTACCTGCTCAGGTGTCACACACAGACACTAGGCTGACACCTCCAGATTGCCCTGAGTACAGGCAGCATATGTGTCAGGATTTAATACAAGCCCCTTATCTCAATTTGCTCTCTCAACAATCTCCCAAGAAGTGATTATTAGACAGTTTTACAGAGAAGGAAACTGAGGCACAGGGAGGGTTAATTCAGATGTGATTGATTCAGGGTCTGCCCTTGTCACTCTCATGCCCTCTGTACACATTTGCTCCAAGGACATGACAGTCACGACTTGCTACATCCTATCCCCACTGGGGTCCCAGAGTGGGGCCTGTACACGTAAGAGGAACTGGAAGGAGGTGCCGCCTTCTCTGGTGGGAAGGTGCCACCCGGTGGGATCTGGTAGACTGGGACCTGTGTCACCCTTCAGGGGACAGGATAACTTGCTGCCTCTTGACAGCCCTGCTTGCCCCCTCTGGACTGACAGGCCTGCGGGGCGGAATTGGTATCCCACAGTGCTTTTGATGAATACCTTGGGGAACTGCTTCTCCAGGGTGGTGTCATGCCCATGAGAACACACCTGTGCCTGGGAGTGTGTGCCTGAGAGAGGGTAAGAGACAGTGTGGACCCAAAGAGTGGCCTGACGTGACAGAGGCAAGGAAGCAGAGGTGACCACTTCTAGGCCAGAATGATTCAGTAGCATTTTGTATATTCACAGTGTTGTGCAGCCAATTCTATTGAATTCCAAAACATTTTCATCACCACAAAATAAGACCCTGGACACATTAAGCAATAATTCTGCATTAATTACCCTCTCCCTGCAACTCTGTCAGCCATTAACGCACTTTTGTCTCTGTAGACTATAGATTTTCCTATTCTTGATATTTCATGTCAATTAAATCATATAACATGTGACACTTAGTGTCTGGCTGCTTTTACTCAACATGTTTTTGAGCTTCACCTAGTAGGATATATCACTACTTCATTCCTGTTTATGGCTGAATAATATTTCACTGTTGGTATAAATGACATTTTGTTTATGCATTCATCTGTCAATGGATATGTGGGTTGTGTCTACCTTTTGACTATTTTGAATATGGCTGCTATCAACATGTGTGTACATGTACTTGTTTGAATACCTATTTTCAATCTCTTAGGTATATACCTAGGAGTGGAATTTTGGAATCATATGATAATTCTGTGTTTAACTTCTTGAGGAATTGCCAAATTGTTTTCCACCATTTTGCGTTCCCACCAGTGATGTAAGAGGCTTCCAATTTGTTCACATCTTCAACAGTTGTTACTATCCTTTTTTTTTTTTTTTGACTATAGCCATCCTAGTAAGTGTGAAATGGTATTTCATTGTGCTTTTGACTTGTATTTACCTAGTGACTAATGATGTTCTGCATCTTTTCATGTGCTTATTGGGCATTTGTATATCTTCTTTGGAGAAAAGTCAAGTCCTTTGTCCATTTTTAAGTTGGGTCATTTATTTTTGTTGTTGTTGAGTTGTAAGGGTTCTTTTTTTTTTTTTCTTTTTTCTTTTTTTTTTTTCTTTGAGACGGAGTCTCACCTCATCCACCCGGCCTGGAGTGCAGTGGCGATCTCAGCTCACTGCAGGCTCCAGCAGTTCGACCGCCATTACTCGCTGCCTCACCAGCCTCCCTGAGGTAGTTGGGCCTACGGAGGGCGCTCGCACCCGTCGCCCGGCCGGTAGTTTTTTGTATTTTTTTCAAGCTAGAGACGGGGGGTTTCAACCATGTTCAGCCCAGATGGTCGATCTCGCTGACCGTCGTGACTCCCACCCGTTCTCGGCCTCCCAAAGTGCTGGGATTACAGGCTTGAGCCACCGCGCCCGGCCTGTAAGGGTTCTTTATATATTCTGAATACTAAACTTGTATGGAATATGTAATTTGTAAATATTTTCTCTGTAGAATAGGAGATCCTTGTCACTTTTTTGTTAATGTCCTTTGATATTCAAGAATTTTTAATTTTGATAAAGTTCAAGGTATTTATTTATTTCTTTTGTTGTTCATGCTTTTGGTGTCATAGGTCATGAGGGTTTATCCTCTAGGTTTTCTTCTAAGAATTTTACAGTTTTCACTCCTATATTTAGGTTACTGATCCATTTTAAGTTAACTTTTGTTTATGGTGTGAGGTAGGGAGCCATCTTCATTCTTTTCCATATGAATATCCAATTGTCCAGCACCATTTGTTGAAGAGACTGTTCTTTTTCCATTGAATGATCTTGGCACCCTTGTTGAAAATGAATTGATCCTAGATACCTGGGTTTATTTGGACTCAATTCTATCCCAGTGGTCTACATATATATTCTTATGCCAGTACCACATGGTTTTGATTATTGCAGCTTTGTAGTAACTTTTTGTTTTTATTTTTTTGGAGATGGAGTATTGCTCTTGTACCCAGGCTGGAGTGCAATGGCGCAATCTCAGCTCACTGCAACCTCCACCTCCCAGGTTCAAGCAATTCTCCTGCCTCAGGCTCCAAAGTAGCTGGGATTACAGGTGTGTGCCACCACGCCCAGCTAATTTTTGTATTATTAGTAGAGATGGGGTTTGACCATGTTGGCCAGGCTGGTCTCAAACTCTTGACCTCAGGTGATCCACCCACCTCCGTCTCCCAAAGTGTTGGGATTACAGGCATGAGCCACCGCACCCACCATGTAGTAACTTTTGAAATCAGGAGGTTTGAGTGCTTCAACTTTGTTTTTCTTATTTGTTATTGTTTTGGCTAATCAGGGCCCCTTGCAATTCCATATAGATTTGAACATTGCTTTTCTATTTGTGCAAAAAGGGGCATTGGAATTTTGCATTGAATCTGTCAATCACTCTGGGTGACATTAACATTTTAACACCATTGTCTTCCAATTAATGAACATGGGATGCCCTTTTATTTATTTATGTTATCTCTAAGCAGTGTTTTGTCATTTTCAGTATACAGATTTTTTTACTTCCTTAGTTAAATTTATTCTTGAGTATTTTCTTCTTTTGGATGCTGTTATAAGTGGAATTATCTTCTTAATTTCCTTTTTGGATTGCTCATTGCTGGTGTATAAAAACAAGTGATTTTTTGTGCTGGTCTTGTGGCCTACAACTTTGCTGAATTTATTTATTAGCTCTAGTAGCTCTCTTGGTGTCTTCTTTGGGATTCTCTATATATAGGATCACACCATCTGCAAATAGAGATAGTTTTACTTCTTCTTTCCCAATTTGGGTACCTTTTTTTTTTTTTTTTTTTTTTTTTTTTCCTGTCTAGAACTTTCAGTACAGTGTTAAATACCAGTAGTGAAAGCAGGCATCTTTGCCTTGTTCCTGATCTTAGGGGGAAAGCACTCAGTCTTTCACCATTGCGTATGATGCTATCTATGTATGTTTTCTTGTTTGTTTTTTTGTTTTTTAAATATAGAATGCTTCACGAATTTGCATGTCATCCTTGTGCAGAGGACATGCTAATCTTTGTATCATTCCAATTTTAGTATATGTGCTGCTGAAGCAAGCACTTTGGATTTTAATAAATTTCCTTTTATGTTGAGGAAGTTACTAGCCTCTATTACTAGTTTCCTGAGTGTTTTATAATGAAAGAGTATCGGATTATGGCAGATGCTTTTTATGCATCAATTGAAATGATCATGTTTTTTTTTCCCCCTTTTCTCTATTAATGTGATGTATTATATTGATTACATTAGTCTGTAGATTTCTTTTCCTGTAATGCCCTTATCTGGCTTTGGTATCAGGGTAATACTGGCCTCATGAAATGAGGGAGTGTTCCCTCCTCTTCTGCTTTTTGGAAGAGTTTGAGAATTTGTGTCAATTCTTTAAATTTCTAGTAGAGTGCACCAGTGATGCCATCTGGTGGTGGACTTTTCTTCGTTGGGAGGCTTGTGGTTCAAGATTCAATCTCTTTGCTTGTTATAGGTCTGTTTAAATTTTCTATTTCTTCTTGAGTCAGTTTTGGTAATTTGTGTTTTTCTAGAAATTTGTCTACCTCATCTAGCTTTTCTATTTGTTAGCATATAATTGTTGATAGTATTATATTCCTTTTTAACTTCTGTAATACTGGTAGTTAGTCCCCAAATTTCATTTGTGATTTTAGTTATTTCTGTCCATCTTCTCTCCTTACTAGTCAATCTAGCGAAAGGTTTGTCAATTATGCTGATCTTGTCAAAGAAACAACCTGTTATTTCCTTGATTCTCCACTGTTTTTCTCTTTTGTTTCTCTCCACTCTAACCTTACTGTGTCCTTCCTTCTGCTCGCTTTTCTTTCTTCTGCTCGTTTGGTTTGCTCTTTCTCCTGTTTGCTTGTTTGTTTCTTTTTGGTCTTCTTTCTCTAGTCCGTCCGTCCCTCCCTTGCTTCCTTCCTCTTTCTTTTGTTTGCTCTTCTTTCTCTAGTTTCTTCTTTTCTTCTCTCTCTTTTTTTTTTTTGGAGATGGAGTTTCTCTCTTGTTGCCTAGGCTAGAGTGCAATGGTGCGATCTCAGCTCACCGCAACCTCGGCCAACTGGGTTCAAGCGATTCTCCTGCCTCAGCCTCCTGAGTAGCTGGGATTACAGGCATGCACCACTACACCTGGCTAATTTTTGTATTATTAGTGGGGACGGGGTTTCTCCATGTTGGTCAGGCTGGTCTCGAACTCCCGACCTCAGGTGATCTGCCTGCCTCGGCCTCCCAGAGTGCTGGGATTACAGGCGTGAGCCACTGCACCTGGCCTTCTCTTGTTTCTTAAGATGTATAATTAGGTTATTGATTTGAAATTGTTCTCCTTTTTAAAAGTGTTTACAGCGTTAAATTTCCCTTTAAGTACTGCTTTTGCTCCGTATGTTGTATTTTTGTTCTTGTTTGTCTTAAAGTGTTTTCTAATTTTCCTTATCATTTCTTCATTTCTTTTTTTTTTCTTTTTTTCTTTTCTTTTCTTTCTTTTTTTTTTTTTGTTTTTTTAGAGATGGGATCTCACTCTGTGGCCCAGGCTGGAGTGCCCTGGCTTGATCATAGCTCACTGCAACCTCAACCTCCTGGTCTCAAGCCATCCTGCCACCTCAGCTTCCTGAGTAGCTGGAACTACAGGGTGCAGCACCACACCTGGCTATCGTTTTCTATTTTTTATAGAGATGGGGGTGTCACTGTGTTGTCTAGGCTGGTCTCAAACTCCTGGCTTCAAGTGATCCTCCTGCCTTGACCTCCCCAAGTGCTGGGATTACAGGCTTGAGCCACTATGCTCAGCCTGATTTCTTTTTTGACACATTGGTTGTCTAGGAGTATGGTGTTTAATTTCCACATATTTGTGAATTTTCCAGTTTTCTTTCACTTCTCGATTTCCAGCTTTGTTTTGTTGTGATTGAAAAATATACTTTGTATGATTTCAGTCTTTTAAAACTTTATTGAGACTTGTTTTGCAGCCAAACAGTGTGTCTGGAAGAATGTTCCATGTGTACTTGAGAAGAATTCTTGAATATATTCTGCCATTGTTGGGTGGCATGTTCTGTATGTATCGTTAAGTCTAATCGGTTTAAGTCTTCTATGTTCTCATTGATCTCTCCAGATGTTCTACCCATTATTGAAAGTAAGATATTAAAGTCTCTTACTATATTGTGGAACTGTCTATTTCTCTCTTAAATTGTGTTGTTTGTATCATATTTTGATGTTCTATTGTTCGGTTTGTATGTGTTAATATTTGTTAATCAACATACAATGTCCTTCTCTGTCTCTTGTTACAGTTTTTATCTTAAATTTTATTTTGTATGATATTAACATAACCACCCAGCTCTCTTGGTTACTATTTACATTAGATTGCTTTTTTTATCCTTTCACTTTGAACCTATTTGTGTCTTTGGATTTAAAGTGATTATTTTGTAAGTAGCATATAGCTTGATCATACTTTTTAATCACTATCTGCTTTTTAAGTAAAATTCTATTGGAACACAAACACACCTATTTGCTTATATGTTGTTTGTGGTGGTTTTCATGCTGCGGTGGCAGAGTTGAGTCATTGCAACACAGACCATATAGCTTGCAAAGCCTTAAGTAGTTACTGTCCAATTCTTTCCAGGAAAGGTTTGCTGATCCCTGGTCTAGAATGTCTTTTATAGTTTCCCTGGTTATAGTTAACTACAAATGGTCCTGTTCGGCAGTAGTCTGGTGAGATTTGTCACATGTAGCCTGTTTTGTCTCTCCTGAAGCTTGTGAAATGCAGTTCTTAGAGCATATCTGAGCATCCTCAAGGCCTCATTCGGCTGAGAGGAGAAGCAGGCTTCTACCTCCGAAGCTAGGGTGAGAGGCAGTTTGACTGGGATGTGGCCCTTTAATGCTAGCTTCATTTGTAGGGTGGCCAACTCTTTTGGTTTGCCTGGAACCAAGGCAGTTCCTGGAACACAGGATTTAGTTTTAACATCTGGAAAGCCTGGGCACACTGGAGAAGTTGGTCACCCAGCTGGCTTTTCAGAGTCTTACCTATGCCCCCTTACCCCAGTACCATTCAGGGAAACCCCCAGCTATGCAAAGCGGCGGCGACTGGCTGGCCCCAGTGGCTTGGCATCCCCTCGGCCTCTGCAGCGCTCGGCCAGCGATATCAACCTGAAGGGGGAGGCACAGCCAGCAGCTTCTCCTGGACCCTCGCTGAGAAGCCTCCCCCACCAGCTGCTGCTCCAGCGACTGCAAGAGGAGAAAGATCGTGACCGGGATGCCGACCAGGAGAGCAACATCAGTGGCCCCTTAGCAGGCAGGGGCAGCCAGAGCAAGATCAGGTAGGAGGGGGCTGGGAGGCCCTGGAGGTGTGGGGAGGGTGTGGTGCTAGCACCTGAGCCAGGAGGAGCCAGCACTGGGAGGCAGAGAGAGGCCTGGTGGTGCCTAGCACCTGTGCAGTGATGGGCTAGGGCTTCCTGGTTGGGGAAGGGAAGAAGGTATCTCTGGAGGTGGGGACAGGCACATTCACGCTGGTTTGCGGTTGGAGCTGGGCTTGCCAAGAGGACAGTGGGCAGTTGAGGGAGTGTTAGGTGGAGAGGGTATGTTCCCACCTCTGATTTAGAAAACACACTGCAGTGTCAAACATGGCTGGGAAGAGTCAGGGCTGGTGGCCTGTGGTAGAGGGGTCAGGGATGGAGTTGCCACTCCAGGAGGGCTCAAAATGTACAGGTAAGCCCCACCCTGTCCCCAGGGTATAGTCATGGTTTCTCCCAGCCCTGGTGCATCTGCAGGACTCTGTGGCTTCTGTTCTTTACCCTCACCCTGAGGCCTGGGTCCCTGAGGCAGGGATGCCTGGACTGGAGCCCACTGGCCTCTATGGGCTGTGCATTGGGTGCTGAGGTGGGCACTGGCTCTCAGATAGCCACTTTGTGCCTGGGCTTCTCATCAGTAAGTGGGAATAATCCTACCCAAGTCATTGTCTTTGGGAAGCCTTCTAGAATGCCCTGGGCAGGTGAGGCATCACCTGGCAGAGCCTAGCAACTACCGGTGAAAGCACCTGCCCTCCCTATGCCTTGAAGGCAGACACTGTCTTTCTCGTTTCCTAGTTTCATCAGAGCCAGGCACTGAGGAGGGTGTTTGGCAGACATTGTTGAGTGAAAGAGTTACATAAACAGTACGTTGTTGTCAGGATGGCCGCCGGCCTTTACAGTTCCGTCAGTCCATGCCCGCTGTTGGGCTGAATGGCATGTGTATACTAGCTCGCTTAACCTTGACGACATACATGTTCATGCTCTATTATTGCCATGTTACAGATGAGTGTCCTGGTACCCAGGTGGGGCCTGTGATGGGTCCAGGGTCAGAGAGCTAGGGATCGGCTTCATTGGGCCCCAGGTAGACCCAATCCCCAACTTTCTAAGCCCGAGTGTTCAGCAGAGGGCTCAGGGTGCAGCAGGGCCTATGGAAGGCTCCCCTTCCTGTGCTGCTGCCTCTGCTCTGCAGCCTGGTCTCAGCGATGTCTCCGTGTCTGTCTCTCTGCCCGGGCTTGTTGGACTTGGAAGGCTGGCTGTACTGCCCCAAATCTCAATTCTCCCCTGAAGCTTTTTTATAGACCCGCGGGTTTTCTAAGGGCTGTGCGGCCCAGTGGCTAAAGGAACACATTCTGCATTCCGGATGTTTCCATCCGGCAGAACGGCAGCTCCTAAGTTGGAGGCACATGTTGCCACAGGCTCCTCCCTGCATTCATTTTTTGTGTGTGTTCATTCATCCTTTCAGCAGACACAAAACTAAGACCTGCTGTGTGAGGGGCTGCAGCTCACCTGCTCCGTGGGGACGGCAGAATTCCTTCCTGGCAAACAGTTATTAGGTGCCTGGCGCGTCAGAGGTGTGGGTCTCAGGAGGTTGACAGCTGAGGCCCGGGCTAAGCAGCAGTTAGATGGGCAGTGATCCCCGTATGGGGCTGCCCTGGTGAGTGGACGAGAGGTCTGCAGCTCTCGGGAGGGGCTGAGGAAGTTCGGTGCCCCTAGGAGGGTGGTCACCTCTCCGGGAGGCAAGGCTGGGCCCTGCGCTGCGCGGGTCTCAGGCGGCGGCGGCTCCGCAGCGCCCTCTGTCGGCTGTGCCGGAGCCGTGCCCCGACCCCCAGCAGCCGCCCCAGTATCACGCAGGGCAGGGCGGGGCGCGTTTGGGCTGAGAGCCGGTCACTTAACAGCTGGCCCAGGGGTCAGGATTTTAGAGTAGTTCAGGTGTTGGCAACAGCGTGATGGACAGCCCACAGGAGGGGAAGGAAAGGTGCCCCTGTGTGACTAGAGCGTAGCAAATTCCCAAGCCCCAGGGAGCCTGGCTCTTGGAAGAGCGTGTGGCTCTGGCCTGCCTGGGTACTAGGGAGCCAGTGCAGGCTTCTGAGCAGAGCCACAGTGGAGAAGCGAGAGCTCAGACTCTGCCCCAGTCGGGGAGTGGTCTGGGAAAAGTGGGCATCACGCAGTGGGCGTGGGCAGGGGCCGGTGTCCAGGACGAGGGGACACAGGCCTAGAGGGGGACTGGGCGCCCAGCGATCCGGACCCCGGACCCGGGGGGTGGCGGGGGTGCCGCTCCCTCCCGTTCACCGGCTCCAGGCGGCTTTGCTGGTGCCCAAAGCCCCGTTTCATCCCCGCTCCCACTAGGCTGCCCTGACCACCGTCCCGCGTCCGCGTCCGAACTCCCCTGCCAGGGGTCGGCGGCGAGGGGAGGGCGGGAGGGAGGGCGCGAGGGCCGCCACCGCCGCCCGCAGAGGGAGGAGCCCGGCCACGGAGGAGGCGGGGCGCG
>NW_016812536.1:140673-164657 GCF_001698545.2 Rhinopithecus bieti
GGGGAGGGGCGGCGCCGCGCGCGGTGCGGGCCGGGCCGGCGCGATGGCTCTGGGGTCTCCTCCGCCGGGGCGGCCCTGGGCCCTTGTGGGATCCCTGGTGTCACAGTGAAGGGCTCTGCCTGGGAAAGGTTCCTGCCGTGCGGGTCCCTCCGGTGCTCTGTCGTTCCGGGCTCCCTGTGTCACCACGGAGACTCCTCTCTCGCCATAGGCGTTTCTGTGTCCCCCGGGGTCTCTGCCTGAAGGACCCTGTCCCATTACAGAGCTTCCTTGCATTGCGGGGTTCCCGTGGCACTTCTGCAGCTTATCCATTGGAGGCCCCTGCGATGTGGGGGACCCTTGCCGTCGTGGGGTGTCTGGGACCGTCATGTGGGTGTTTGTGTTATGCAGGCTTCTGTCACTGGGGCTTCCTGTGTTCTGGGGGAATTGCGTGCCATGACAAACGCCTCTCATTATGGGGGTCTCGGGGTCACCGCTGGGGTCCTAGCCTCAGGGCCGGCTGAGGTGGAAACAGCCCAGCTGGTGCATCACGTGGTCTCACCCACTGGCCACAGCACGATGACCCCAAGCTCTTGGCAGTGACCCCTGGGTGGGTGACAGAGCCAGGATGGGGGTCGGTTGAAGGGGCTGGGGAGCGTGGTGAGCTGGGGGTGGGGCAGCAGCAGGAGTGTGGCCCCTGCCCCTGCCTGCACCCCTCCCCGAGTATGTCCATCTGTGTGTCTCTCTGTCCCCCACATGCCCACCCTGTGCCGAGCCCATCTGTTCCTTTCTCTCTTCTGTGTGGATCCTAAAATCTTCCCAGGGAAAAAGCCGGGAGAAAGTGGGAAGGGAAGGAGGGAAAGGGCAGGGGGTGAGTGGGCAGAACCTGCTCCTGAAGTGGGGTGGGCGCCCAGCTCTGCTCCCCACTGATGGCCTGTCTGGCTTCTTCCTCCAGTGCTCAGCATTGGGGAGGGCGGTTTCTGGGAGGGAACCGTGAAAGGCCGCACGGGCTGGTTCCCGGCCGACTGCGTGGAGGAGGTGCAGATGAGGCAGCATGACCCACGGCCTGGTGAGTGACCCCACAGCCCCCTGGGCAGCTCCCAAGGGGACCACCCCTTCCAGTTTCCCTTTGGTCTCTCTTGGTGCTAAATCCACATGGATATTGACAGAGAAAAGACTAGAGGTAAACTCAAACACTCAAAGTAGACGCAAACTTGTGTACATGACACAGACACGTGTGTACACACTCTGCATATATTTGGGAACATGCGTGTATGTAACCTGACACTTCACGTGCAGTGGAGACACATAGGACATGCGTGACGGGGCCTCTGTCTGCGTGATCCCACACTGACTCCCAGTGACTCGCACCCCACCAGCACAGTCCTTCAGAAACACCAGGTGTGTGGAACGCATGATTCCTGCGTAGCTGGCAGACATGTAAGGAGGTCAGTGTGAGAAAAGAGGCATTTTTCCAAAGTGGACAGATTGTCCAAGTGGGCAGAGCAGGGAGGCCCAGAGCAGCCAAGAGGAAATGAGGCCAGTTGGGCCTGGAGGTGCCCTGGTGAGTGCCCTGGGGCAGGGATAGTCTGAGGGCAGCAGGTGAAGGTGGGCTGGTCCTCAGCCTGCAGGGAGGATGTAAAGGTGAAGGCTGCAGCTCCTGGGGTTGGTGTGTGGCCGCTGTCCAGCCCTGCTGACCATCTGGTCCTTTTGCGGCCCCTGGGCTGGAGCTGGGTGCATATCTTGGGGGTGCCCTTGTGAGGAATCCTCAGGGGTCCCAGGAGGCCTCCAGATCCATGCATGTGCTTCTGTCCTGGAGAGCTGGTGGGCCAAGCAAACCTTTCCTGAGTGACAGTCACTGGGGGTCATCGGTGGTATGTCTGGATCAAGGGTGCATGCACCCTCCCTCTGCATGTGAAGGGCTCAGGCCTGGGGTTACTGTGTCCCCATCTTTGGGATGAGAGTTTCCCAGCGACTCCACCCCTGTATGGCCTGGACCCCTGCCCTGTGCTGAGCCCAGGAGAGGCCCAGGGAGGCAGGAGCTTGGCCACTGACCCTTTCCTGAGCAGGCGCCCTTTCCTCCTTCCTTGGCCTTGTCCTGCCTTGCTCTGATGGCTCTCCTGGTGGCTTAGAGTGTAGAAGGGACTTGGCCCCCTATTCTCAGCCCATGGAGGGTGGATAGGACAGGGTCCAGATGGGAAATGGTTTCAGAGATTTGGGCCCTTGTTCAGACAGTATGGGAGAGGGGAGGGGAAGGAGAGGTGGGGGGGATCCACACCTGTGGCGGAGCGGGTCTTGAGCTCCCCCACGTGGTGATGAAGAAGGTTCTGGTTTGAGGACTGTGTGGAGTGAGGGGCATTTGGACCTAAGTCTGAAGCTGACGGAGAGGGAGGGAGGTTTAGGCTGGAGTCAGAATTGGAGAGCAGCAAATGTTTTTTACGTGTTTGTCATGTGCTGGGCCCTGTGCTGGGAGCCGGGATCACAGAGGCTCAGCTGGAAGCCTTGTGGGAGCAGTGGCTGTGACGGGGGCCGTGTGAGCGTGGGAGCTCCCTGGGTTGACCTGAAGGAGTCAGGGCTTAAAGCAGAGGCACTGTCTGAGCTGAGTCCTCTAGGTGGTCAGTGGATGGGGCTGAGGGGACAGCCGTGTGTGCAGGGCCGGTGTGTGTTCTACAGCTGTATGTGTCAGCAAGGTCTGCTCTGAGTGCCTGGCACAGTTTTAGCGCTTCTACATGTAGAAGTCGTTGACTCATCCCAGCAGTCCCGAGAGGTGGGGCCACTTGTTGTTATTCCATTTCTAGGGGGTCATACAGCCCTGAGGGGCAAAGTCTTGTTTGCAACATAGGCAGCAAGTTCTACGTGAGTGGAACACCTGCATGGGTGACGGGCAAGGCTGGCGTGGGGACCACGAGGGTGGTCAGGTGGCCATGGAGTCAAGGGACAGCGTGGCATCATGGCGGACGGAACCCAGCAGCAGCATCTGATTGTGCAGATTGTGTAGGATCAAAGCCCGGGATGGGCAGAGCAGAGCTGTGGAGAGGAGTGGGCCAATGTGGGCTCGCAGAGCAGCCAATGTGGGGTTCGGGTCTGGGCTCCAGGCAGCAGCCGTGGTGTGTGTGACCCAGGGAGTGAGTGTCAGAGGTCCCGGGGTAGACGGGAGTATTTCATGAGTGGGCAGCAGAAGAGGAACCTGCAGAGGCTGCCTGCGAAGGGCAGGGAGTGGGAGCAGGGACAGTCCCCTCTGACCTCGGCTGCAGGCCCAGCTGACCACGCTGCACAGAGCCTCTGCTGTGGGATCCCGGGGCTGAGTTCTGCCAGAGGCCAGAGTGCAGCCCAGGAACAGGAACCTGCTTCCAGCAGGCCCAGATTCACTCCCCCCACCCCCCAAAAAAAATCCATTTCTGGGACTGGAGTGGGGACAGAAAAGGACTTAAAGGTCAGGGAGGGGACACAGTCCCTGTGCATGCAGGGGCTGGTGCCCAGGGCCTGTGCCTGCTGTGGGATCGGGAGACGAGTCCTGGTCACTTACCGAGCAGAGAGCAGTCTCCCACAGCACCTCCTGGCAGGCAGAGGGTGGAGCTGTGAGGGAGGGAATGGAGAGGTGAGGTCAGGTGTGTTCTGGAGGCCCAGCATGAGCAGGGCCCTGTGCCTTCCCGCCCCTCCCTCCTTCCCTTTCTTTGCAGTAAGGTCAGCACTTGGGTGGGTAGTGGGGGATGGCTGTGTTGGGCATTTTCTCTGCAGCTGGCTGTTATGTGTCTTATTAACAAAGCTGGAAAAATGAATTTGTGTTATGTAATACATACAATTTGTTTGGTTGACAACATCTGAAAACAGGAGGCTGGTCAAGTGCAAGTTTTGGGGGGTTTTTTAGCAGGCAGCACCATGACACTTATGTGGCTCTGTCGACATAGAGAAGGGTGTGATGGAGGAAAGGAGGGGTCTGATGCCCCACCTGAGCGGTGATGAGGCTTGGCCTGAGCTGGCCTTAGGTTTGGCAGGATGAGTGGTGCAGGTGTGGTTGGGGAATGCCAGGATAAGATAATAGTCATTAGAACCAAGGGGCTCCTCCAAGTTGGAATTTTTGTGTTCTATATGGGCAGGCTTAGAGGGGACTGTTGACTTACTGAGAGTCACACAAGTTAGTAGCCGGGACCTGGAATCCAGCCCAATACTTTTTTGATATTTGTGTCTTCTGATAGGAATAGGTGCCCTTTCCTCTTTCCATCTGGCCACTGCTCCACCTATGTTTACAGCCGTCTGTCCTTTGACTCACCCACCCATCCCACCATCATCTTCTTATCCGTCGACTCACCAGCCAACCCAATCCACCACCCCTCCCTTCCTCCATCCATCCATTCATCCATCCACCTCTCCACCTACCTGTCTACCCACCCAGTCCATCCATCCATCTACCCATGTATCTGTCTGCTCTTTGATCTATCCACCCATTGCCCTCTCCTTCCCGCCCTCCATCCACTGGTCCAGTGCCTTTTGATCCACCTGCCCTCCATCCACTGGTCCAGTGCCTTTTGATCCACCCTTCTGTCCATCTATCTCATATGCACCTGTCCACCCATTACTCTCCTAGTCAGCATGCAGAATGCCTGCGACACACTAGGTGCTGTGCTGGGCACTAGGATCACAGAGATAAAGAACATGTGGTCCTTACCCTCAAGGAGCTCACAATTAGTGGGGGAAACAGGTCATCGAAAGCTGCAGGTTCTCTTTCTGATCTCATTTCCTGCCACTCTCTCTCGCTCCCTGTGCTCCAGCTGCACAGGCTCTGAACTCCCTCAAATGCTGCAGGCTGATGCCTGCCGTGGGCTTCCCCCGACCACCCCCGCTCCTGGGAAGCCCTTTGCCCACATATGCACAGGCTGCTCCCCATCCTCGGCCTCTACTCAGCCCTCCCGTGGGGGTGAGGCCTTTGTGTGCCTTCCTCTGCCCTCCCTGATCTGCTCACTGGTCTCCTGAGCACTTGCCAGCATTCACATGCTATGTCTTTATCCTCTGTTTATCCTGTCTCCCTGAACAGATTATAAACCCCACGAGTGCAGAGACTTTGTTCTCTTCTCTGCTGTATTTGCAGAGCTGGTACACAGTAGGAGCTCAATATATACTTGCTGAAGGAAAACATGGATCTTGAGAAACGCTACCAAGAGAGGAAACGAGGAAGGTGCTGAGGGATGAAAGCGAGGCAGTGCTGCTGCTGTCCGTGGGGCCTTTGTGGTCCTGGAGAGTGGAGCTGCAGGGCTGGGAAGGCTGGCGGGTGGGGCTTACAGGCAGCTGGAGGATCCCGTCGGAGCAGAGAGGTCATGGCTGGAGGTGTGGCTGGAACCTTCTGGTCAGTGAGGGTGGAGTGGTGGTCAGACAGCTGGCTAGCTTGGCGCTGGCCATGTGGGACTTTGAGATCAAGAGGACAGTTGGGGACCAAGCTCTGTGGGATGCATTGAGGTCAGGGCAGGGGACCCAGCCCCACACCTGNGCTCAATATATACTTGCTGAAGGAAAACATGGATCTTGAGAAACGCTACCAAGAGAGGAAACGAGGAAGGTGCTGAGGGATGAAAGCGAGGCAGTGCTGCTGCTGTCCGTGGGGCCTTTGTGGTCCTGGAGAGTGGAGCTGCAGGGCTGGGAAGGCTGGCGGGTGGGGCTTACAGGCAGCTGGAGGATCCCGTCGGAGCAGAGAGGTCATGGCTGGAGGTGTGGCTGGAACCTTCTGGTCAGTGAGGGTGGAGTGGTGGTCAGACAGCTGGCTAGCTTGGCGCTGGCCATGTGGGACTTTGAGATCAAGAGGACAGTTGGGGACCAAGCTCTGTGGGATGCATTGAGGTCAGGGCAGGGGACCCAGCCCCCACACCTGGATCCCCTGCTCCACTCAGAGACAGTCTGAAGCAAGGAACCCCATGAGGTTGAGCATCAAGGAGCTGTTGTGAAGAAGTTGGTGAAGACAGAATGCTGGAAAAATGCTGCTTCCATGCCAGTGCATGTAGGCATATAGCACGGCATTTGTACACGAGTGTGGGTCATGCAGATACAGATGTACACACATGTATGAACACACCTCACACGTGCCCATGACGGCAGGTCATGCAGACACATGAGCGCAGCACTTGCACACAGTGAGCTCATACAGAGACACGTGCATGAGCACAGCATCCACACATGACCACGGGTCACACACACGTATGTGCACACCCCCCTCTTTGCTCGCAGCCTTGGGGCTCACCGATGCTCTGTGGATGGCTCTGGCCTTGTCTGGACTCCTGTGTTCAGCAGCTACTTAGGAAAGAGATGAGCTGCTGCCCCCTCTTGAACCCTGACCCACAGAGGTCAGAATTCCCTATATCATCCCCTCAGCCTTCTTACCTCTGGACCCAGGACTCTAGGATTTGGGGCCCCCTACTTCCATCTGGACACAACCAGGCCAAGGGGGTGTGTGTGGGCAGAGACTGGTGACCAGCATAGGTGAGGGCAGTTGAGGCAGGCCAGCTGGAGGCCACAACTGTCCATCAGCTCTTGATACTCCCTTCAGAGACACGAGAGGACCGGACGAAGCGGCTTTTCCGCCACTACACAGTGGGCTCCTACGACAGCCTCACGTCACACAGGTACACGCAGGGACACTGGCTGGCGGGAGCATGCATATATGGGACGTGGGGCAGGACCTGCGGTATAGAGGGAGGCCAGGAGCTGGTCCAGGAGGCCAGGTATGAAGAGGTCAGAGGAGGGTGAGGGAAGGGACCCGGCCGGCCTCTCTTCTGCTCCCTGGCCCGTCAGTCCCGGGGTGACTGCAGGGTGGACTGTGGCTGGCTGGCCAACCTCGAGACAGGACTTACCTCACTCCTCCCTGCTTTCCTTCTTCAGCGATTATGTCATTGATGACAAAGTGGCTGTCCTGCAGAAACGGGACCATGAGGGTTTTGGTTTTGTGCTCCGGGGAGCCAAAGGTAATGGGGAGTGTGTGCCAGGGTGTCAGGCAGGCAGGGGCTACACACTGCTCAGGAATGTCTTCAGCTTCTTGCTTCTGCCCCCCACTCTGCTCTACCCCGCACTCCCTCCCTGCCTTGCCCCTGCGCCTCCCCACTTTTGGCCCCGGCTTTCCTTGCTCCTCTGCTGCGGTCGGACCGTCGTGGTTTGCAGTGTCCCGGCCCAGGCGGCAATTCCTTCCCTTCGTTGTTTTCCACTGTCTTTGCTCTAGAGTCCGACTGAGTGGGGGCCTTTCTGGCCTGGGCGAAGGGGGTTTCGCAGAGGGTCATGTCTAGGATCTCTGGACCGGCTAGTCCCTGCGCTGTGGCTCCCCGTGGCCCTCCCCCAGCCCCGCCTCACTGCCCCCTGCAGTCATCTCTTTCCTGTGCTGAGCCACTCGGAGGTTGCTGTGTGGCAGCCGCCCCCACCTGAACCTCACTGGTGAAGCGCCTTCCTAATTGCCCCCCGCAGCAGAGACCCCCATCGAGGAGTTCACGCCCACGCCAGCCTTCCCGGCACTGCAGTACCTTGAGTCGGTGGACGTGGAGGGCGTGGCCTGGAGGGCCGGGCTTCGCACGGGAGACTTCCTCATCGAGGTGAGGCCGTCCTGGCCGGCCCTGCCCAGTGGGATGCTGACCCCTGAACCCTGTGGCGGACGTGCCTGGGGGCGTCCCCACCCAGCTGCCTGTCTGTCCCAGGTGAACGGGGTGAACGTGGTGAAGGTCGGACACAAGCAGGTGGTGGCTCTGATCCGCCAGGGTGGTAACCGCCTCGTCATGAAGGTTGTGTCTGTGACAAGGAAGCCAGAAGAAGACGGGGCTCGGCGCAGAGGTGAGGGGTCACGCTTCAGGCCTCTGTGCCCAAACTTTCCCCTGACCTTAGCCCTTTGACTTCAGGCCCACATTCCTCTTCCCATCCCTGACCCCCAACTGCTGACATCAGATTCCTGAACCTTGATGAACCACCCACATGCGTGGGCTGGGGCCCCTCCCAATCCCTGGTGTTAGACTGCCAGTCCTGTCCCCTGGCCTGAGGCCTTTGACCCCTGACCCCTGACCTCAGGCTGCGCCTCCTCAGATCCCTGCCCCCTCCTTCCCGGCGTTCCCCCAGCCCCTGGCGTGGCAGAGCCCTCCTTCCCTACACCGCCAGCAGCTGCCTGGAGGCCGGGGTTGCCATAGCAACTGTGAGGTTGACGCTGCCGCGCTGCTTATTGTCGGAGGGAAGGGGGAGGCGGCACCTGAGGGAAGAGGAAAAGCGTCTTCTCCCCGCGACGACGCGGCACAGCCTGGGCCCAGGAGGCTTTGCCGGCCAGGCCCAGCCCAGGCCCGTGGCTTGGCTGACCACACCCTGGCCCCACAAGGGGCAGTGGCCACCCGGGCCTGGGGGGAGCCCTGGAGCAGCAGGAGCCCCGCCCGCAAGGAGACCCCTCCCAGCCCCCACCTCATGGCTCTGGTTCCCCCTCGCTTAGCCCTCGGAGCCTGCAGGGTGGGTGTTCAGGCCAGAGCCAGCTGGCACCGTGACCCCCACCAGCACCCTTGATTGTCTCCTGAGGCCCTGGCTCTGGGGGTTCCCAGGGCCCCTGAGGCCCTGATCGCCCGGGCCCCCCCACACTCCCTGAGCTCCTTGCGCCATGAAGAAGTTTGCGTCCAGCCGTAGCCTGAACAAGATCCTGGCACAGTGCGACTCATCCTCGCGGGAGTACGAGGAGATCCAGGCAGTGGAGCGCAAGTGGCACCTGCACCTGGCCACGCCGCGCCGCCTGCTGCTGGACAGGAGGTCCAAGGCCTCCCTCTTCTTTGCAGCCCCACCGCCCCCCAAGAGGGCCCCCAGCACCACACTGACCCTGCGCTCCAAGTCCATGACAGCTGAGCTTGAGGAACTCGGTGAGTGGCGGGGGTGGCCGTGGAGGTGGATGCAGGTGGACAGTCCATGATGGGCAGACAGGGCCGGAAGGCACAGGTAGTATGGGAGGCCAGGGAGTCAAGCCAGAGGGGAGGAAGGACAGGTGGATATAGGAGCAGGTCAGAGGTGAATGGGTGGGTTCTGGCGTGATGGGGACATTTGGCGCTTGTAGGGTGAGGAGGGGGATGGCATGTGGAAGGGGTGAGATGTGAGGGGCTGGGGATGGACAGTGGGGTGTCCAGGACAGATGACGGGGAGCAGGATCTGGCCCACCAGTACGTTTGCACGTGTGTGCATGTTTGTGTGTGTGTACTGCCTCTGGTTTTCCACATCTCCACTTTGACTTTACTCCTGCATTTCATCCAAGTGAAGAAAGAGCAGTAGTCAGGTGACCGGGGTCCACTCTGGCTCTGCCAGGCACTGGCTGTGTCAGCTTTGTTTATTTTACCCTCCTGGTGCCTGTGCCCTCATTGGTCAGGTGGTCCTGCTGACCCCACAGGCCACAGGCACACTGTTGGACGATGGGGCAGGACCTCGAGTGTGGCAGGAGGGGAGCAGGAGTGTGCTGGGCTTCGATAGGGCACGTTTTGGGCACAAGCTGTGGTTGACCATCAGCAGCTTCTTCATGGGCAGGTCTTATATATGTGTCCATTAACAACCTTGTCATGGGCATGTCCAGATATATTTGATCATGTCCTGACGTGACCGTCAGTAGCCTCTTCACGGGCATGTCCCAGTATGTGTGACCGTTGTCCTCACTGTGGGTATGTGCTGTACATGTGGCCATCAACAGCCTCGTCATGGGCATGTCCCAGTATACGTGACAGTTGACAGGCTCTTTCTTTCTTTTTTTTTTTTTTTTGTTTGAGACAGAGTTTCACTCTTGTTGCCCAGGCTGGAGTGCAATGGCGCATTCTCAACTCACTGCAACCTCCACCTCTCGGGTTCAAGTGATTCTCCTGCCTCAGCCTCCCGAGTAGCTGGGATTACAGGTGCCTGCCACCACGCCTGGCTAATTTTTTTTTTTTTTTTGTATTTTTAGTAGAAACAGGGTTTCACCATGTTGGCCAGGCTGGTCTCAAACTCCTGACCTCAGGTAATCTGCCTGCCTTGGCCTCCCAAAGTGCTGGGATTATAGGCGTGAGGCTCTTGTCTTCCTGTGGTCTAAGCCCAGTTCTGTTCCCAGACTTTACTTTGCCACTGGTCATAGAAAGAACCCCAACTCTGGTCCTAAACTGAACCCTTAAGTCCTGGCCACAGGAATGGACCTCATTCTGGTTCTAGGCTGAGCCCCATCCCTGGCTTCAGTCTTGGTTCTACCCCAGCCATAGAAGGATCCCTTTTCCTGGCCCCCAGAATAATCCCTGACCTTACTCATGAACTGAGCCCTGACCCTGTCCTGGCCACAGGCTGAGCAGATGGTCTTAACTGCAGTTTAGTTCAGTGTGGAGAACAGCTACCAACATGCATTGGACTGACATGGTCAGAATTTTCACCATAGCAATTCCAAATAAAATAAAACCAAAAGAAAAAAACAAAAAATCTCATATAGATAATTCAAAATGAAAAGGAGAGAAACCAAAGCCAGGGGCTTCCGTAGCTCATTATCTAGTACCCAAGGGCAAGGAGTTGGGGTCCTGAGGCCCCCACAAGGCTGGGAGACGTGGCTGGACCTGTGAGAAGTGGGAAAGTTAAAAGCCAAGCCCAACAACTGGAATTAGCGTCGAAAGAACTAGAAATCAGAGAAGAATATGAAAAACATTAAAATAAAGTAAATTGTCACAAAGATTAAAAGAACTAACTGAACTAATGAGAGAACAGGACAGAACAAATAAGCAAAAAAAGAATAAGCACATTTTAGAATAGAATGATTCTTTTTTTTTGAAACTGAGTCTCGTTCTGTTGCCCAGGCTGGAATGCAGTGGCGCGATCTCGGCTCACTGCAACCTCCGCCTCCTGGGTTCAAGTGATTCTCTTGCCTCAGCCTCCAGAGTAGCTGGGAGTAGAAGTGCCCACCACCACACCCAGCTAATTTTTTGTATTTTTAGTAGAGATGGGGTTTCACCATATTGACCAGGCTGGTCTTGAACTCCTGACCTTGTGATTCACCCACCTCAGCCTCCCAAAGTGCTGGGATTACAGGCGTGAGCCACTGTGCCTGGCCAGAAGGATCCTTAAAGAACTGTTACTGAAACAAAAAGTATAGTTACTGAGATAAAAAAGAAAGCCACAGCTGGGATAAACAGTACACTAGACCCAGGTGAAGAAAGAAATAGCAGGTTAGAAGATAAATCTGAGGTTACCCATAATATAGCACCGAAATATAAGGAGATACAAAGTATCAAAGAGCAGTTAGGAGACACTTATCACATAGATAATTCAGTGGGACTGTTGGGAAAATCCCAGCATCTACCTAATGCAAGGCCTGAAGGCAATATTTGGAGGTGAGATGGCTTAAGAATTTCCCAAAGTTGAACAAAGACATGAGTCTTCAGTTTAAAGAAATGTTTCATAGTAAAACTGTAGAACGCAGCGAACAAGCAGAAATCTTTAAAACAGAGAGGCTGGGTGCGGTGGCTCACGCCTGTACTCCCAGCACTTTAGGAGGCCAAGACAGGTGGATCACTTGAGTCCAGGAGTTTGAGACCAGCCTGGGCAACATGGCGAAACCCTATCTCTACTAAAAATACAAAAATTATCCTGGCATGGTGGTGTGTTCCTGTGGTCCCAGCTACTCAGGAGGCTGAGGTGGGAGGATTGCTTAAGTCTGGGAGGTGGACGTTGTAGTGAGCCAAGATCGTGCCAGTGCACTCCAGCCTGGGTGACAGAGCGAGACCCTGTCTCAAAACAAAACAAAACAAAACAAAACAAAACAAAAAATGATGAGAGAGAGAGAGACTGGCCGCTGGATGTCTTAGACGGGAGCAGTGGTTCAACTGACAACAGACTTCTCAACAGCAATAGCAGATGACAGTAGATGATGGAAGAAGAGCTTCAAAGTGTGGAGGCAAAATTCTTTTCCACCTAGAATTCTGTACCCCGCTAACCCTACTCATTCAGGAGTGAGGCAGAGAGGCTAGCAGACTTCTGACCCTAGGGTCATAAGGGTCCAAGGTCAGTCACGGGGAGCTGACCTGTCAATTGAAGATCCAAACTGATCAATAAGCACCAGTAGGCAGCTGGGTCCCAGGATTCTTCTGCTAGAGGCTGTCACATAGCCACGATCAACTGCATGTCCAGAAGGAACTCTTCTATTCGGCACCATGAGGCTTTTGGGCAGCCTGAGATGTATAATCCTGGGACCCAGGGACTCTGCCCTGTGAAAATGAGAGAACTGCGCTTTGCCCTCTGGGCTTTTCTACCTGAAGAAACTGGTGGATGGAAGAAACTCCTTCCCCTCTCCTCTGGGCTGAGTGTTCCCTCTTCTGCAACAAGCCTCAGGACAGGTTGCTGGAGTCATTCTACAGACCCTGGTCTTCCAGAAGAGTTGCTCACAGCTTCAGGCCACCATAATTTTCAGGCTTTTCCTGAGCAGTCTGGGGGAGGATGAAGGGACAGCTTAGCACAGAGCCTCTACCCACACTTCTGGAGCTCAGGAAGCCACCCTGTCCCCAGAAGACGGCTGTCCTGGGAAGCCAGCAGGGCTTCTGGAAGTCCCCTGTGGAAATACCCGATTTGAGGAAGCCATGCCAGCCTCAGGGTTTCCCCAGGTACCAAAGGGACCATCCCACAACCCAGTGTTTTTGCTTTCAGAAGATAGAAATGAGGCCTGTTGGTCATTGCTGGCAAGAACATATCAGAACTGCCTCACACTGTCAAGAGCTATTAGAGCCCTTTAGGATTCATAGTTTATCGAGAAGGTGCCTGAACACCCAAAAAGAAAACTGAGGTGTCAGAGAAAGCAGGTGCAAGGCGGAGGCTCCTGTCCAGGTGGCTGCTTGCTGCTCAGAGGATGTGGGAGAGGCATGGCCCTGTTGGGGGAAGGGGAGGGAAGGGGTGTTCTCTGGGGGAATGGGGTGAGCAAAGGCTGGTGCCTGGAAAATGAAGGGTTGCAGAGATGGGAGTGAGAGGAAGGGGCTGGGTGGGGACCCTCCTGAGACAGGTGGTGAGAGAGAGAAGAGGGCAGAGCACCCCTCCTCCCCTCAGCACTGGGGACTCCTCATGGTCACCACATGCATGTCCACTCAGCTTGTACCAGGAATGTGCTGGGGCCACAGGTCAGTGGAGACCCAGGCCAGGGAAGGCCCTGGCAGGTCCAAGCCCTTCTTGTGCATTCATGTTCCCAGGAGAAATCTGGATTCCCTGTAATGTCTGGGCCCCTTTTTTTTTCTTTTGTGATGAGAACATCAGGGTAGGTGCCACACCCAGCGTCTGTGTGAGTGGCCTTGTTCTGGAAAAGGTTTCTTTGCCGAACACATTTGCCCTGCCTTTTGTTTTAAGACCGACTTTGAACAGAACACACAGGTGACCACCTTGGTTTTCTGCGACACCTGAACTTCTTTTCTATGGGGTTTTGCCTTTTTTCTGAACAAACCTTTGACTGAGCCAAGCATGATGGAGTTGTGCATATCTCCGTGTGTTTGCGTGTCTGTGCGTGGGTGAGTGGACATACGCTGTGTGCATTTGCATGCGTGTGGCACACATGCCTGTGTGTGTGTGTGTGTGTGTGGACCCCCTGTGTGCACCTGCATGCCTGTGCGTGGGTGAGCAGACATGTGCTATGTGCACCTGCATGCGTGTGGCACACATGCCTGTGCGTGGGTGAACAGACATGCGCTGTGTGCATCTGCATGCGTGTGGCACACGTCTGCGTGTGGGTGAGCAGACGTGCTGTGTGCACCTGCATGTGTGTGGCACACATGCCTGTGCGTTGGGTGTGTGGACACGCTGTGTGCACCAGCATGCGTGTGCCACACATCTGCGTGGGTGAGCGGACACGTGCTGTGTGCACCTGCATGCGTGTAGCACACGTCTGTGTGTGGGTGAGCAGACGCGCTGTGTGCACCCGCATGTGTGTGGCACACGTCTGTGTGTGGGTGTGCGGACACGCTGTGTGCACCTGGATACCTGTGCGTGGGTGAGCAGACATGTGCTATGTGCAACTGCATGCGTGTGGCACACATGCCTGTGCGTGGGTGTGTGGACACATGCTGTGTGCACCAGCATGCGTGTGGCACACATCTGCGTGCCTCTGTGCGTGGGTGGTGGAACATACGCTGTGTGCAACCTGCATGTGTGTGGCAACAATGCTGTGTCGTGGGTGTGCGGGACACGTGGCTGTGTGCATCTGCATGCAGTGTGGCACACGTCTGTGTGTGGGTGAGCAGACGCCTGGTGTGCACCCGCTGTGTTGGCACACGTCTGGTGGTGTGGGGTGGTGGGGACACTGCTGTGTGCACCTGATACTGTGCGTGGGTTGAGCAGTACATGTGCTATGTGCAACTGCATGCGTGTGGCAACACAATGCTGTGCGTGGGTGTGTGGACACAATGCTGTGTAGCACAGCAGCGTGTGGCACCATCTGCGTTGGGTGGCGGGACACTGTCGGCATGTGTGCCCTACCCGGTGCTAGCACACGTTTGCTGGGTGAGTGGACACATTGCTGTGTGCCCTGCATGCATGTGCGTGCGGTGATTGCAGACGCGCTGTGTGCATCTGCATGCGTGTTGCACAGCCACGTTATGTGCGTGGGAGCGGATATGCCTGTGCTGCACCTGCATTGCATGTGGCATCACATGTCGTGTGGTGGTGTGCGGGACATGTGCTATGTCAACCTGCACGATGGTGGTACCGTCCTGCTGGGTGAGCGGTACACGTGCTATTGTACACCTGCATGCACATGTGCGCACACATCTTTGTTGGTGGGGTGAGTGGACATACACTGTTGTGCACTGCATGTGTGTGGCACACGTCTGTGCGTGGTGAGTGGACACACGGCTGTGTGTACCTGCATGCGTGTCACACGTCTGGCATGGGTGAGTGGAAACACGCGCTGTGGTGCACCTGCATGCGTGTAGCACACGTCTGTGCATGGGTGAGTGGACACGTGCTGTGTGCACCTGCATGCATGTGCGTGGGTGAACGGACACGCGCTGTGTGCATCTGCATGTGTGTGGCACACATGTCTGTGTGTGGGTGTGTGGACATGTGTGCACCTGCATGCGTGTGGTACACGTCTGTGCATGGGTGAGCAGATACGCCCTGTGTGCACCTGCATGCATGTGGCACACATCTGTGTGTGGGTGAGCGGACATATGCTGTGTACACCTGCACGCCTGTGGTACACGTCTGTGCGTGGGTGAGCAGACATGCCCTGTGTGCACTTGCATGCATGTGGCACACATTGGGTGAGCAGACATGCGCTGTGTGCACCTGCATGTATGTGGCACACACACAAGCCCCTGCTTATGGTTGTTTTCTCCTTGGATTTCAAGGCATGTACCAACTGATTCCGCATTTGGGCAGATTTGCTCTTCATGTTCTGATAAAGAGGTGTAGGCTGGGGGCAGATCTGGGAGGTCATGGTTGTTGGGGGAGGTGGTGGTGACAGGGATGGGGTGGAGAAATGAGCGTGGATAATGGGGCCTGGGTGCCGAGCCTGCCTCTTACTCCCTTTACTCTGTTTCTTGATTCCAAGCCTCCATTCGGAGAAGAAAAGGGGGTGAGTCATCTGCCTGTGTCCCGAGGGCCTTGGCTTTGCCTGACCCCTGTCTGGGGGAGTGCTGGTGTGTGAGGAGGTTCCAGCGCAAGTCAGGGTGGCCCAGAAGCCTGGGCTGCAGCCTCCTGTTTGCCTTCTCCCTGGGGATCTGGTAGGGGCATGAGAGAAGGACCTGCAAGGATGGAATGGGGAGTTCCCAGGGGTGTGACCCTCTGGGACTGTGATGGCCGTGGGGGCTCAGGTGAGCCTGGGGCCTGTGAGCTGTGCAGATGGCCTGATGGAGGCAGCCCGTGGGGAGGAGCTGGGAGAGCTCCATGGAGGCCACTGTATGCGCCATGGCCCAGAGAGCAGGAAGGAAAGGGCTCTGGGGTCCCAGAGGGGGAGCTCTAGGGAGCAGGGAGACTGGGCCATGTTGGTGTGCGCGGCCCCAGTCTACATTGCTTCTTTCTGCTGGTCCTCTTGGGGCCTGTGCCTGGGTTGTGGGACGTATTCCCGTGCTGGTTGGTTGTAGGGCCAAGCCCAGAGCTGATGGCCCCTTCAGAGCAGGGGTCTGAGTCCCACAGCACTGGGGAAGGAGCTTGGAGCTACCCTGGCCAACAGCCCCCCAGGCTGTTGACTACCCTCCCGAACCCCCGTTTAGTCCTCCCTCTACCCTTTGGGGCTGCTCCCTGTATGTCCTGTATGTTCAGCCTGGCTGCAGGGAAGAGAGCATTCAGGTGGGGACAGTCACCTGGGCCTGGGTACTGAGGTCCACTGTCCGGTGAGGTCCTGGGACCCAGCTTCTGGCAGCCTCCTCTGCCTCTCGGGTGGATGGGAATCAGGGCCCAGACAGAGGCTTGAGGTGGCTTTCTCCACCCAGGCCTGTATATTTGTTCCACATCCGTGTACCTGATGCCCATCCCTTCCTCTCTGGACCCACTGGGCTTTCCCTGGGTGAGGACACATCTGCCAGGCCCTTGGCCCAGCCCTCTTGAGGTCCCCTTGCTGCCTCTTGCCCCAGCCCAGGTGAAGGGCTTCCCCAGTGTCTTCTCAGGTATTAAAAACAGGTGACAAGGTCTCCTCCAGTGACCTTTTCTGCACGCCTTTGGGGCAGACACACAAGCTATTTCTGGAATCTTCTGGCTCTGCCCTCCAGCTCGTTAGTGGGGCTCCCAGGTGCCATGTTGCAGCCCAGGTGCTGCTCCAGTCGTGGAAGAGGTGATGGCTAATTGATCATCCTGTAGGCTGGGGCCCTATTGATCAAATAGCTGCAAACCCAGCTGTGCCCTGCCATGCACCCAGAGGGCCCTGGGAGTGAGCGGGTCCACTTGGTTCCTGATGGGCTTCATTTCCCTTAATTATTTAAAATAATTTATTTAAGAATATATTCTCTAATATTGGGGGGAGAGTTATGTCAACCTCATCAGTTTGTAATTTGCAGAATTCTTGGTTAATTTTTTCCCTTTTGAAAACACTTCTCACCTGGCTCCAGCACCATCACCCGATGACCAGAAGCAGCTGCCTCAGTAAACGTTATGTGCATCCCGCTGCAGGTCTCCGGGATGGTCTTTCGGACCTAGAGAGACGGCCTCTCCTAGTCCGTGGCTCAGGTGGCAAAGTGTCACCCGTGATGCTGAGCCGTGTGTGCCTCACGGAGTTTTCTCTCCATTCATGTCTTTACTTCTGCAGTTTCTGGGGAGTATGGTGCTTAAGTCTCATCTCTTACTTCCTAGTCAGTGATCTGGGGCAATTTCTCTCTCTGAGCTTCAGTTTGCTCCTGGGTTGGATAAAGGTGATGATAAAATCCTCGTGTAGTTGTGGGATGAGAGGAGTGGTTTGCATGAAGTCCCGCATACTCTAGAAATCACCAAGAACTTAACAAATGGTGGCGATGGTGACTTCAGCTCCCAAAAATAAATCATTCACGTCATGACAAAAGCAAATGAGAAGTCCCCTCAAACCAGCAACCCCTGGTCTGTACCTGGGCTTCTGTCACCTGGTGGCACTGGGAGCTGTGCACAGGCCCAGATATCTGCAGTTGGAGCCTATTTTGCCTGTAAACTCTTGCATTGTTCAGAGCACAGGCTGGGCACTGATGGAACACAGAGAACAGTATTTGCTTTCTTCTGCAGACCCACAAGCTGTCTGGGGAGATGAGGCACCCAGACATGAATTGTGCTGAATTGTGCCCAGTGCCAGCACAGTTGTTAAGCCTTTCTTCTGTGCTAATTATCTCTAGAGACACATGAAGCTAGCACTGTTTTTATGCCTGTTTTATCAGACGAGGACACAGAGGTCGCAAAGAGCTTAACTCAGGACATAGTGTACAGGGTGGGTCTGGTCTGGGTTGGGTACAGGACAGTCTTGGGGAGTTACTTCCTTTTTCCAGCAATGCTAAGCAGATTGCAGAGCTAGAACCAGCAGGTGCTGTGAACAGCTGCAGACTGGAGTTGGAAGGAGTAGGAGGTGTCCAGGCTGACCACTGAAATTCTCCAACAAAGGGCCAAGACAAGAGTGGCCAGACAGGGTCCCTCTAGGGTTGGCACAGCCCCAAAGAGTGGAGAAGGGCCTGGGGTTGGGTGGAGCCTGAGTGATGGGTGGGGTGCAGTGTGGCTGCTGAATGACGGCTGGTGCAGCAGCCAGGTGGACATGGGTGCTGCCCCAGCCCTTGCTGCATGCCCCATGCACTGGTCCTCAGTGGACCCACGGGGGCGAGAGCTACTGATGTCCTGGGGGAGCCATCCAACCAGAGCTCTGATGGTCCTTAGATATACGTATTAGGTTAACAGAGTTTCCAAGTCACTGTGATCGTTTGTGGAAACCTGCTTGTGTATCAGGGTCTGTCCTAGGGCTGTGACCCACTGTAAACAGCTTCCCTTCCAGTGCGGTGCAGAGAGCCAAGAGTGGCCTGTATGTGCTGAGAACAGTGACAGGACGAAGGGAAATGGAGGGAAATCCAGGGAGACTGTGGTCTCTGAGTTATCTGTCTGTCACCTGCCCTGGTCTTCTCCCTCATGGTCAGAGTGGCCTTTCCTTAAGTGGGGTCCACGGGGTCACCTGGAGTTTCCTTGAGGATAGAGAGGCTGCCTGGGGTGGGGTCTCAGTTCTGGGGTGAGGGCCTTGTCTTGGGGGCCTGGGGTGGGAGCTTAAGGAGGGAGGGGAGTAGTGGCCTCTGTCAGCATCACGGGTGGCCGGGCTGGGGAGGACGTGGCAGTGCGGCAGCAGGTGGCCCAGGAGCTGAGATGGAGCCTCCTTGCTGTGCAGAGAAGCTGGACGAGATGCTGGCAGCCGCTGCAGAGCCAACGCTGAGGCCAGACATCGCAGACGCAGACTCCAGAGCTGCCACCGTCAAGCAGAGGCCCACCAGTCGGAGGATCACACCTGCCGAGATCAGTGTAAGGGCCACGGGCGGCTGGGAGCACTGGGATGGGCAGGCATGGGCCTCAGTCTGTCCTGGGCCCCCCCCTCCAGAGGGGTGTGTGCACCCTATAGCCTCTCTCAGAGACTCTTGGGGCTGTCTCTGCCCCCTAAATGACCACAGCTCAGCACCTGCTGGTTTCGCTTTTGTGGCTTTTGGTGCTTCTGCCTTCAGGCAGTCCCTGGCTCACGCCTGAGACCACCAAGGTATCCCAGCTCTGCTGAGAACTCGGCGAAGCATGTCTCTGTTCCCTGCCCACTTGCCGCCCCGGCGCCTTCTGGGCTCCTCCCCTACCCTCAGCCAGGGTCTGCACCCACCCTGCCCAACACCATCTACACTGTACCACCATCTGCACTGCCCACACAGCCCAGGCTCCAATGGGCTACATCCCCTGCTCCCTGAGGGCAGAGCCCAGACATGATTCCTGGGTCCAGGCACCCACAGGCACTGTTGCCACTGGAGTGAGAGCAATGGGGTATCACTTCCGGCTTAGGAGGATGACTGGGGGCTCCCAGTGCCCTGGAACCTCCATATTCCCCTCCCTGACCCCCCACAGTCATTGTTTGAACGCCAGGGCCTCCCAGGCCCAGAGAAGCTGCCAGGCTCCTTGCGGAAGGGGATTCCACGGACCAAGTCTGTAGGTATGGCTGGGCTGTGGGGCTGCATGGGGTTGGGAGGAACGGGGCTGGAGCTGGCAGGGTGGATTTGGGTTGGAAGGACCCTGTCTCTCCCTGCTGGTAACTGGGGTTTTCAGTTTCCCTCTGAGTCCTGCCTCTTCCTGGCCCCAGCTGAAGAATCTCATATGTTGATGGAGGTGTGGGGATTAGGCCTTCCCCAACCCAGAGATTCCCCCCGGGCAGCTGACACTCCCAGTCCAGTGGGCATCCCCCGATCGCTTCATCCCTCCCATGGGTAGCCTCACCCCTGTCCCCAGCTGCCACTGTCCACTGGGCACCCCCACCTCCCCATCACCGCTCATCCTTCCCATGGGCAGCCTCACCCCTCCCCAGCGCAGCGGCCTCCATCGTCATTGCTTCTCTGCAGCCCAAGTGCATGTGAAGTTTTTGACCCTAAAACTCCCCTCCCCTGAACTTGCCTCTCCCCTACTCCTCCATGTATTGCTCTCTCTCCCCTCTTCACAGCCAGTTTCCCCAAAAGTCACCTCTGCTTGCCGTCTATCCCCCATCCCCCACCTGCTCCGCAGCCTGCAGCAGACTTGCTCTCTCCATACCCAAATTGAAACTGCTCCCACCAGGGTCACCGGTGGCCTCCAGGGCCTTCCTCCCTGTGGACACGTGGCCAGCACTCCTGCTGACCTCAGCTGGCATGCGGTTTCTTTGCTCCTTCTTCCATGAAACGCTCCTCCCCAGAGTTTGAGGACAACACTTCCTTGTTTTCCCCTCCTTTCTCAGGTGGCACCTGTTTCGACCCTGCCGCTCCAGCCTCCCAAATATGGGACCTTTTCAAGGCTATGTCTTCAGCCTCCTTCCCCTCTGTGCCTCACCACTCCCCAGCCACCATCACACCCCACACTCACTGTCTCCTTTCCTGACCCAGATGACAAGCCCTGCCCACTGTGCATCCCTCTAGGCATCCACTCTCCTGTCCCCTGCCCACCTGTGCATCTGTCCACCCACACACCTGCCCACTTGACCGTCTGTTGTCCATACAAACCCCAGCACACCCCCACATCTGTTACACATAGGAGTAAACCTCTCAGCACTTACTACGGGCTGGACACTGAGTGTTTAATACTTAGAATAACCATATTGAGGTTGAGGCCACTAGTACCTCCATTTTACAGATGAGAAAACTGAAGCAAGGAGGGTAAATGACCTGCGCAAGATCACACAGCTGCCCAAACTCTGATTCCTCACCTTCCCCAGCACCCTGCCAATTTGTGTTCACACAAGGCCGATCCTGGGCCAAGTCTGGGGCTTGGTTGGGGAATGTGATGTGTGCAGAGAACTCAGCGGGCACATGGTGGGTGTCAGGGCTCATGGACCAATGGAGCCCACTGGGGAGCTCCCGGCCCACCTGGGTGTCACAGAAGGCTGCGTGTGTTGGGGTGGGGGTACTTTTGAGCTAAGATGTGCAAGATAAATAGGAGTTTCTGGGGGATAATGGGGCGAACTGACAGAGCAGTGTGGAAAAGGCATATGGGTGTGTGGACTGGTCCCTCAGAGACTGCTGAGAGTTATTTCTGTAGGTAGGATTGTGGGGAAGAAGGCTGGTGAGGCTGCAGCTACTTTGGAGCTGAGAAGCGCTCTCCTCTGCTCTCCCTGGCCTGAGCCCTGAGTGTCTTCCATGGTTTCTCTCTTACCCTCTGCCTCACCTGACCTGTCCGGGTGGGTGGCCTCACAACCCTGCCCCGCACAGGTCTCATCGCCTTGCAGCTGGGCCATGGCTTTGTTCTCATGACTGCCTGCCCTGGCTCTGCCCTCTAGTCCATCCCTCTGGCCAAATGAGGCTTTTCACAGAGCTGCTATCACTCCATATCTGCCCAGCTTGATCCTCTGTGTGCTCCTCATTGCCTCGGGGCCCTGGAGATCGGCCCCAGTGCTCTCTTGCTTCATCTGGAAACATTTGTCTCTGCCTCCCTTGACCTGGGTCTTCTGACTCTTGCTTCCTGGGCCTGACCCTGCAGGTCTAGGTCCATGCACCTGCCCTGCAGGCCTTGAGCCACTCTCCTAGGACTGCCAGTTCTGCCTTGGTCCCTCAGGCACCCTCTTGGGCTCGGTTGATGAATGGGTTGACAGGTGCTCCTTTTTGGCTCCCCTCGGCCTGCTGGGCCTCAGCTGCCAACATGCACGTTGGTTGGGTTGTCAGACTCCCCAGGCCCCTGCCCCATGCCCTGGCTCTGTTGCCCTGGGCACACAATGCAACCCTTGAAACATCAGGATTTTGATCCATAAACATGGAGACCACCGATTCCACCTCCAAGGACCACTCTGAGGCTCGCCCGGTAGGTGGCATTCACAGGCTAGGACTGCGTGGCATGCTGGGAGTGCTCAGCAGCCGCCAGTGTTAGTCTCTCTGCTATTATCTAGGCAGACAAAGAGGGTCTGCCTTTGTCCCCAAGGGGTCCCACCCCCGCCCCAGATGGTATCAGAACAGATTCCCCACTCCATGCTGAGGCAAGTGACTTTTCTTTACCTTAAGTCAGAACTTGGCATGCTATTAGCATTAAATTTCCCCTTATTTCATCTTTGCACGTCACTCCCGCCTTCTACATCCTCAAGGTGTGCTCGTTCTGCGTCGCTCCATCTAACACATAGGCTTGTGGGTGTTCGCTGCGCGTTCATACACAGTGCAGGGAACGCAGCAGGAGACCCAGGACGAACTAGGCACAATTTCTGTGTCCAGCGGTTGGGGGTGGGGGGAAGGCAGACCTACAAATAACGATGATGATGACCTCGGCCCCCTTCCCGGGATACTGCTGCGGTGCAGCCCTGTACTGTAAAGGTGAAATTGCCCGACAGTAGGTGCAGGCTGTCTTCTTGGCATGAGGAAACTGAAGTTCTAGAGGTTAAGGAATGTCAGTACCTAGCAGATCTAAAATTTAAGCCTAGCTCTGTACACAAAAGCCCACCCTTGGTACCTTGGCTACAAAGAGATATTATGCCCAGCAAGAAGCAGTGTAGTATTGCCGTATTAGCAATACGGTGGCTGGAGGAGGATGCAGTCAGGAACGGGCAGCCTATATTGTAGCAAGTTCATAAAAATGTTGACCAGTCTCAGAGTGAGGCTGGGAACGGGCACCACAAGACCTGGGTGTGTGGGTGTGGGGCCATCCGCCCCCCTGCAGCCTCACTGAACACACCTACAGCACCTGTGTCCACATCATGATGTCCACAGGGGTGCTCAGAAGGTTGTCAGGTTTTGGCTGGACAGCAGGCTCATGAGAGCCCTGACCACTCCAGCCCTTGTACAGGACCCTAACAATGACGTCTGAGCAAGGCATGCAGAGGGGGGTTCATTTTAAGCCTGTTTTGACCATAGAAGAACTGAAGCTCAGAGGGGCTCAGGGATTGGCCTGGGGTCACGCTGCCAGTAGGGGTTAAAATGAAACATGCTGGGTGCTCAGTCTGCAGTTCCCATTTTAATTCATCTATCCATTCTTCCCTTCACCCAGTCACCCAACGTGACTGAATTTCAGCCACTGTGGTTGCATCACCCACCCATGTGGATCTCTGGAAGGAGTCTCTCAAGGCTTTTTCCACAGGGCACCTCCTTACTTGGGCATTAGCTCTTTCTCTGCCTGAGGCCTGGTTTCAGTGGCCACAGCCCTGCTGCCCCTCATCCTGCCAGTGTGTCACTCCTGCTTATTTCCGACCATTTTCCTCTCACCTCCGGTTGCCTCCAGGGCTCGTACTTCTGCATCGGCCTTGTTCATTCTGGGGTGAGGAGCCCTGTACTGGCCCCTCCAAGCCCCTCAGCAGTTCTGTCTGCATGTCTTGCGGGGCTGTCCCTGCCTTCCTGGGATATCTTCTTAGGGCCTGCTTGATGTCCCTGGGTTTGGGCAGGTCTTGGCCCCAACCCAGGTCATCAGAGTTTGTGCCCTTTTTCGGGGACCCTCCTCCATCCTGTAACTGAACGCACACCTCCCTCTTGCTCTCCTCACAAGAACCCGCCCCGTGCGGCCCTGGGCCTGGGGCACAGAGCTTGGACGTCCAGGGACCAGCGCAGACTGGGGTCTTGCTTGGAGCCCGTGCTCTGGGCTCCCTGTTTCTCCCCTGCTCTCCATTCACCGCCCACCACTGGCCCCAACCCCATCTTCCCGAGCATTCTAGCGCCTGGCGCCGCGCTGGGTTCTGCCGTGGGCGTCCGTTGTGTCCGGGACGGTGGCTGCCCCAGGGTGGAGTCGGGGCAAGGCTGTCCTCTATGGGAGGGGGTGCCGGGGTCCCCAGGAGCCTCTCGGAAGGCAGCACCCCCCCCCGCCCCCGCCCCAGCGCCCTGGCTGGCCTCACCGGCCCTTCCGTCCGCAGGGGAGGACGAGAAGCTGGCGTCCCTGCTGGAAGGGCGCTTCCCGCGGAGCACCTCGATGCAAGACCCGGTGCGCGAGGGTCGCGGCATCCCGCCCCC
>NW_016812536.1:165440-178303 GCF_001698545.2 Rhinopithecus bieti
CGGCCCGGGCCCGGCCAAGGACCGGCGGCTGGAGGAGCGGCGCCGCTCCACTGTGTTCCTGTCCGTGGGCGCCATCGAGGGCAGCGCCCCCAGCGCGGACCTGCCATCCCTACAGCCCTCCCGCTCCATCGACGAGCGCCTCCTGGGGACCGGCCCCACCGCCGGCCGCGACTTGCTGTTGCCCTCCCCGGTGTCTGCTCTGAAGCCATTGGTCAGCGGCCCGAGCCTCGGGCCCTCGGGCTCCACCTTCATCCACCCACTCACCGGCAAACCCCTGGACCCCAGCTCACCCCTGGCCCTTGCCCTGGCTGCCCGAGAGCGGGCTCTGGCCTCCCAGGCGCCCTCCCGGTCCCCGACACCCGTGCACAGCCCCGATGCCGACCGCCCCGGACCCCTGTTTGTGGATGTACAGGCCCGGGACCCAGAGCGAGGGTCCCTGGCTTCCCCAGCCTTCTCCCCACGGAGCCCGGCCTGGATTCCTGTGCCTGCTCGCAGGGAGGCAGAGAAGGCCCCCCGGGAGGAGCGGAAGTCACCCGAGGACAAGAAGTCCATGATCCTCAGCGTCCTGGACACATCCCTGCAGCGGCCAGCTGGCCTCATTGTTGTGCACGCCACCAGCAACGGGCAGGAGCCCAGCAGGCTGGCGGGGGCCGAAGAGGAGCGCCCGGGCACCCCGGAGTTGGCCCCGGCCCCCATGCAGTCAGCAGCTGTGGCAGAGCCCCTGCCCAGCCCCCGGGCCCAGCCCCCTGGCGGCACCCCAGCAGACCCCGGGCCAGGCCAGGGCAGCTCAGAGGAAGAGCCAGAGCTGGTGTTTGCTGTGAACCTGCCACCCGCCCAGCTGTCGTCCAGCGATGAGGAGACCAGGGAGGAGCTGGCCCGAATTGGGTTGGTGCCACCCCCTGAAGAGTTTGCCAACGGGGTCCTGCTGGCCACCCCACTCGCTGGCCCGGGCCCCTCGCCCACCACGGTGCCCAGCCCAGCCTCAGGGAAGCCCAGCAGTGAGCCACCCCCTGCCCCTGAGTCTGCAGCTGACTCTGGGGTGGAGGAGGCTGACACACGCAGCTCCAGTGACCCCCACCTGGAGACCACAAGCACCATCTCCACGGTGTCCAGCATGTCCACCTTGAGCTCGGAGAGCGGGGAACTCACCGACACCCACACCTCCTTCGCTGACGGACACACTTTTCTACTCGAGAAGCCACCAGTGCCTCCCAAGCCTAAGCTCAAGTCCCCGCTGGGGAAGGGGCCGGTGACCTTCAGGGACCCGCTGCTGAAGCAGTCCTCGGACAGCGAGCTCATGGCCCAGCAGCACCATGCCGCCTCTGCCGGGCTGGCCTCTGCCGCCGGGCCTGCCCGTCCTCGCTACCTCTTCCAGAGAAGGTCCAAGCTATGGGGGGACCCGGTGGAGAGCCGGGGGCTCCCTGGGCCTGAAGACGACAAACCAACTGTGATCAGTGAGCTCAGCTCCCGCCTGCAGCAGCTGAACAAAGACACGCGTTCCCTGGGGGAGGAACCAGTTGGTGGCCTGGGCAGCCTGCTGGACCCTGCCAAGAAGTCGCCCATCGCAGCAGCTCGGTGAGCAGGGCGGTGTGGGGAGGGATCCGTGCCTTGTCCGTGGCCCCCTCTGTCCTTCCTCTTGTCTGTTCTCTGGCTCTCCTCTTCCTCCTTGTTCTGTTCCATTCCTTCTGTGGCAACCCCCAACCCACCCCCACCATCCACCTCTGAATCCGGTCTTGCTTGGCCTGCCTGAGAGAGGAGGTTCTTCTGGGCGTCTGTCACATCAGGGTTGGTGCTCACTGTGTCCCTGTTGGTGCCAGAAATGGGAGCTGGGCTTCCCTCAGAGACTCAGGTTGGACATGAGTGTCCATGGCCCTCCTGGAGGCTCTTGGCCCCAGGGATTCCTGTGGGTTCTCTGGCTCCTGACGCAGGCTGTCTTTACCATTAAGGGTTGTTTTGTGTTTTACTTTGGAGGTGCGTCTCCCTCCTCCCATCCTCTGTGGCCATGTGGCTGCCCAGTGTGGCTGATACCCTCTGCCTTAGAGCTGCCTCCTGCCTTGCTTCCTTTGGCAGCTTGGAGCACATGGACTCCTTTTCTTTTGGGGGATCTGCCACTAACTTTCTGTTTCCCATCCTAGAAACATTTGTCTCTTGGCACCACCTTAGAATCCCTTAAACATGGATTCCCGTGTGTCATTTCTAAAGTGCAGTAAGAAGATAGATGGAAGTCACGCCATATCCCTGCACTCCATCTGCCCTCTTGCCTTCTCCTCATCACTTCCCTGTCTGTCCTGCCCCTATCCAGAAGGATCAGAGCAGGGGTCTGGCTTGCTGCTGAGGCTGTCACAGCTGCCAGAGCCCTGGGCTGATCCCATAGGTCTTTCTTTGAGGACCCGACTCCCAAGGCTCTTTCCAAAGAGGAGCCCTTCAGGCCCATGGGCTGCATGGATGCTGCTGGCAGAGCTGGTCATCCCCCAGCCGCCCCTTGTCTGCCTTTTAAAGCTGCTTTGCCTTCTGTGCCCCTAGGTCTCCCCTCCCCTCTTTGGGTCTGGGGGTGGGGAATGTGGATGCCACCTCTTGACTCCTCCTCCTTGCCTCCCAGAAGACCAATCTAGTGGGCCCTGTACTGTCAGCCTTGGAGGACAGAGTTCACAGCATAGCAACATGTTCAGAACTTAAGGACTTTACAGGTCTTACAAAGGCCTGGCCATTCTGCCTTCTTTAGTTCAGGATTCAGAAGACAAGTGGGAGCTTGGGAAGCTCATGAGGCCTCTCCTAAAGTCCCGGGATGCTGCCTCCAGCTCCTGTCATCCTGGGGAATTGCTCTGGGGTCCTCTCTCCTTTTAGCCTTTTCTAACTCCCAGCCAGACTAGAAAGCCTTCTTCCCAGCATTGTGGTGTTGCAGGTGCCCGTAGAATGGGTGTTATAATCAGAATGAGCAGCCTGGTCCTGGGCCTCTGTGCAGGACCAGACCCCTGAGGCTGGGGTCTCCTGACCCATACCGGACCAGCCCCCCATCTTCCCTGTCTGCTTCTCCCTCTGCTCCTCTCTGCCTCTTGGTCTTGATGAAAATCAAAGCTATTTTAAAAAGTGCATAGCACAGTGCCTGGCCTGGTTCAGGCCTTCAATAAACATTTGTTAAATGGATGAAAGTACAAAGCAAAATGCAAATGCTGTTTTTTGTGATTTGAGATCTAGGGAGGCGGCTTAGGACGAAAACCCACAGAAGGACCGACTCAGCGTTCAGACTCATCAGGTGTTGATCCCCCGTGGTTGGGCTCAGGTGGGCCCAGGTCTCATCACTGGCCCTGTCCTCTCCTGTGAGGCAGCTGCAGGGCAGGGTCAGGGGATTCCTCAGCCGGAACCTCTGGCACTTCCCCTTCTCTGAGTTCATCCTCCCACAGGGCTCTTGAGCGTTCTGTCTTGGTTGGGGCAAGGTTCTCTTATCCCTTGGCCCCGGCTTTCACCAGGACCCTGTTAGAGTTTTTCTTTCTCAGATGTGGGATGGGGAAGGACATACCAGCAGCCCTGACCCTTACGTGATGTCTGTTTTTTTACTCAGTAGTTCCTGCAAAATTCTGATCTCTGATTGAGTTCCTGTGGGTCCTCTGCTTTTCCCTGACTGATCACTGGGGTTTGGGGACATAGGGCTGTCATCGGCCGGGCTTGAGTCCTCTGTTCTCCCAGGAGCCGGGGGATGGGTCCACCCACTTAGCAAGCAGGTGCTGAGAGTGAGGGTCGGGGGCTCTCCAGATGTACGTCCAGTGCTGTCCCTGGAGTAACCAGATGCTGGACAGCCTGTAACAAGCAATGCTGCTGTGACACAGCCCCTGCCGGCGTCAGCAACTCACTTCCTTGCTGGTCATTGGCTTGGAGCCATCAGAGGGCCATGATGTCAGTGCTCAGCAGGTCACAGCTTAGTGCTGTAGTCTTAGATCAGCCACTGAATGTCCATCTCTCCCCTGTGAAGTGTATTTACAGTGAGCCGACTGCACAGGCTGTCGCGAGGCTGCCCACAGCATCACCTGTGAAGCACCCAGCAGGCCCAGGGCTGGGGCCTGTGGACCCTCGCTGGTGTGAGCTGCCATTGTCTCTGCTGTCACTGACACCCAGGCACTCAGACACCTAGGCTAGGTCTTAGAGTCCTTTGTGGGAAAACAAGCCTGTTGGATGCAGTGTTGGAGACGGTCCTGCCGTATCAGTTTGTCTTCACACCATTCCATTAGACAGACCCTAACAGAATCTTCATGTTCCAGACAATGAAACTGAGGTACCACAGAGTTTCCTTGCAGACAGAACGGTGGTCTGCCTGACCATGAGCCCTGCTCTCTGACTGCCGTAATCGAGGGCTGCTGTTGTGAAATCCCTTCTGATGACACACAATGGGCTTTCCCTCCACTTAGAAGTGGCAGGTGTGTGCATCAGACTCACCCCTCTGTTTCCTGGTCATGTGTGTCATAAGCAGCACCCGGTGCCACCTGAGTGGCCCACCCAGGCCTGCTTTTCCTTCTCAGTTTGCCTGTGTTACCTTCTGCTCCAGCTCACTCTTCCTTTCACCCTCTTGTGTTCCTTCTTGCCTTCAGACCTGGGCTCAATTGCAGCCGTCTGGAGGGGGCCCCACTGCCCATCCTGGGCCCTTAACTTCTGGTGCTTCTGGCTGCAGGCAGCGGGCTGGAGCACAGGACACTTGGTGATGTCTGAGTCCGGTCCTGTTTCAGATCTGGTCCTTTGTCTGCCCACCACGGCTGTTGTCAGCTCTTGTCCTGCAGCCCCTAGTGGCCGGAGTCTGGTACTCACTCCTCACTTAGGGATAAAACTGCTGGTGGAACTGTCTCAAGTGTGGGAGGTTCTGACATCCAGGTATGACTGTTTCCTTCCCAGGGCCAGTCCTGGCAGAGGCGCTAGGTTACCCTCAGGGCCATATCCTGAGCCGTGTCTCCAGCCCCTTGTGTTCCACAGTGTTTGTCTGCCAGACCCACCCTTCTCCTCCCTGACCGACACCACGAGGAAGGGAGTGCCTACTCACCTTCTCCACAGATGACTCATTCCTGATGTGCTTTAGCCACAAGGTGTTCTGGGGCCTGAGAGCTTTCTGGGCAAGTTAAGCTGTCCTGTATGTCATGGAACCAAAGCTCGGTAACCTGTGGAAAAATGATCATCTCTGGGGCCACCTTTGATTTTCAGGGGAAGCTGGAGAATGTGGCACTCTCATGCTGCCTCTGGAAGGTGCAGGACCTTTGGCCTTCTGAATCCTTGATCCCAGATTGTTCACCTGCTCTGTGCTCCCAGTTCCAAGTCTAGCCCTGCTAGACAGACCATTCATCTGCCCAGAGCCCCTCCTTGGTCTCTGGGCCCCACACCTGACTCTGAGGCTGCATTTGGGCATGACTCAGACCTGACTCTGAGCCCCACAACTGGCCACAGGCACCCCAGCTCTCTGAGGCTCACACTTGTCTCTGAGACCCTGGCTCCACACCTGGCTCTAAACTCCATTTGTCTTCCAGGCCCCATGCTCGGATCTGAATCCCATGTGGGGTCTGAGGTCCACAGCGAGGCTCACTTCTGCCTTGGTACTTAGCTTTACATGGGACTCTAACATCTGGTTTTGTAGGTAAAGTTCATGGCAAAATAGCTTTGGAAACACAAAAAGAGGTTATTTGCTGCAGTACTTCTGGTGCCTTTGACAAGCTCATGTGGAGGAGGGCACTGTGTGCTGTGGTCTCCAGACCTGTTAGAGTCAGTTCCTAGATCTCACAGAAGACCCGTGTTCCTCAAAATGGTCAAGAAACCCTGCCCTAATGGCCTGCTGCAGACCCTGCCTGCTAATATATTTGTCAGGGATGTGAACAAAGCACTGTGTGCTTGGCGGATCACACTGGTAAGCAGGGCCAAGGCCAGCAGGGCCTGCTCTATTGAAACCCAGACTGAATGTGTCACATGCCTGCCAGTGGGGACCCTGCAGGCCACATGCAGCTGGGGCAGGTGTGTTCCCAGGATCCCTGAAGCCTGTTCAGGGAGTAGGAAGGAGGTACAGAGGAGGGGTCATAGGACACTGGGGCCCATCAGAGCTGGAGCTGGAAACAGGTGGGGTGTGAGGAGCAAGACATGTTACTGCAGAGGATGCACCAGAAGCTTGAGAGCCCATGTCTGGTTTTGTGCTCCTCTGAGAATTAGTTCCCTTAATGAGGCCCCTAGTTTCCAAAGGCCACAGGCCTAGACCTACCCCATGTGAGTGCAGTGGCAGAAGGCCCGAGGCAGTAACCAGGGCCGGAGTGTGCACATTTTCCCGCCTGTTGGTCCCAGTGGGCTGACCGAGTTGGGCACGCCTGGCAGGGACATGTCGTACTATTGTTGCATTTTGTTAGTGCATCTGATATTTCTGGCTTTGTGCTGGGTACCAGGAGGCAAGGAGAACTGGTAAGAAGTGGAGTGAAGGGCCTGAGACCATGAATGGTCTGGATCCAGAAATGGCTAGGGGGAAAGAGGAAGTCTGGGTTGATATTAGGAGTTGGTCATTGGTTGTAGGGTAAAGAGAGGAGCTGATGGGGGCTCCCAGGCTGTGTGTGTGGCAATGACAGGGTGCCATTCACTGAGTTAGGGATGGAGGAACATGTGTGGATACCCCAGTAGAGGTGTTGAACTCATCAGAGACTATCTGGGTCTTACATGTAGCATTCCTGGGCACATTGGCCATAGCAAATGGTGTGAGTGGATAATGCTGCCCAGGAGAAATTGCAAACTAAGAAGAGGGGAACTCCAAAAATCCATCTAGGAAGGAAGAGGCCTAGGAAAGAATGTCTCGAAGGGAAACAGATGAACAGGTCAGCAGCGGGGTCTTGCTGACGGCCTGGGCAACTGCGGGGCAGAGGTCGGAGTGGGGAGGGTGTGGCAAGGCTAGACCTCTCTCACTGGCTGAGAGTCACTGGGAAACAGACAGTGCAGGATTCAAATGTAGGTGGAAAGACGTGGGGCCGTGGGGGCCTCAGCGTGGTCTGAACTCAGCCTCTTCAGGGCGGCTGCTGGAGGTGTTCGTGGGTGATGGTGCCTGGCGAGGTATCATGTGTTAGAAGGGAGGTGGCCCAGAAGCTCTTTGGGAGGCTGGCAGGTGCTGTGGTGTGGCTGTTCGGCCGCCGGAGCCTGGCCAGGGAGGTGGCGAGATGGCTGAGAGTGACGGTGGGTGTGCAGGGAGGCCATGGAAACATGGAAGTCAGACATGGAGACTGCTCGGGTTTGTGCCCTGGGGATGGTGTGGGCAGTACCCTGTACCCCAAGAGAAAGAGAAGCAGACACCTGGGCCATGGGTGACCCCAGGCCCCTCCCTCCTGTGCCCTGGGGCCTTTGGAGGGCACAGCCGTCCTTGGGCGTTTCCTCTTGGCCTCCTGACATCTCCAGCATGCTCTGGGAGGTGGGAGCAATGTGACCGGCTCTCCTCACGTCTCTTGCCCTCTGGCTCCCTGGGTGCCTCTGGAGCCAGCCTGCCCTCTGCCCAGGTCTCCAGCTCAGCCCCTGCCAGTACTACCCAGACAGGCACAACTCTGCTCTGCCCAGCTTGGACCTCCTGGAGCCCAGACCCTGCTCTGGGCTCCAGCTGAGCCTCCCGGCTGTGCTGCCCACGCCTGCCCTGTGCCTCTGCCTTCACTTCTGTGGTCCTGCAACTCACCAGTGTGCTTCAGTCACACCTGAGACTCCAGGTACACCTGCCATCACAACTCCATTGAAAGCCAAGCCTTGGGGCAGGGGCAGGGGCAGGGCCAGGATAGGTGTCCATCCTGTGATGCAGGTCCCCAGGCCAGGGCCACTGTGTCGGGTCTGGTGCGTAGAGACCAGGTGCATATTCCTGGTCCTGTTCCTCTTTGGGTGTCCCCAGTCAGGTCCCTCAGAGTGATTCTCTCGGAGTCTCCCCTGGCAAACCCCTCCAGCAGTCACCACCACTTGGGCACACACCCCCAGGGGACCCCCCCTGACCTAACACCACCCGGCACCTCCCCTCGGGAATTCCCTCCCAACCCTGGCTGCTTCCCCACTTTGCCTCACTGTGCAGGTGGATCCATGGATGCCAGATCCAGTGGGAGCAAAGACAGCTTATTCTGGTGGTTGGTGCCTGTGCTAAGGCCCACCTCAGGTGTTCTTGAAGCCCCTTTCTTTTGGGGGGCACAGTATGGCCTCTTCAGGAAGCTCTGCTCTGGATCTGAGCAGCTGGGAGGAGGCAGTAGGGACAGAGGCTGAGGAGAGGACAGAAATGAGGTCCCATGGGAGAGACAGAGCTCAGATCTCCACAGAGGGCTGACCTCCCACAGGTGGGAGACAAAAGACGAAACCTGCTTTAAGGGGAGCCCCATGCCTGTGTGGAGCAGGCACTGGTGATGCTGTGTGGTGAGGACAGCACAGAGGTTGTGGCGGGGGGACTCAGCCTGGGCAGGGGCAGGGAGGGGGTGAGAGGGCCACTGGAGAGGGGTCCGGCCAAAGAGGATGTCAGGGGCTCAGCACCCCCAGGCGCCAGGCACCTGCTGAGCACTGCGGCCACGCTTGTGGTTCACCTGCGCTTGGAGACTTGCACAGGCGCCTCTCCTCCACCAGCAGCTCCAACTTTGTCCCTCCCACAGCAGCTGGGCCCTCTGCACCTGAGTTCCTCCCTCCACACCTGGCTGCCCGTTGTGTGGTTGCAGCTGTGGGTCGCAGATGGGCCTGGCGGCTAATCTCTCTCTTCATTGCTCTCTCACTGCCCATGCTGCATGTGGCTGCTCTGTCCGAAGCGCGCCGCTGGTCCCGAGCGCCGCGCTGTCAAGTGAGCATGCTCATCCCATGCGCCTTCGTGCCGTCACACGCTGTCCCTGTCTGCCTGGGTCCTGCTTCTGCGTGGCTGTGGAGGCTTCCTGGTGCCACTGGACAGCCCTTGAGCCCCCTGACCCAGTGGGGAAGGGATGGGATGGGGGACAGTGGGAGTGGGTTTTCCTGTGGAGACATCACCTCAGGTAGGCCTCCCACCACGGCCAGAGCCAAGGAGGGCTAGAGCTCTAGGGTCCCTGTCAGGAGTGCCAGGCTGGGAAAGTTGAGCTGACTGTCGGTTCTTGCGTGTGTGGACGTGCGTGCCATGTGTGGCGTGTTGCGTGTCTGCGTGTTGCTGCTGCTGCCCTCGCGGCATGTCTGTCAATGCGTTGGGCACCGTTGCGATGCTGTTGTGTGCTGTCCTGTGCGGAGGCTGCCTTTGTGTTGTGGGTGTGCCGGCCTCACACCTGCCCTGCATGGCTGCTGCTCCATACGGGGGTACGAGCCCTGCCTGGTTCTGTCTCCTGTGCACGTGGACTGTTCACCTCGTACTGCTGCCACCTTTATCACGACCTCAGCTGTCCCTGGAACTAGCCCAGGTCCCTGGGTCTTCATCTATGAGAGCAGATGCTGTGTGGGTGTGGGCAGTGAAGGTACTGCCCAAAGTCTTTACCTGTCCAGGGCCTCTGTGGATCCCGCCAAATGCCCAGAGCCTGTGTCGGATCCGCTGCGCAGGAGAGAGAAGCCAGCCCTTATGCCATGAGAGGCTGTCTTTTTTTTGGTTGGGCTGCACTTGGAGCCTGGATGGAGTGGAGGGGGCCACCAGTCCATTTCCTCATATTCCGCCAGTCCACTGGCTCTGGTCCCAGGGGCCAAACCGAAAGGCCAGGTAACCATAGGAGTCCCACCCTTATTTCTTCCTCTGGCCCGGCTACTCACGCCAGCCCCAGCCCCAGCCCTTCCTCCTGGGACCTCCCGCTCCTTCCGCCCCGTCCCTTGGGGGCGCCCCTCACCTGGCCGCTGACCCCTCCCCTCCCGCAGGCTCTTCAGCACCTAAGGTGAGCTGAGCCATTTAGCGCAGCGCAGCCCCGGGGGCCGGGCGGCGGGGCCTCTAACTCGGTGAGTGCCCAGCGGCCGCTACCCCGTGGCAGCGACGCGCCCCGAACCCCGGTGAAGCCCGCCGTCGCGGGAGCGGTGGAGGGCTGGGGGCGGGCGCGGGGCCAGGGGCGGCCTTAGCCTCACGCCCCCCACCATCCTCAAGTCTCCGCCTCTTCCATCCCGCACGAGCCCAAGGGGTGCGCTTGTGGTGCGCAGCAGTGAGGCAGCGCAAGCCGCCTCCCCCTCGCCGTCGCCGCTGCCTCGCCGCGTCCGCCTGGCCCCGGCGCCCCCGGGCCACGCCGAACCCTTCACAGACAGAAGCCGCTTGCAGTCTGGAGCATAGTTCACGTGGGCGCTGGCTGAGAGCATCCACCCTGGGCGAGCACCCGCTACCGCGCTTCGAGACCATGAGATGAGCGGCACCTACCCGCGCTTACCAAGGACGACTCGTGGAGCGGGGCACGCGCGTGGGCCACGCTGAACATCGAGCGAGCGCTAGGCAGCTGGACGGCAGCTGCGCCCCACCCCCATCCCCCGGCCGTGCCTGCGGCAGGGCCCACCCCCACCCCGGCGCGCGGCCTGCCCCTAACGACGGCGCCCGGGCCAGGAATGTTGCATGAATCGTCCTGTTTGCTGTTGCTCGGAGACTCGCCCTGTACATTGCTTAGTGCTCTCACCGGCCGCCCAGCCCACCCAGCACACAGTCAGGAAGGGCGTGGACCAGGGAGGCTGGGGCGGGAGGGGCCGGGGGTGGGGTGCTCTAGCCTGACCACCGCCTTCACAGCTCCTGGTGGTCATTCTCCCAGAGGGGGAACCTAGTCCAGCATGCGAGGTCAGGACCCGCCTTGGTGACTCGGGGGGAGGGGGGAGACATTGGGATTCTCGATGGGGGCCAAGGAGCCCCCCTGTTTTGCATATTTTAATCCACTCTATATTTGGAACGAGAAAAGGAACAAATATCTCTGTCCGTAATAGTTTCCTCTCCCCTCCCTTCTACTTCCACTGGTCCCACTGCAGCTGCCCAGTCTTCCATCTCCGGCCCCTCACTGCCACTGCCACCCCACAACGGGGCAGGGGACGCTCCAGCTGGTCTGGGGTTGGCCAGGGCCCTAGTGGCCCGCCCTGGGGCCCCAGCTCGGCCCCTCCCCTCGCTGAGCTCTAGTGTGCCCCACCGACCTTTCAGGTGCTGCTCGTGGGGGGAGGGGCGGCAGGCCGCGGGTCCTGCTGTGCACCCGCGGGACCAGCCGGCCTGGGAGACCATCGGCCGGGGAGGTGAGGGCAGGGCCCTGCCGCTCCACCGCAGCCATCTTCCTCACAGGGTCTCTCCCCAAGGAGGGGGCCAGTTTGGTCCCCATGCTCTTGGGCAACTACAGCAGAGAAGCCTCCCTGCCTTGGACCCCAAAGTCTCCTGTCCTGCCCTTTGTGTGTGTGGGTGAAACTGGGTGCGTCTGAGCACGTGGGAGCCATGTGTGTGCCTGATTACTGAGTGGCCCAGGGGCCGCTCTGGACTAGCGTGGGGCTGTGGAGGCGTGCACAGTGTGCATGCATGGGGTGTGCCTGTGAGAGCACCCTGTCTCCTCTTCCAAAGAAAGTCAGAGGCCATCCTTCACCCTGGGTCCTGCTGTTTGCCCAGCCTGTCCTTCCAGAGCCTCACCCAGCCTGAGCGGGGGTCCCTGGTGAATCCCTGCTGCTTGGGGAGGCCCCAAGGGCCCCTTGGAGGCAGCGCCCCCACCTTGGGCTTCTGAGGGGATCCTAGGGGGACCCCTAGAGTCAGGCCACCACTGGCCCTGGGGAGAGTCAAAGACCCCCGAGGGTGCCCAGCCCCCCACACTGTGACTCCTCACACTCAGCAATGACCTGTGGGGTGGGGGCCCTGGGACGTTTTTAAACCTAGGGTTTGGAGTCTGGACTAAGCTCCATCCACGTCACTCACAAGTTTCTGTTTATATTTCTAGCTTTTTTTAATAAAATAAAAAAAAAAGACAGAAAACAGAAGTTTTCACAACCCAGGGGCCTGGCACGCCGGTCTGTGCCTGCCCGCCCCGCCCTGGCCCACCGGCCCCACTCCCTGGGCGCAGAGTCACACCCACTCACCCTTCCGCCAACAGTCCAGGTCACACAGCAGCAGTCACTGTAACAGACTGCCACATACACACTCGGTCTCACACTCACCTGTGGGTTTTGGTTCCGTTCAATTTGGGTTTTTAACTTTACAGGGTCAGTTCCGCTTCACCTCCTTTTGTATGGAGTTCCATCCGGGGGGTTTCACCCCCTGCTCCAGTCCTGAGGCCTCCTGACCCTGACGTTGTGATACACCCCACAGAGATCTATGTTTCTTATATTATTATTGATAATAATTATTATAATATTATTATGTAATAAATTTATAAGAAATGAAGCCATGTTTCAGTTGCCTGCTTGAGGAGATATTTGTCTCTGTCCCTCATACAGGCCACACAAACCTCCTCAGCCTGGACCACATGCACGGGTGACTCCCGGATCCATATCTTTGACCTCCATGCCTAAGCACCCGGCATCTTCCAGCATCTTCTCCGAGTCTTGGAACTCAGCCCATGCCTCCTGCACCGAAGGCTTTTCTCTGTTCACCAACTCACTGAGTAGCATCGCCTAAGCTGGAGGCCACTTGTCCCCCATGACCTCTGCCAGGTTTTAAGGCTAGGGTTTAAGACTTGCTCCCTTGGCCGGGCGCGGTGGCTCACTCCTGTAATCCCAGTACTTTGGGAGGCCGAGACGGGCGGATCACGAGGTCAGGAGATCGAGACCATCCTGACTAACACGGTGAAACCCCGTCTCTACTAAAAATACAAAAATTAGCCGGGCGCGGTGTCAGGTGCCTGTAGTCCCAGCTATACGGGAGGCTGAGGCAGGAGAATGGTGTGAACCCAGGAGGCGGAGCTTGCAGTGAGTGGAGATCGTGCTACCGCACTCCAGCCTGGGCGACGGAGCAAGACTCCGTCTCAAAAAAAAAAAAAAAAAAAAAA
>NW_016812536.1:178667-190357 GCF_001698545.2 Rhinopithecus bieti
AAAGACTTGCTCCCTCCAGTGTCCAATTGTTTTTAAATTCTGCTGCTCCTGTCTTGGAACCCCCTCACATCTCTCGCAACTGTCCTACCCCACGGCTGCAGACCAAATTTAGGCCTCACTCCTTCCCTGCTGATTCATTGGTTTTTCTGTTTCCATTTCTGCCCTCTGCTCACAAACACTAGCCTGTCTGTAAATGCAGCTGGTGGATGGACCCCATGAGCCAGTCCGGCCCAGCCAGTGCTGCTGTGATCCTGCCAGCATCCCCTGCTCCCTCTGCATGCACACATGCTGCTCACCAGTCTCCCCTGACCTCCTGCAGTCCCCGAGCCACCATGACGCTTCAGGGCTCTATGTCACACATGCCCTCCTCCTCCTGCCTGGATCACCCATCGTTCGCCTGCATCGAGCATACATAGCTTGGAGGCTGATCTCTGGATCCTGTCTTCCAGGACGTCTTCTCTGACCCGCCCTCCCTGGAGTCTGAGTTAGAGGTCAGGCTCTGCATCTGCACAGCCCTGGTGCTATCTCAAATTAGAGCAAGTTGGTGCTTTTCACCTTGGGTTGTCTGGCCAGTTGGATGTGAGGTTTACTTTTTGTTCCCACCCCAAGCCAGGCACCAGAGACAGGACATTGTCCTGCAGGAGCGCACAGGCAGTCATGTAAGCAGTCGATAATGAGGTAAAAAAGACATGTCCTGGGTGGCACCTGGTGGGGGTGGCCAGCCAACAGGAGGGACAGAGACCCCTGCTGAGTGGAAGGAGGTGGTGAGCTACGTCTTGAAGGGTAAACAGTAAGGCAAGTGGGCAAAGGCAATCAAGAGGGAGCGGTGAGAAAGTAGAGGGCACAGGACCCAGCTCTGAGAGAGGGCCGGGGCTGCAGAGATGTGACCTCCCTGGAGGGGAGGGTTGCTTACAGGAGGGGCAGTGGTTTCAGAGCCTGTATACACTGGGTTGAGGTGGCACGTGAATATGATAGAATGACAGTCGCATACCTTGGCTCTGAGGTTAACCCTAGCCAGGGGTGGGGCCAGTGGCACCGTGGAGAAGTGCCACTAGCCCCAGACTCCGAGTTCCTGTGGAGACCCAGGGTTCCAGCTGCAGCCCGGGGAGACCCACCCTCCTGATGCCGCACACTCAGGCCTAGAGCGAGTCAGGGGCCCCCTGCTCCCACACTCAGACCCTTGCATGGCCCCCCTCCTTGACTTCCTGTGCAGCCCTTTCCTTATGATGGCCTCAGTTTCTAATCCGAAAATGAGATGAAGATTAGGAAATGTTGAAAATTTGAAATTGTGTGGCCTCTGCTCTTCCTGTGGGCTGGCAGCCCCCAGCCACTCCCAAGACCTGTGGACAACTTTGGGGCCAGGCCAGGACATGGAGGCTGCTTTTGTTGTGTTTTGAGACAAGGTCTCACCCTGTCACCCAGGCTTGAATACAGTGGCAAGATCATGGCTCACTGTAGCCTCAACCTCCTGGAATCGAGCGATCCTCTTGCCTCAGCCTCCCAAGTAGCTGGGATCACAGCCGTGGGCCATCACACCTGGCTATTTTTTTTTTTTTTTTTGGTAGAGATGGGGGCCTCACTTTGCTGCCTAGGCTGGTCTAGAACTCCTGGCTTCAATCGATCCACCCTCCTCAGCCTTCCAAAGTGCTGAGATTACAGGCGTGAGCCACCTTGCCCAGCCTGAGGATGGTTTTCAAGCTGTCATCATCCATAGCCTCAAAGGGCCTTCGTCCTTCTCCATGGCACCATGCAGACCCTCACTTGCTCGCTTAAACCACCCCTGAGGCACCTGCTTCCCCTGGGTGAAGACCCGAAACCCACCCCTTTTTGGCCCTCAAGGTTTCACTGCCTCAACCATTCTGACTCCCTCTGGGATCTTCTTGTGTTCCTGGCTGGCTGGACATTGAGGATGGATGGATAAGGTTTCTGCTCCTCACAGAGGGCGGTGGGGACAGGAACGGAAGAATAGGCGATTAGGGGCTGGAAGAGATTGGAGATCAGGGTGAGAAAAACTGGGGTGGGAGTTGGATGGCCCGGGTAAATAAGGAATGGGGACAGAAGTGGGTATGGCTGGCGAAGGCAACGGGTGGTTGGGGTGAGCAGGAGCAGCAAGAATGGCTGGGATGAGCTGGAGGGGTCCCTGGAGGTTGGGGTGGAAGCAGAGAACAGGGAGGAGTTTGAGGGGAAGCCCCCATCCTGCCCCCTGGGCTGGGCACTCTGCCTCAGCCTGAACCATGCCCTCGGATGGGACCCCACCTTCTGGCCCCAGACCTGTCACCCATCTCTCCTTCGCTCTTGGAACAGCATGAAGAAGGTCAAACAAAGTCACTCTGAGTTGAGATGTCTGTTGCTTCCATTAGATTAAATGAGAAAATTAAATGGGCTGGGCCAGGTACTTTTCCTGCAACCATCACTATAGCCAGGGGCAGGCACGATGACTGGCAGCCCCTTCTACAATCAGAAGTGGGTAAGATTTGCAGAGTCAAACCATAATGGTCTTAGACCATTATGACATTGGGTCTTCAGACTTTGTTATTGATACCTCCTAAACATTTGTAAAGAAATAGGTGCTATCCATTAAAAAACTTGAATAATATTTTCTTTAACAGTCAAAACTTTAATCTTTTTTTTCTTTTTTTGAGATGGTGTTTCACCCCCATTGCCCAAGCTGGAGTGCAATGGTGCTATCTTGGCTCACTGCAACTTCTGTCTCCCAGGTTCAAATGATTCTCCTGCCTCAGCTTCCTGAGTAGCTGGGACACAGGCGCCACCGCACCTGGCTAATTTTTGTATTTTTTATAGAGACGGGGTTTTGCCATGTTGCCCAGGCTGGTCTGGGACACCTGAGCTCAAGTGATCTTCCTGCCTCAGCCTCTGAAAGCGCTGGGATTACAGGCATGAATGTTGTTTGCACTTGGGCCCACTTCTTGAATTCTTCTTGCCATTTCTTGAACTATATTTCCAAAGTCTTTTTCTGGTTATTTATCAGACACAATTTGATGCTCAGTTAAAATAAGTGAGGCCTCCTAACACTCAGTAGTGGAGCTGAAACCTATTAACATACAAGTCATGAAATAGGACCTCCTGCCCTTCAGCTGGAGGAAGTAAGGCTACCTGACATAAAGGTAAAAAAAATCTCCTGACACTCAGATGGAGGAAATAAAGTGTCTTGACCAGATAGGGCATATAGGAGATAGGAGGTTTCATGACTCTCAGGTAAGGGAGATGAGACCTCCAGACAACCGCGAAGAGGTGAGAATACCTCCAGACCTCAAGGGGTTGAGATGAGAACTTTGGACACCCAGAATAGAGGAGATCTCATGATACTCTGGCAAAGGAGATGAAAGCTCCATGCCACTTAGACAGGGATATGAGACTATATTCAAGTAGAGGGTAGGACATGCCCTGGCACCCAGATGGGGGCAAGGAGATCTCCCAACACTCCAGTATGCCAGTAAAGACTTCAGAATATTCATATAGGTAAAATACAACCTCTGGACATTCAGCTAGAAGATGTAAGACCTCTTGATTTTCAGGTAGAGAAAATGCGACAAGGTGACACTTGGGTGGTGTAGATAAGAATTCTTAACCTGTAGGTGGAGGCAATGCGGACCTCTGGCATTGAAGTGGAAAAACAGAGTTGTTGTTGCTTTCAAGGAAGGAGGTGATCACTCACTGATACTAGGTAATATATATGAGACTTGCTGAACATTCATTTGAGGATGTCATAAGTATGACATTCAGTTAGAGAAAATAGAAAAATCAAGATCATCTGATAATCTGAAAACTCAACACTCAGGAAGAGGAGACGAGATGTCCTGACACTCAGGTTGGAGACATGGGACCTTCTGACACCCACTTAGGTGGTGTGCAACCTATTGACCCTCAGGCTGGTTGAGATCTTACATTCAGGTGGAAGAGGTAAAACTGCCTTCAGGCAGGTAGGAGTGTGACCTCCTGACACTTGCAGGAGATGGAAAATGTTTTAACATTCAGGCATTTGCAATAAGCTTTTGTCACACTCTGGTAGGTGAGATGCTAGTTCCTGATAGTCAGACGGGAAAAATGATGCTTCATGATATTCAGGTAGCTGTGACGAAAACTCTTGACATTCAAGTATAGGAGAAAACACCTTGCTCCACCTCAGTCACAGAAAGGCAATCTGGAGACACTCAGGATAATAGGAGACCTTATGATATTCTGCAATGGACAAGAAGGTGGGCTTTGCAGTTGTAAATTAGGGAAATTCAAAATGGCTCTTGGAAAAGTGTGTTGATAGCATGCACTTGGAAGAGGAAAATAAATTTTCCCCAACAGCAATTAAGGATCAATTAATCTGCTGACCCCGACTCCTCCGATCCACAAACATGTTGCACTGTCTCATCACTGAAGGGCTGAGCCGCTCCTCAGTCTGTGAGTCTGCAGTGGTTACAGCATACCTGAGAGGCAGACCCCGACCCTGCACAAAGCCAGAGCCTTGGGTGATGTGGGGACCTCGCAAGAGTAACTGGGAATGGAGACCCTGGCCTTGGGACAGAGGGAGTGAGGCTGCACAGGAGTCCGCCATCATCCTGGTGTGGGGGGAGCCTATGCAGGAAGGCAGGAAGTCTCTTCGGCACAAACCAGTTAAGGCGAAGGGCTCTTACCTGGCTCGACTGCTGGGGGTGGGGTGGGAGGTCACCCCTGCTGATTGGCCAGGCAGCCACGGAGCTTTGTGAGGTCACTAGGCTCTCAGGTCAGGCAGCACCGGGAGTATGGTTGAGATGCTACCAACTGCCATTCTGCTGGTCTTGGCAGTGTCCGTGGTTGCTAAAGATAACGCCACGTGTGAGTAAGTGTCAGGGCATCTTGGTGGGGGAAGGATCTTCTGAGGAGCAGGTCCCACCCTGACTCCCTCTGTCCAGGGCTAGGGAAAAGGAGGCTGGGCTTGGGCCTTAGCAGTCCCCGGGTCTCACAGCTCCTGTGACCCACATGCCTAACCTGGACCCCCCTGCTCCCACAATCAGCAGCCTGGAGCCCCAGACCCTCAGCTTTCATGGTTTCCTCCAGAGATGGACCCCTCAGCACCTCGGGCTCCTTGTGCCTCTCCCACTCCCCCAGCGACTGACCCCACTGTCTTGAAGACACAAACTCCTGATTTTGGGAGCCCTTATCCCCCCCCAGACGGCTGAGACATCCCAACCCGTGGTTGCGCCCAACAGCCCCAGGATATCATCGCTTCACACTACTTGCGCCCCAACTCCCAGTAGACTCTCTCACTCCAAGGTACCCAAAACACCAACACCTCCCAAGCTATATGTGGCCTCCCACCTGTGACACAGTTCCCAGAGCCTCCACCTCTAGACCTCCACTGCTCTCACTGTGCCCCCTACACCTGTGGGCCACAGTATCTGCCCCTGGCTACTATCCCTCTTCCCATCACTGTCAACCCAGTCCTGCAGCCCCAGGACCTCCTTCATCACCTGACTCTTCCCTGAGTCTCCGACCCAGGATTGGTTCTAAAGACCTCAGGCCATTACACCCCTCTATCCCCAGGTCCCGCATCCCCACCTCTACCCTCCTGTTCTGCCCAGGGACGGGTCATCCCTCAGGGCCTGTACAGCCTGTCCTGGCTTCCTGTGGCCTCCTCTTTCTCCACCTGTGACTGCACCCACAAGACGGGAGAAGTCGTGGCCCCAGAATCATTTCCTAGAGCCTGCGGGTCCTACATAGCCCAGGCTGCCCCTGCTTTCCCAGAAGCCGGAAGCTCTTCCCGCTTTCCCAACCCCATGTTCCTGCTTCCCCTCAGTTGTGGAGTTACAAGGACAGGCTGTGCTCATGCTAGGTTTGACTGTGTCCTGGTCTCTCCCCAGTGGCCCCTGTGGGTTACGGTTCAGGCAGAACCCACAAGGTGGTGTCCGCATCGTTGGCGGGAAGGCTGCACAGCATGGGGCCTGGCCCTGGATGGTCAGCCTCCAGATCTTCACGTACAGCAGTCACAGGTACCACGCATGTGGAGGCAGCTTGCTGAATTCGCGATGGGTTCTCACTGCTGCTCACTGCTTCGTTGGCAAAAAGTAGGTGTAGGGATGCACAGAGGGAGGTCTTCAGAACGGCTCTTCTCAGAGAGGGGTGTTCCCCAGGGACGCTGTGCAGAGTCTCCCTGGGGCTCTGGGCCAGGTGGCTGCCAGACTCTGGGGGCTGGTCCAGAACTTTGCTAGGGGAAGGCCCTGAGGGTCACTGTCACCAGGATTTTGTCTAGTCAGTTGTGACCTGGCTTACCTTTGTGCCCACAGTAAAGTGTATGACTGGAGACTGGTTTTCGGAGCAAAGGAAATTACATACGGGAACAATAAACCAGTAAAGGCGCCTCTGCAAGAGAGATACGTGGAGAAAATTATCATTCATGAAAAATACAACTCTGCAACAGAGGGAAACGACATTGCCCTCGTGAAGATCACCCCTCCCATTTCGTGTGGGCGTTTCGTTGGGCCGGGCTGCCTGCCCCACTTCAAGGCAGGCCTCCCCAGAGGCCCCCAGATCTGTTCGGTGGCTGGCTGGGGATATATAGAAGAGAAAGGTGAGTATGGGAGCACCTCCAAGGGGGGACGCTGCTGGCCATTCTCCTGGTGGTCTTTGAGGTGCAGTGGTCCCTTGTTGACACCCAGCCAAGCAACTTTCATCCTCCTCACGGCGCTATATGTAGAGACATCACTGTGGCCTTCCATAGTCCCCTGTGCCAGGTCACATGATGGGTGACTTGTCTTGCTTTCTATGGGAGGACTGATGGCAGGTGCAGGCAGAACTGCAGCATTGCTTAGAATGGGGTTGAGCCTGTGTCTGTATTTGGCACCCGGGGCCCAAGCTGCTGGACCCTGGAAACAAGGAGCAACCCTGAAACAGCCTTTGGAGAAGAGCTCCAGATAAGGTTATGTGGCTGTATAAGAGTGCCTTCCACTCTCTGGGCCTCGGTTTCCTCATCTGTAAATGGAAGGGCTGGATCAGATGTCTCCAAGCTGACCATTTCCTGACACCTGTGATTCCAGGGCCCAGCCTTCCTGCTTCCAGGCTGTCTTTGTCACCATCAGCAGCTGCCTCTGGGGCCGTCATAGCACCAAATCTACCCTCTCCATCCGCGTTACTTGACGTTTGCTCTGTAGACTGGGAAGGGGACAGGTGGTCGGTGTGGCTTTCTGTGGGTCATAGGCATTCCTCTATTTCAGGCTTCCTGGAGTGTCCACCAGGTACCTCTCCATTCAAGATGGGTGTAGCTGCCGCTCTAGACCTCTGTCTGTAACCAAGCTGTCTCTCTTTCCCCTGATTCCCAGATCTCTTGTCCATCCAACACTACCTAACACACTTGACACCAGATGAGTTCTAGGAGAGTAGGGGGAATTTCTTCCATACCAGACCAGGCTCACGGAGGGCCCCAGGTGTGACCTAGAACAAATTGTCATTACTGACTCCGTGGTCAGAGAAGTCCCAGACACCTCTCCCCACATTCTCAGGCACACTAGAGATACTGTTTATCCCAGAAGCAACAGGTTACCCCATTAAATCGCAGCTATGGGTGGCAAGGTTTTGCCAGCAGGACAAGACCCAGTAGGACTTGATCTCTGCATGTGACCTCTGCTTCCAGTTTTCCATAAGTGGTGAGTCTTTATCCAGTCACAGTAGAGATGTGAAGATGTGACTGAAATTAACTTAGCTCTCCATCTCTTTTTTTCCTTGATAATGGATAATGAGTCTTCTTATTTCAAGGCAATTCAGTCATTTGAGTTTAAAACGCAGCCTTTTTTGGGTAACAACAAAAAATCAATAATTTGAGGATTCTTCCTTTAACTCTTATTTCCTTCTCTGAGGAGGTGGTCTAAGTTTCTGACAGGTTTGTCACCTCTCCTGTCCCTCAGGGAGGGGAGTCTCATCCCAGCTGTCCTTGTTCTCACTGGCCTTGCTTGACGCATGGCCATCCCCTCTGGCCTGGAGGGACAGCCTCTATTCCAGCTGCCGATACCCATGGCTCTGCCCTGGCCTCTGTGCAGCCCCCTCGCCTGCCATGCTCTGTTCCCTGTTTGACGATGTCCACAGCTCTTGGGGGTCCCTGTGGTCCTGGGAGGCTGAACTTAGGGTCCCCACTGCCAGTCGTTGCTGTCCTATTCTATTACTCAGAAGGATTGTAGTCTCCTAGCTACATCTTGGATGCCATATAAAACCTTTTTTGTTCTGGAATTCCCATAAACCTAATAGGATAGCTCTGTTTCTGTTTGTTGTTGTTTTTTTTTCATTTTTGCAAACACGTTCTCTACCCATAAGCCCAAGTCTTAAAGAAACCCCCAGGCTCCAGCTCCTGCGATTCCTTCAGACCTTTCCAGTCTTACCACCTCCACCCCCAGGCTCCAGCTCCTGTGATTCCTTCAGACCTTCCGAGTCTTACCACCTCCTTCATCTCATCTGCTTTGGGGCTGGAAGAGCTATCCTCAGGTATCGCTTCTTTCCCATTGGGTTTTGAGTCCCAGCAGGCTTTTAAGCATTTGTTATTTAAAGCCCAGGTGTCCGCGGGGTGCAGTGGCTCATTCCTATAATTTACCCATCACTTTGGGAAGCTAAGGCGGGTGGATCACCTGAGGTCAGGAGTTCAAGACCAACCTGGCCAACATGGTGAAACCCCATCTCTACTGAAAACACAAAACATTAGCAGGGTGTGGTGGTGGACACCTGTCGTCCCAGCTACTCGGGAGGCTGAGGCAGGAGAATCACTTGAACCCAGGAGGTGAAGGTTGCGGTGAGCCAAGATCGTGCCACTGCACTCCAACCTGGGTAACAAGAGTGAAACTTCATCTAAAAACAAACAAACAAACAAACAAAAAACCTGCCAGGGTGTTGGGATTGAGAAAACCCTTTTCTGTTTCAGGACACCTGGCTCTTCACAATGAAACCCATGGCTTTCAAGACTATGGGCTCTGCCATAGATTTAAAAAGTCATCTTGGCCAGGCGCGGTGGATCACGCCTGTAATCCCAGCACTTTAGGAGGCCGAGGCGGGCGGGTCACAAGGTCAGGAGATCAAGACCATCCTGGCTAACACGGTGAAACCCCGTCTCTACTAAAAATACCGAAAATTAGCCGGACGTGGTGGCGGGCGCCTGTAGTCCCAGCTACTTGGGAGGCTGAGGCAGGAGAATGGCGTGAACACAGGAGGTGGAGTTTGCAGTGACCCGAGATCGCCTCATTGCTCTCCAGCCTGGGCAACAGAGTGAGACTCCATCTCAAAAAAAAAAAAAAAAAAAAAAAAAGAAGTCTTGTTAATGACTAATAAGCCCCAGGATTGTCGTCATTGTTGTTTCAATGTCACCCTTACCCCAAGGGCGGTGCATATACAAAACTCTCACTGCTGCTTGGATGGTAAGAAAAGGTAGCAGCTAAGGGGATTAAAAAACATAAAGCCCAGGGAACACTCATTCAGCAGCTGCTTACCAGACACCTGCCTGTGCCTAACCCTGTGCACATCACTCTTGTGTTCCCTGTCTCCTGTGTTGGCCTGTGCAGCTATGTTCTGGGTCTGTCCCTACCTCAGTCTGCTCCCATCTGCTCTGCAGGTGACGTCCAGACCCACCCCCTGGGTTGTAGGTGCTGCTGTGGTGGGGGCCAGAGTGGCTGCTGCTGTTGGGGACCCTTCTGTTTGTGAGACCCCTTGAAAAGGAGCAACTCTGACTGCGTGCACCGTAGCATTGGGTTTTTCTAACCCAAAGGTCATGGTAGACAGTCCAGGGCTTGCTTTTTTTTTTTTTTTGAGACGGAGTCTCACTCTGTCACCCAGGCTAGAGTGCAGTGGTGCCATCTCGGCTCACTGCAAGCTCCACCTCCCGGGTTCACGCCATTCTCCTGCCTCAGCCTCCCGAGTAGCTGGGACTACAGGCACCCGCCACCACACCCAGCTAATTTTTTGTATTTTTTTTAAGTAGAAACGGGGTTTCACCGTGTTAGCCAGGATGGTCTTGATCTCCTGACCTTGTGATCCGCCCGCCTCGGCCTCCCAAAGTGCTGGGATTACAGGCGTGAGCCACTGCGCCTGGCCGAGTCCAGGGTTTTCAAGGAAGTTCCGTGTCAGGGTTGTTTCAACCGCCTCTGCCCCTGCCAGGTCTGCCAGTGTGTGGAGGCGCTGCCCCGAGCTTCCCCTGCAGTCTTCTCGGAACAGATCTGTAGCGTATGGGGAGGGGCTTATCGATCCAACTCCAGCAGATCCTGTCCACAACTGAGCCGAGGAGTCCTGATGAGGGACAAGAAGCAGGGAGGGTGGCCTACAGCCAGACTGTGGGAGTGGACAGTGTGTCTCAGACTGGAGTCTGGAGAGGAGCAGTCCTAAGGCCAGGCTGTAGCCCTACCACATCTCTGCTGTGAACTGGGTGGGCGGTGCTCCAGCCTTCTGGTCCAAAATGGGAATAACAGGACCATGTGACTCAGTGAGTGCTTAGTGTACACTGGGTGTTATTGGTAATACTGCAGCTAACCTCCATAATCCACCGTTAATATGCACACCCACCCTCCACTGCCCATTCTCCATCTACCTGTCCATGGGCCTCCACCCTTCCTTCCTCTCTTCCTCGCTCCTCTGGACTTGATTTGGGTAACATTTCCCCACCTCCTCCCATCACCTCTCGTCTGCTCTTTCTGGTGTATAAGGAGAGGTCGGGGCATTGACTGGATGGGTCTGAGGTTTAACTGGAGCGTCACAGAGGATGGGGTTCGGTGGGGCAAGGAGGCAGGGCTTTTGTCTGCATCTCCCATGATCACTGACCGCTGAGTGGTCTGACTGTAGCCCCCAGGCCATCATCTATGCTGATGGAGGCGCGTGTGGATCTCATCGACCTGGACTTGTGTAACTCGACCCAGTGGTACAATGGGCGCATTCAGCAAACCAATGTGTGCGCGGGGTATCCTTTAGGCAAGATCGACACCTGCCAGGTAACCTTCCTTCTGGCTTCTGGGCCCCTGGGTCCCTCTGGGACTCTCCCGGCCCCTGAGAACATCCTCATTTTGGATCCCCAAACTCCATTATCTCCACCCCTCTGCCTAGGGCCCTTCTCTAGTGACTGCTTCCCCGGTCCCTTTTCTAGCACCTACAGTCACAGTGGGGATGAGTGGTGGCAGCCACTGGCAGCCCCTGCCATGTGCCCCTATGGACACGTGAGCTTGCTCATCTCACTGCAAGGAAAGCCCTGACAATCCACACCCTCCTCACATCCCAAATGAAGCCCTTGACACCCCCTCAAATGTTACCACACCCACTTGTGTTTATGGCAGCAGAAAACCATGTGACTGTGGAAATTGTCCTCCCAGAGCCTTCTGACCCCTCTTGGCAGGGAAAGAATGGTTCAGGCAGATCCTGACCTCTGTGTCCTTCTGGGCAGGGGGACAGCGGCGGGCCTCTCATGTGCAAAGACAGCAAGGAAGGCGCCTACGTGGTCGTGGGAATCACAAGCTGGGGGGTAGGCTGTGCCCGTGCCAAGCGCCCCGGAATCTACACGGCCACCTGGCCCTATCTGAACTGGATTGCCTCCAAGATCGGTTCTAATGCTCTGCACATGATTCAACCGGCCACCCCTCCACCCCGCACCACTAGACCACCCCCGATTCGACTCCCCTCCTCCCACCCTATCTCTGCTCACCTTCCTTGGTATTTCCAACCGCCCCTCGACCACTTCCATCCCGACC
>NW_016812536.1:191217-194561 GCF_001698545.2 Rhinopithecus bieti
CCGGCCCCGCCCCACCTCCACCCTCATCTACCACAAAACCTCCCCAAGGACTTTCTTTTGCCAAGCGCCTACAGCAGCTCATAGAGGCCTTGAAGGGGAAGACCTATTCCGACGGAAAGAACTATTATGACGTGGAGACCACAGAGCTCCCAGAACTGACCTTTACCTCCTGATATGACCCGGTTCTCAACAGACCCAGTGAGCGCTTCAGTGCTGAGAAAAAGGAAAGATGAAATAAATAAACATATATATATATATACACACAGACACATACACACATATCTGTATGTATACATGCATATACATAAAGAGATGCTTTCTGGACTTCTTCCTATCTCCCCTCCCAACTCAAACCCAAATTTCCCCTAAAAAATCTACCCTCTCTCCTTCACCCTACAATAAGGTGGAATTGCTTGTACATTAGTGCCAATTGTGTTTTTTAAAATCTGGATTTTTAATGCTGTAATGAGGTGACCTGGGGCTGTAGACCAGGAATGGTACTTATTTCTCACTTAGGGAAAATGACAAATGGTGAAAATAAAAGAGCCATTGCTGCATGTGCAAGTCAAAGGGGGTGGGCCTCCAAAACAGCAGCTGGGAGTGAGCTGACTGGGAAAGAAGGGGTGTGGGTCCAAGTCTTCTATCAGGAGGCTGTGTTCTCCTGGTGGTGTCGACGCCCACAGGGAAGATTCTGCACGCAGAACACAAAGGCTAAGGAGGCCACTGGGCCACCAAAACAACGAGTGTCTACTACCAAACACAATTTTGCTGTTCATTACTTGCCTGTAGTTAAATCTTAATAGTTCCTGGATTTGAGCAAATTTAAAAATGTATTCTTTGCTAGAGCTTTCCAGGAATTGCAATGGGGAATACTTTTTGGATGCCCCTGAGTGAGCTTTGAATGGCTTCCTTAGGATTTGGGGTTATTTATTTTAAGACCTTCCATTGCAAGGAACAGAAACCAGTTAGAGCCATTTAAGTGATAAGGATGAAAAGATGTCACACAGAACCAATAGGAAAGGCCAGAAGCAGATACCAAGAATGGTGAGGAACCCAGGCAAGGCATGACCCTGGTCTGCATAGAGTACCTGCCCCACCCTGCCCCATGCTGGGGGCAGCAGCATAGAGTACTTGGAACTGTTCACATCTATTTGCAAAATCCTGGGAAAGAAATCCTCCAGCCTGACCAATATGGTGAAACCCCATCTCTACTAAAAACACAGAAAAATTAGCCAGGTGTGGTGGCGGTGCCTGTAATCCCAGCTACTTGGGAGGCTGAGGTAGGAGAATCGCTTGAACCCGGGGGGCGGAGGTTGCAGTGAGCCACGATCACACCACTGCACCATTGCACTCCAGCCTGGGTGACAGAGTGAGACTCCGTCTCAAAAAAAAAGAGGAAATCCTGATAGGTTCAGGCCAACTGCTCACTCTGATCAGGGAGTAAAAATGCAAAACTGGACTGCTGGTTTAACCCCTTGTGAGACTGAAGATGGCAGGTCTCAGAAAGAAAACCTTGGCTCTTGGCTGCGCAGTCATTGCAACAAGTTTTCACTCGTACGTGTGTCCACCTAGCGGCTTGTATCAGTCAAGTGCAAGGTGGTCCTATGCCCCGGTTACCAAGACAGGTGGCAGAGAGGGTGCCATGGCAGGTGGGAGGAACCCTGACTGAGAAAGCTCAAAGGACCACGCCCAGGGTGTGCCCACCTGGACATCCGAGGGATGTGCCCACCTGGATGGAGCAGCTGTGAATCTTCATCTTTAAAATTTATTGGTCTACCTACGTTCAAACAAATACTCTGCTCCACCCCTCATAAGCTCTGTGCTCTGGGGAAGATGTGCCAGAGGGCTGTGTGACCATGAAAGAAGGACAGATGCGGAGCATCACAGCAGGGCTTGACACACCAGAAACATGCATGAACGTGGGCTGTCATTCATGGGCCAGCTGGTGGTGACTGCTGGTGCATACTCTTATGCTTACCTGCAGGGGCACTTTGGTGCCTGCCATTTTCCTCTTATGACCCCTGAAATGCTTTGGCCACATAGGAGGGCTTGCATATTGAGTCGAATGGCCCATAGCGCTGTAGGATAGTAACAGTTGATCACACTTAAAACATTCTATCTGCCTTGGCTAAGAGCTGGTGCTGCTGAAGTTGGAGTTGGTAATTCATTTTGTTGAGTTTTAGGCTCTCTCTCCTAAAGCCAGTTTCTTAATCTTCCTACTGGGCGTATGATCTTTATACCCTGGTGCCAGACACTTGACATTCTCTAAATATTAAGCATACAAAATGCAAGGCCCTGTGCAGAAGCTGTAACAGCAGCAGCTTGGGATTCACCCTCAATGACCCCGAGCCAGACACAGAGCCAGGTGGGCTTGCACACAGATGTATGGGGCGAGGTGTGCTGGCTGCGGTCACGAAGGGGTTTTGGACAAGTTGGGGTTGAGCTACAGCAGCAGCAGCTTTCTTCTACCCCAGAGACTTCACTGCTTCTCTTCTGAGCTTTCTGGGACCAGAGTTGATTTTCTTGGTTCTGTCTCCCCATAAATGCTCCTTGTCCTTAGTTTCTTCTCTCCCCAGTGACGGAGAAAATCTTACCCTGGGTCTATCACCTATAGCTGACATCTGGATCTCCTTGGAGAGACAGGGCCTACTCTCAAGGAGCACTCTATGGGAGACCATAGACTGGATGGAGAATTCAAGCCGTGATTCCTGGTGTAATATGGTGACGTATCACATAATCTCCTGATTTTTCACCATTCGTACTGCTCTATGACTTGCTTTTCCATTTAGCAAATATAGAGATATTTCTATGTTAGTGTGCAGGCCCATCTTATGTCTCTACATTGATCTTCCACAATAGGGACACTTATAAGACAAAGTGCCACAGTTCTTTTTTTTTTTTTTTTTTTTTTTTTTTGAGGCGGAGTCTCGCTCTGTCGCCTGGACTGGAGTGCAGTGGCCAGATCTCAGCTCACTGCAAGCTCCGCCTCCCGGGTTTACGCCATTCTCCTGCCTCAGCCTCCCGAGTAGCTGGGACTACAGGCGCCCGCCACCTCGCCCGGCTAGTTTTGTATTTTAGTAGAGACGGGGTTTCACCGTGTTAGCCAGGATGGTCTCGATCTCCTGACCTCGTGATCTGCCCGTCTCGGCCTCCCAAAGTGCTGGGATTACAGGCTTGAGCCACCGCGCCCGGCCCACAGTTCTTTTCTAGGAAGGAATGTTTAGCCTTCTGTGATGCATGAGAGTGTCCATTTCCCTACATCTAAGTCAACACTGTTCTTGTCAAACATGTCTATCTTTACCAATGTAATAGATGTTCCAATTTTCATTTTTAAAATTGACACT
>NW_016812536.1:197295-215049 GCF_001698545.2 Rhinopithecus bieti
ATCACGAGGTCAGGAGATCGAGACCATCCTGGCTAACACGGTGAAACCCCGTCTCTACTAAAAAATACAAAAAAAAACTAGCCGGGCGAGGTGGCCGGCGCCTGTAGTCCCAGCTACTCGGGAGGCTGAGGCAGGAGAATGGCCTAAACCCGGGAGGCGGAGCTTGCAGTGAGCCGAGATCCGGCCACCGCAATCCACCCTGGGCGACAGAGCGAGACTCCGTCTCAAAAAAAAAAAAAAAAAAAAAAAAAAAAAAAAAATTGACACTCTTTGATCTGCCTTCATGTTCCTATGGGTAGTTTAACCCTTAAACTTTCAGATCCTGAAGCAGGCGTCTCCTGTGCATAGTGACAGGAGAAACGGAAGAATGACCAGCTGTGTGACAAACTAAAACTAGACATCTGAGGGGTGTGCCCACCTGGACATCCGAGAGGTGTGCTCACTGTTTTCTCATGGGGAGCCTAAGCAAATGAAAAGTATTTGTAAAAACCGAATTCATAATGAAGCTTATTGATAGCAAAAATAAAAGAAAATGGTTTGACAGTGGCTAAACTGTACAGGGCAAGACTCTGACGCCAGAACAGTGGGCATGGCAGGGATCATGCACAATATTGACACTTACAGAGGCAGAGGTCCTCGTTGTATATCTCATCAATATATGAAATCTTACAATATTTGCAAGGGAAAACGTTCCGGTGAATCCAATCTTAGAAAATTTACAATGGAAATGTGAAAAAATGAAAATGGTTCATCTTTACTACGTAGAAAACTGACCAAGAAACAGAAGTTAACTTAATGGAGTTTACTCCAGAAACTCCATTCTTGGTAAAGAATCATCAGTGATCTAGTTCTGAACACTATACATGGGTTTTTGCATGGACATGTGCTTTCATGTCTCTCGGGTAAATACTTAGGGGTGGAATGGCTGGATCATTTGATAGGTGTAAGTTTTGACGTACAAATGCATCCCCGAAGCAATCACCACAACCCAGAGAGTGAACACGTCCATCACTCCCTCAAGTTTCCTTGCGGTACTGTACAATCCTTCCAGCTTGTCTCCTCTCCTGCCCCAGGCAATGTCTGATCTGCTTTGTCTCACTATCGATTTGCCTTTCTCATAATTTTATAGAAATGAAACCCCATAGCAAGCCCTTTTTAAAATCTGTCTTCCTTCGCTCAGCATAATCATTTTGAGATTCACTTTGTGGTTCTGTGATTTATTCTTTCCATTGCTGAGTATTTCATCACACGGCTATACCACAGTTTGTTTTCCTATCTACCCATTGACGGACATTGGGTTGTTTCCAGTCTGGGCTATTCCAAATGAAGCAGCTATGTGCACTCAAATACAAGCACTTGTATGGGCGTACACGCTCATATCTCTTGGCTAACCATGTATGTGAGGAATGGCTGGGCCATTTGGCAGGTATATGTTAAGAAGCACTTTAAAAAAAAAACTTCCAGAGTGTTTTTTCAAAGTGATTGCAACATTTCGCAGTCCCACCTGCAGTATATGAGAGTTCCGACTCTTCCACAGCCTTGACAACACTTGGTATGGTCAGTCTTTTTAATTTTAGTCATTCTGGTAGGTGTGTGATAATATTTCATTATGGTTTTAATTCGCATTTGCTTAATGGCTGGTGATGTCAAGCATATTATTTCATGTGCTCATTGTCATCCATCCATCTTCTTTGGGGAAGTGTCTGTTCAAATCTTTTGCCTATTTAAAAACTTTGGTTGTCATCTTTTTATAGAGTTTTAAGAGTTCTTTTTATATGCTGAATGTAAGTTCTTTGTCAGTTGTATGCATTGTAAATATCTTCTCCAAGTCAAAAGCTTGCTTTTAAATTCTCTAAACAGTGTCTTTTGGAGCACAGCATTTTTAAACTTTAAGGGAGTACAACTAATCAATTTATTCTTTATATCTATTATATGTTATTCGGTATATCTATTCATTTATTTAGGACTTCAATTCTCTCAGCAATGTTTTATAGTTTTGAGTGTGCAGGTTTTTCACATATTTTGTCAGAATTATTTATAAGTATTTCATATTTTGATACTCAATTGTTGATTGCTAGTATACAGAAATACAATTGATTTTTGTGTGGTTATCATGTATCTTGAAATCATGGATCATGCTTTTGGTGTATGATCTAAGAGATTTTTGCTTAACCTGAGGTCACAAAATGTTATTTTATGTTTTATTCTAGAAATGTTAGAATTTTAGGTTTTCACTTAGGTTTATGATCCATTTGAGTTAATTTTGTATTTGGTATGAACGTGGATTGAAAATCTTTTTTTCTTTTCTGAGACAGAGCTTTACTCTTGTTGCCCAGGCTGGAGTGCAGTGGCACAATCTCGGTTTACTGCAACCTCTGCCTCAACCTCCCAAGTAGCTGTGATTACAGGCATGCACCACCACGCCTGGCTATATATTTTTTTGTTTTTGTATTTTTAGTAGAGATAGGGTTTCACCATGTTGGCTAGGCTGGTGTTGAAATCCTGACCTCAGGTGATCCGCCTATCTCAGCCTCCCAGAGTGCTGGAGATTACAGGCATGAGCCACTGTGCCCGGCTGATAATTCTTTGGTATAAGATGTCCAATGGTTCCAGCACTATATGTTCAAAGATTCTCCTTTCTCCACTGAAAAGCCTTTGTACCTCTGAAGAAAATCAGTTGTTCATATATGTCTGGCTCTGCTTTTGAGCTATTTTGTTCCTTTCATGTATTTGTTTATCTTGACACCAATACCACACCGTCTTACTGCAAATGGGTTTATAATAAGTCTGGAAATCAGGTAGTATACATCTTCCAACTTTTGTACTTTCTTAAAGCTGTTTTGGCAAGTTTAGGTCCTTTGCATTTCTATATGAATTTTAGCATCAGTCTGTTGATTTCCACAGTAAAAATTCTGGCTGGGCGCGGTGGCTCACACCTGTAATTCCAGCATTTTGGGAGGCTGAGGCGGGCGGATCATGAAGTCAGGAGATCGAGACCATCCTGGCTAACAAGGTGAAACCCTGTCTCTACTAAAAATACAAAAATTAGCCAGGCTTGGTGGTGCATGCCTGTAATCACAGCTTCTCAGGAGGCTGTGGCAGGAGAATGGCGTGAACCCGGGAGGCGGAGCTTGCAGTGAGCCGAGATTGTGCCACTGCACTCCAGCCTGGGCAACAGAGCGAGACTCCATCTCAAAAAAGAAAAAAAAATTCTGCTGAGATTCAGCAATCACACTACTGCATATACATCTAAAGGACTATAGATTTCAACATGAAATCAGTATGTTAAAGAAATATTTACATTCCCATGTTCATTGCAGCACTGTTAATAGCCAAGACATGGAATAAACCTAAGCATACATCAACAAAATGAATGGATCAAGAAAATGTGATATATATACACAATGGAATACTATGTAGCCATCAAAAAGGAGATTTTACTATTTGTGACAATATGGATGAACTGGAGGACACTGAGTGAAATAAGCCGGACACAGAACAATACATACTGTATGATGTCACTTATATGTGGAGTGTAGTAAAGTCTAAGCCATAGAAACAGAGTAAAAGGGTGGTTTCCAGAGGCTGGGGGGTGGGAAGATTGGGGAGACTTTGGTCAAAGGACACAAAATTTCAGTTATTCAGGAGTAGTAAGTTCAAGACATGTATTACACATCATGTAATTACACATCATGGTGACTATAGTTAATAACAATATATTGTACACATAAAAATTGCCAAGAGAGTGGATTTTAAGTGTTCTTACTACAAAGAAAATGATAATAACGTGAGATAATGTTAAATAGCTTGATTTAGCCATTCCACAATGTATGCATGTATCAAAACATCATGTTGTAGATCATAAATATATACAATTTTTGCTTGCCAGTTGAAAAGAATCTGCTAATGTTTTCATTGTTATTATGTTGAATTTGCAGATCAATTTGGGAAGACATGACACCCTAACAATACTGCGTCCTCTGAATCATGACCTCAGTATTTCTATTCATTTCTTTAGGGCTGCTTCAATTTCTCTCAGCAATGTTTTGTAATTTTGAATGTGCAGGTTTTTCACATATTTTGTCAAAATTATTTCTAAATATTTCATATTCTGATACTCAATTGTTGATTGCCAGTATACAGAAATACAATTGATTTTTGTGTGGTTACCATGTATCTTGAAACCTTGCCAAGTTCGTTTATTAATTCTGGTGCTCTCTTTGTAGCTGCCACTGGATTTCAACATAGACAATCAAGTCTTCTGTGAATAAAGACAGTGTTATTTATCTATTTATTTATTTTTGAGATGGAATCTCACTCTGTCTTTCAGGCTGGAGAGCAGTGGCACAATCTTGGCTCACTGCAGCCTCTGCCTCCCGGGTTCAAGTGATTCTCCTACCTCAGCCTCGTGAGTAGTTGGGACTACAGGCATGTGCCACCACTCCTGGCTAATTTCTGTATTTTTAGTAGAGACGGGGTTTCACCATGCTAGCCAGGCTGGTCTCGAACTCCTGACCTCAGGTAAACCACCCGCCTCAGCCTCCCAAAGTACTGGGATGACAGGTGTGAGCCACCATGCCCAACCTTATTTATGTTTTTCTATCTGAAAGCCCTTATTTGTTTTTCTTGCCTTATTTCACTAGCCAGAACCTCCAGTACAATGCTGAATGAAAGTGGTGAGAGTGGATATTCTTATCTTGTTCCTGAGCTTAAGCATGAAAAGCTTCAGTCTGTTGCCATTAAGTGTGATGTTAACTGTGGGTTTTTCACAAATACCATTTAATAGGCTGAGGATATTTTCTTCTTTAAGAAAATATAAAGGTTTATATTTTGCTAAGAGGTTTATATTTTATTTTTTACACAGTAATGAGTGTTGAATTTTGCCAGCTTTTTGTACATTTATTGAGATGATCATGTAATTTTCCTGTTTTACTTTGTTAATCTGGTGTATTAAATAAACTATTTTAGAACAACTTTAGATTTATAGTTGTCACAGATTGTTACAGATTTACTCCTCTCGTTGGAGACTATTTCTCAGTCTTTCTTTGCTCTCATATGACCTTGACAATTTTGAGGGATAGTTATTTTGTAGAATGTCCCCCCATTTGAATTTGTGTAATATTTTCTCATGATTGTATTGGGATTATGAGTTTTGGGAAAGAGTCTCAAAGAGACAGATTATCCTCATCACACCCTATCAGGAGCCTACAGCATACATATGAAGCAGTGATGGAGCAGCAACCCCTTGGGTCCTCATCACAACCCTGTCAGGAGCCCTACAGCATACATATGATAGCAGTGAATGGCAGCAACCTTGGTCCGTTGGCCAGGGCAGTGTTCTCCGGGTTTCACTGCTGCTCGCTTTCCGTAAGCGCTTCTTTAGAAGTGGGCCACTCAGTCCAGCCCACTCTCTGTAGTGACGGTGGTGGGGGGTGCTGGGTCCACCCCCTGCAGATGGCAGGAGTTACACATAGTATTTTTAATTTTTTTGTATGAAAGATTTGTCTCTTATTATTCATCTATTCATTATATTAGTATAGAGCCCTAACGTGTATTTATTTTATACAGTGGACTATAAACAATATGACATTATATAATTTGTTGCTCACATTTTTCCAGCTTTGCCCATTGGGAGCCCTTTCACACTGGCTCTTGAGTTCTTTTGACATGCCTCCATCACTTTTTAAATTAAAAAAATTATTACTAATTTATTTTTATTTTATAGAGATAGGTTATTGCTATGTTACAGCCCACACTGGTCTTGAACTCCTGGCCTGAAGCAATCCTCCTACCTCAGCCTTCCAAAGCGCTGGGATTACAGGTGTGAATCATTGCACCTGGCTTCATTTTGTTTTTTGAGCACATCCTTACTTTCTGATATAATAAGATGCTATAGGCTCGTTTTGCGTTTCTCCTGCTTCAACCCTGGAATCCACCATTTCTCTAAAGTAACCTGGGTCTTTCACTGGAAAGTGTTTTTTTAGAAACTAAGATCTGGACACTGGGTGTGCTCGTCAGTGCTGAGATGTGTTACTTCTAAGCCCTCAAAGCTGGATGAGACAGTTAGGTAATATATGTCGTTTACTAACCCACGTACATACCTGTATCTATTATTGTTTTTGTGTCTACCCTATTATATATATATATATAAAGCTAAATGAGAGGTCACAATAATACTTTCACCTCTTATCCAGTACCGCAAGATTTAGTTTATCCTTTTTTTGCTTCCAATAACTTTTTTGTTTGTTTGTTTTTGAGATGGAATCTTGCACTGTCGCTTAGGCTGGAGTGCAGTGGCGTGTGATCTCAGCTCGCTGCAACCTCCCCCTCGTGGGTTCAAGTGATTCTCCTGTTTCAGCCTCCTGAGTAGCTGGGACTACAGGTATGCACCACCATGCCTGGTTAATTTTTTGTATTTTTAGTCGAGATGGGGTTTCACCATGTTGGCCAGGCTGGTCTTGAACTTCTGACCTCGTGATCCGCCTGCCTCAACCTCCCAAAGTGCTGAGATTACAGGCATGAGCCACCGAGCCCATCCCCATTAAATAATTTTTAAATGTCTAACTGACACTGCACTCCTGGGATAAACTCCACTTTAGTCATGTGTATTATCCTTTTAATATGCTGCTGGATTTCTCTTATTTATTTATGTATTTATTTTATTTAGAGGCAGGGTCTCATTCTGTCATCCAGGCTGGAGTGGAGTGGTGCAATCACAGTTCACTGCAGCTTTGGACTTTTGGGCTCAAGCAATCCTTTCATCTCAGCCTCCCAAGTAGCTGGGACTACAGTCATGCACCACTACACCCAGCTAATTTTTGGGCTTTTAGTAAATACGGGGTTTGGCCATGTCGGCCATGCTGGTCTTGAACGCCTGGCCTCAAGTGATCTGCCCACCTTGGCCTCCCAAAGTGCTGAGATTACAGGCGTGAGCCACTGTGCCCACTCACAATTAATTTTAAAGTATTCTCATTACTTGAAAAAGAAAATCTGTACCCTTAGCTTCCTGGCCCCCACCAAATTCCTTCCCAATTTCACCCGCAACCCCCGACCTTAAACAACCACAAATGTATTATTTTTGTCTGTAATCTTTCTGTCTGTAGATTTGCCTATTCTGGACATTTCATATTAAGGAAATCGCACAACCCGTGGTGCTTTATATGTGGCTTCTTTCATTCAGCATATTTTTCAGTTTCATCCATGTTGTAGCATGTATTAGCACTTTGTATTTCTGAGTAATATTTCATTGTGTGGATATACCACATTTTATGGATATTTGGACTGTTTCCAACTTTTTAGTTATTATGGATAGTGCTGCTATGCCCACTCAGACACAAGCTTTTCTGTGAGCACATCTTCTCATTTCTCTTGAGTGTATACCCTGGGAGTAGATTTGCAGGATTATATGGTTAACTTGATGTTTCACCGTTCCAGGACTGCCAAACTGTTTTCCAAAGTGCCTGCACCATTTTACTTCCTTCCCAGCAGTGTATAAGGTTCCAATTTCCCCATGGCCTCATTAACACTTGCTGTAATCTTTTTCATTATCAGTAAGTGGCATCTCGTTCTGGTTTTGATTTGCATTTCACTCACGACTAATGATGTTGAGCATCTTTCCATGTACGGATCGGCCATTTGTATATTTTCTTTGGAGAAATGTGCATTTGCTTCATGTATTTTTAAAAACCATTTTATCGATATACATATTTAACGTACACAACTTGATGAGTTTGAAATAAGTATATACCCATAAAAACATCACCACAATCAATGCCATAAACATATTCATCACTTCAAAACGTTTGCTCCCTCTCTCTTCATTTCTAATTCTTATGTTTTGTGATAAGGACACTTAACAGAAGATCTATTTTCAGTAGATGTTTAAGTATATAATACAGTGCTGTTAACTAGAGTCACCATGCTGTACCGGAGGTCTCTAGGACTTCTCCCTCCGGCATAACTGAAGCTTTGCACCCAATGAGCAATGCCTGCTTGTTTCTTCCTCCCCCCAGCCCTTGGCAACCAGCATTCTACTCTCTGCTTCTCGGTTTGAATATTTTAGATGCCTTATATAAGTGAGAGCATGTAGTATTTGTCCTACTGTGTCTGGCTTCTTTAACTTAGTATAGTTGCTGCAAATGGAAGGATTTCCTTTATTTATTTTATTTTATTTTATTTATTTTATTGAGACTGAGTCTCGCTCTGTCACCCAGGTTGGAGTACAGTGGCACTGATCTGGGCTCACTGCAAGCTCCACCTCCCAGGTTCGCGCCATTCTCCTGCCTCAGCCTCCTGAGTAGCTGGGACCACAGGCGCCGCCACCTCGCCTGGCTCATTTTTCTTTTCTATTTTTAGTAGAGATGGGGTTTCACTGTAGCCAGGATGGTCTCAATCTCCTGACCTCTTGATCCGCCGGCCTCGGCCTCCCAAAGTGCTGTGATTACAGGCGTGAGCCACTGCGCCTGGCCAGGATTTCCTTTTTTAAAAAGGCTGAATGATGTTCCATTGTATGTACATGCCACATTTTCTTTATGTATTCATCCGTGGTTGAAAAAAAATTTTTTTTTAAGTATCTCTTTCAATCTTTACAGATTGGATTTGTGCTGGGGCATTCCTTCAACACCTAACCCGGATATTAACAACTCTGTGTTAGCATTCACTTCTTGGTAATCCTGGTCCTAGAGATCTTCGAAAGGAAAAAGCTTAGGGTCTTCTCAGATCTTTCCTGAATGCATGACCTGCCCTGGGTATGTGCATGACATTTGAAATCCCCAGTAGACACAAGTATTTTTTGAATGCCCTAATTTCCCGCAGAAACTCTCCCAGAGTTTCCTCCCAGGTTTTATGTAATCTATTATATGTCTGAACCACAACTTTTTGCTCAGAGAGCTGTGGGTTTTTTGGTCAACTCAGAATGTTTTCAAGCAATGCCTGCCACTTTTCTACCTTGAGTGGATTCACACTTGGGCGAAACAGACAAATGCCTCATTTTAGTCTTTCAGATCGTTTCTGACCAGTTAGAATAGACAAACGCAGTCATTTGTGAATAAGGTCTGCCTTGCTCCCTCTGGAACCTGGGACCTGGGTCCTGAATTGGGAAAGTGGACTACCGTCTTCAAGATCACCATCAAGCTGACGAAGGGGTGGGGCAAGGGCAAGTGAAAATGCCACACAACTGTTCTGTCACTTTTCAGTTGCCCTTCCTCATTTCAGTGCTTTCCTGACTGATGTAAGTCTTTTACTATTTTCCAGAGTTCTGGCAAAGTTTCTGCTGCTTTTTCTCAATGTTTCTGTAGAGGGATAGGAGTTTGGAGCTGTCTACTCTGCCGTTTTCCTGATGTCACTCCAGTTCTGAGTCTTTCCTGTCTTTGTGGATAGTGGAGATGTCAATCTTGGAGATGATACCCTGTAAGGATGGGGTCCTTCATGATGTGATACACAACTTAATATTCATCTTATGGTTTTATGTCCCCAACATGTCTAGTAACCAAGGGGTGGACATAGGAGCGCCCCGCCCGCTAGCACTCCCAGTGACACACCTGGGGAATCTGTGCCTCCTGTCTACAACTTTAGGCTCTGTGAGCTGAAGTCTTGGTCTCTGTGAGTGGCAGTGTGGGGAGTAGAGGAGGCATTTCCAGTAAGTGATATAGTAAGAGCTTCACTAAACACGAAGCTATGGCTGCTTCCTAGACAGTCCATGCGCTTGTAAACTGGCAAGCAGAGTTAGCATTCTGGAAAGAGGTGATTGTCTCTAACCATCGTTAGGAAGAAAGGATGTTGCCAGATAGTAACAGGAGGGAGCCATGTATTTGGTACTCAGGTGGTTCATGCTATCTCTTGGTACCTGCATGTCCAGCTCTAACTATGTAAGTGTAACAACCACTGCCTCAGAAAGGCATGGTAAGCAGAGGCTCAGACCCCCTTAGACAAGAGCAGCAGGATCCACCCACCAGGCAAACAAGCTAGACCAGCAAAAGTGCCAGACAGAGGATGAGAGGTGACAAGTGTCAGTCTCTGCATGGGGTCCGACTACAATCGCAGGGGCTATGGTCTGTCCTTTCCCATTGACCCTTCTCTTGTACATTCCCCCAGGACTGTGACCAGTTGGAACCATGGAGCAGCTCTACCTGGATGGAATGAACTTTAAGAAACAGGTGGATCTGGCTTGTGGATGTTGCTGGCACCCTGCCTAAACATTCATCCTCCAATTGCTTTAAGTGTTGATGAAGGAAGCGCACAGTTGCCCTTTTCCCCAGAGAATTCACCTTACTGAAACAGAAGGCCCCCTTCCACCTCACATCCTTGGCTGAAGGGTACAAAAGGCCCCCGGTCTTGAGGTAGGACTAACTCTGTAGGGCAATTTGCCCTGGGATGGGGTGGGGTGGGGTGGTGAAGCCGGCCTCCAGCTGAGACCACAACCTTGCTGAGCTTCTTGCCTCCTGCCCGCCTCACTCTTCTGAGAATGACCCTAATAAGTCATTTGAACAATGGCCTTCTCAGGGTCAGCTTCTAAGGAACCTGATACAAAATAGTCACATAAAACCAATATGATGGTGAACTTTAAAAGTATGTAAATTCTATCTCAGCAAGGCTGTTGTATTTTTTTCTAAATACTTACTGGTCATTTATAGTAACTAAATTTTTTTAAGTTCCACCTCATCAGGGCATACATTCCTGGGAACCCCTGGTCAAGTCAAACATCTTACGTGGAACATCTAAGTATTGCTGATTTCAAGGGGAAATGTGCTTGTTCTTGAGCTCCCAAATTAACAGGTAATTCGATTCTTTTGAAAACACTAAATTCCACTGAAATGGCCTCCATGATAGTGAATTGAGAGTAACCATGGGCTACCCTGCAACAGGTCAAGGCAGCCATCCCTCATTGATAAGGGTGATGATTTGCAGATTCTTTTGTCTTTTTGCTCACTACACACTTCGGAGCCACAAAGCACATACATTACTCAATGTTTATGTAATTCAGCCTTTACTGTAAACAAGGAAACAATAAAAACAAAACCCTGTTCATAAACACAATGCAAAGAACGCCCGAGATTATCATAACAACATGCTAGCAAGCCACAAGTACCAGAGAGGGGTGAACAGGCGTATCTGCGAGCTCTCCTCTTGCAGTCCTCAGCCTCCCACAGGAGGCACCAGGTAAAAACTATTCCTCAAAAAAAAAAAAAAGGACAGCCTCTTTATGCTGAAATAGGAACTTTAAAGGAAGCGCTTCTTATAGTCCAAATGGATGTACCTTGTGGTGTGGCTGTAAGGACTCTGGATTTCACCAACAAAGCTTGTGTATTCCTAACCATAGCTAAGCCTGTCACCTGCTTTTACTTAACTCTAATGTTCCTGTGATCTCAGCTTTACCTAGAAGAGCTCCTGAAACAGTGTGGGTACACACAGAAATCTGGAATGAATAGCTATCTGCTCAAAAATATTTGTTTAAAAACAGACGACTGGGGCTGGGCGCAGTGGCTCATGCCTGTAATCCCAGCACTTTGGGAGGCCGAGGTGGCTAGATCACGCCAGGAGATCAAGACCATCCTGGGCAACATGGTGAAATCCCGACTCTACTAAAAATACAAAAATGAGCTGGGTGTGGTGATGCCAGCTACTCGGGAGGCTGAGGCAGAAGAATCGTTTGAACCAGGGAGTCAGAGGTTGCAGTGAGCTGAGATTGCGCCACAAAACTCCAGCCTGGCAACTCTGAGCGAGACTCTGTCTCCAAACGAACAAACCAACCAACCAACCAGATGATTGGGAGAATGAAGAGGAAAAATGATGGGAGACCACATAGGGAAAGAATGGGGTCTCACAGATTCAGCTGTGGGTGGGGGTTAATCATTACCTTGGCAGAAGCACAAGGAATTGTCCCTGAGGTGAGCTTTGGAAAGGAAAAAAACACAAACAAAAAAACAACGCCTAAATTTCCTTTATTAAAGTGGCACATAATCATGTTTTCTGAGTCTCTTCACTGCTCGCCTTGGGGGAGGGGGTGGGGAAGGTGTTAATGATACTGATCCCTAATTCTGCTTCAAGGAGATCTGGTGAGGACTTCTTCCACCAGTCCAGAGTTTGCTGGTGCTGACCTCATCTCTGCATTAAGGGCCTTGAATGTGGGAGGCTAATCGGATGGATGGGTTGCAGGAGGTAGAAGAGGGGATGGCCTAGAGAGTTTCTCCATTCAGAGCTGGAGAGCTGTTGAAGGGAAGGGTATTTTAAAAAGGCTCCACCCACCCCTAGCCCCAGGCCCTCAGCTGTGGGGAGAGGCCACCGCCTCTGATGGGGTCTGGATGCTGCTGTTCTGCTCCTGGTCCGGCACATTCTCCTCTTCCTGTTCCAACTTGAAGTTCTGTGAACAAGGTTGCAGGTGAGGCCTGGCCCTACATTTGCTCAGCCGCAGGTCTGAGACATTTAGTGGGGCAAAGTTAGGCGAGAGCCACTCTACTGCGTTGTAGTCCCTATCCCTGAAGAGACGCTGTTTCTTCCATCCCACCCGAAATGTGGGCCTGACCTACCTCAAGCTCCTGAAAAATCTCATCCATGAAGTCCTGGGAGTTCTGTTTGTAAGACACAGCTAATCGAATTGCATCATTGAAGAGCTGCGGGTGAGGTAGAGATGGTGGATGGGAGTGCCTTGGACTCTGCCCAGTCCACCCCACTGGCCCCACTGTGAGACTACACAATACTCCATTCCTAAAATCAGCAACCTTACCCCTCCATTTGCCTCTCCCCATCACCCTGACCTATGTATGGTCAATGGACTTCTGCCTCATCAAGTCCAGGCTCATCAGCTTCTCCCCTCCCTGCCACCCATGCCCATGCACTGTTCCCATTCTCTCCATCACACCTGCAGTAAGCCCTTCTCTTCACAGCTTCCCTTTACCACCTAGCACCCTGACCTTGCTAGTTACCTCTGCAGTCGACCATACCTTCACAACATTGGTACCATCAGCAGCTGAGACGAAATACAGGGGCAGGGAGAACTTCTTGGCAAAATTGAAGCTTTTTTGGGTTGCGTTTATGTCTGCTGTAGAGAGAAGGTAGGACATTGGTCTGTCTGTCAAGGGAAGGGAAGAGGGTTTGGAGGGTGGGCCACTGGAGGCCTTCATTCCAGAAAGTGGGATAGGCAGGGATGACTAGGAAACATGTCCTAGAAAGAGTTCAGTTACTAGGGATCTGTGTCTTGGGAAGAGGGCAGGCTGGCTTAGCTGGCTTCTTTATAAGGTGGGAAGAATGCAAGTAACCAAGGGTCATATCTTATCGTGGGAGGGAGGACCCGTCACTGAAGGCTGCCTGCCCAGGAATGGGGGAGGAAGCGTGTGGTGGTGGGTCCCCAGTGAATTGCTAACACCCAGGGGCAGGGATGGCCCCACCATCAATTTTATTGGCCACCACGATGCATGGGATCTCTGGCCTGAACTCCCGAAGCTCCATGTACCAGGTGCTCAGGTTCTTATAGGTGACTTTCCTCTGTACATCAAACACCTGCAAAGGGCAGAGGAAGAAAGATAGCTCAGGTGTCAATGTTTCTGCACCGCATCTCCAGGTGACTCACACACCTAAGCAGGTGAGCCTGAGCACATGGCGTTGTCTGTGGGAATGCTCTGAATTGCAGCCTCTCTGACCACAGAGGCTGTCCTTTCTCAGGGAAGCCCCCTGGGGTCTCCAGATGCAAAAATATTTTAAAAAATCTTATTATTGGCTCGGTGTGGTGGCTCACATCTGTAAACCCAGCGCTTTGGGAGGTTGAGGCGGGCTGATCACCTGAGGTCAGGAGTTCGAGACCAGCCTGGCCAACATGGTGAAACTCTGTCTCTGCTAAAAATGCAAAAAGGTAGCTGGGCACGGTGGTGCATGCCTATAATCTCAGCTACTTGGGAGGCTGAGGCAGGAGAATTGCTTGAACTACGGAGACAGAGGTTGCAGTAAGCCCAGACCATGCCATTGCACTCCGGCCCAGGCAACAAGAGCAAAACTCCGTCTGAAAATAAATAAATAAATAAATAAATAAATAAATAAATAACGTATTCCTTTTTTGTTATCTTGTCATCTAATCTTATTCACCTATTTTAACAATCATAAATTGAATCAATTTGCTAATTGATACAATCTGTTAGAAATTGTAAACTTCCGTGTTTTTTAGTCTACTCTTATATTTATTGCTTAAACTGTTTTAAAGTTCCTCTGTATTAACTGTAAATGTTTCTAGAGTTTTACTTTAGTTACTATTGATTTACTTTTATTTTTTACTTTTTAGAGACAGGGTTTCCCTCTGTCACCCAGGCTAGACTGTAGTGGCTCAATCACAGCTCACTGCAACCTCAAAACTCCTGGGCTCAAGGGATCCTCCTACTTCAGCCTCCCAAGTAGCATGCACCCATTAATTCTTAAATTATTTTTTTTTCTAGAGGCAGGCTCTCCCTATGTTGCCCAGGCTCATCTCAAACTTTTGGCCTCAAGGGATCCTCCCACCTGGGTCTCTAAAGGTGCTGGGGTTACAGGTGTTAGCCACCACAACAGGCCTTGATTTCTTTTTTCTTTTAGACGGAGTCTCACTCTGTTATCCAGGCTGGAGTGTGGTGGCATAATCTCAGCTCACTGCAACCTTTGACTTCTGTGCTCAAGTGATTCTCTTGTCTCAGCCTCCTCAGTAGCTGGGACTACAGGTGTGCGCCACCATGTCTGGCTAATTTTTATGTTTTCAGTAGAGACAGGGTTTCGCCATGTTGGGCAGGCTGGTCTTGAATTCTTGACCTCAAGTGATCTGCCTGCCTAGGCCTCCCAAAGTACTGGGATTACCGGCATGAGCTACTGCACCTGGCTGATTTACTTTTAATTTTAAGCTTTTGTTTACTTCTTTGTTCTTTCTGCTTTTTGTTTTTGTTTTTTGACAGGGTCTTACTCTGTCCCCCAGGCTGGAGTGCAGTGGCACAATCTTGGCTTACTGCCCCCTGGACTCCCTGGGCTCGGGTGAGCCTCTACCTCAGCCTCCTGAGTAGCTGGAACTACAGGCACATGCCACCATGCCTGGCTAATTTTGTATATTTTTTGTAGAGATGAGGTCTCATTATATTAACCAGGCTGGTCTTCAACTCCTGGGCTCAAGTGACCCTCCTGCTTCGGCCTCCCAACTGTCTGGGATCACAGGCAGAAGCCACTGTGACTGCCCTCTAAACCTTTTACAGTTTTTATGTTTTATTATTTGTAGTTCATAATTGTATTACGTTTTCATAACTTATTGGTTTTACCTATTTTTATTTATTTATTTATTTATTTATTTATTTATTTATTTATTTTGAGATGGAGTCTTGCTGTTGCCCAGGCTGGAGTGCAGTGGTGCTGTCTTGGCTCACTGCAACCTCCACCTCCTGGGTTCAAGCGATTCTCCCGTCTCAGCCTCCTGAGTAGCTGGATTACAGGTGCGCACCACCACGCCTGGCTAATTTTTGTATTTTTAGAGACAGGGTTTCACCATGTTGGTCAGGCTGGTCTCGAACGCCTGACTTCAGGTGATCTGCCCGCCTCAGCCTCCCAAAGTGCTGGGATTAAAGGCATGAGTCACCGTGCCCAGCCTGTTTTTACCTATTTTAAAATATCAGCAAGAAGGATGAGCACTGTAAACCAGCTCTAAGGGCAGAACTCTGAAAGACAACTGAGCTGCTGCTACAGTGAGCCTTCGTGCCCTTCACAGGAGCTCCTCCCAAGTGTTGAGCCCGAACTGCCATAGTACAACAGTCAGTGGATTAAAGTTACAGACAACCACCACCCTGTAACTGCTGGCACAGCTGACCTCACTTCTAAATCACCCAGCTATTTGTGCAAGGAACATGGTTCAAGCTCAGGGCTAGGGGCTCGCCCTGTGTGGTGGTGGGAGGGTCAGCAGCTGTCACACCTCAAGAGGCGGCAGGAAGTCCATGTGGATTCTCTTTCACAGGCCAATATCAATGAATCACCAGGTTGTCTTGAATTCCCGAGGAAGACTCCTTATAAAGGATGTCTGTAACGAAACTTCCGGAATCTGCCTCACACCAGGCTCAGATGCCTTTTGTCCAGGTCTGGTTTCCTGAGCACCCTTTCCTTGTTTGGAGAGCAGAGGAGGAGCTGGCTAGAATGAGCAGCATCCCCATCTCAAGGTTTCAAGGTGGAGGGTCGAGCCTTCCTCCGTCTCTGACCCTCAGCTCCCCGTGTGGTCAGAAGGTGAGTGCTTTCTACCCGCCAGGGCCTGTGCAGCAGACTGGGGCTGGTGGCAGGCACCTGCAGACACAGGCATGGTGGCAGGAGAGACACCCCAGGCCTTCAGAAGAGGGTCTGAGGGGAGCCCATGGAGATGCATCAGATGCAGGAAGCAGTCACTCCAAGAGAAAAAGAGAGGTGAGCTCAAAATACCAAATGCCAGAGTAGGCCCGAAACCAAACCGGCTAGGACCAAGCTCCTCTGCTCTTGAGGGTCAGACTGCTGCACTACACTAGCCCCATTTGCCTTACCCCATTATCCTCTTGTTTAGTACCTTAACAGTGATCAGAGTTAAAGCTTTTGGAATTTTTCAAGGGATTTTGTTCTTAAGGGGCAGTGGGGGGAATCAGCTGATGAGCTCCTTCCTTTACCATCTGCAAAGGGTCAGAAGGGAAGAATCCTCACTGTCTTCACCCCTGGTATCTGTACTGTGCCCACCAGTCAGTAAGTTCCTGGGGGCAGCATTGTGTCTTTCTGCCTTGGCACTCCTGGCATCCTGCACATGTGCATCACAGACAGAATCCACGCTGTGGAAGTGATTGGTGGTGCACACAGGGAAGAACAATTCTAATGACAAACATCAGAAGAGGCTGCATGGAGGTGATGGCATTTAAGCAGGGCCTGAAAAATGAGCAGAGTTTCAAGTAAAGGGGTGTGAGCTGGGGAGAGGCTGAGGGAAGAGCATGAAGGAAGGTGTGCAGAGGAGCAGGTGACAATGAGCGGAACAGAGCAGCTCCTTCTGGATTCCCTCTGCTATTGCTTCTTACAGATGAGATGACACCTGCTCAGCCATGCATCCCTCTCAGTGCCAAGGTAAGGCTGTGCATACTTATAGACAATCACTAAGTGGGAGGTAGGGCTAGAAAGGTGGGTGTCTAAATGCTATGGAGTGCCATGGCAGACTTTATTAATACATGCCAACAATGGTGGCAACCTGTCCATCCCATGTGTTCTTGTAATCATGTGACTCTGATTCCCCACTGAGAGATGCCCTCTGTTTCTTGCCTCTGTGACTATGGCCAGAGAGATGCCATGTAACTTCCAGGGCTAGGCCATAAAGGGAAATACAAGTCCCACCAGGTTCTCTTTGGATGCTTGATCTTGGGATCTTGGCTGACACTCTGTGAGCAAGCCCAAATCGGCCCAACGGACAAACTGCGAAGAAACACGGGAGCAGAACCTGCTGGTGGTCCAGCCAAGTACCAGTGTGTGCGTGGGGAGATGCCCCAGGCAGTTCCAGCCTGGAACCCAGCCTTGGAGTTTTCTTAGCTGACACTTCAGACATTATGGATTCCCGATCCATCAGAAAATGGTGGTTTTGTGCCACCAAGTTTTGGGGTTTTGTGTTAAAGCAAGACCTTGAATGCTATTCCAAGAAATTTTAGTGACTAAGGTTTTCACTTGGTGACAATTGCTAGGTTCATAATTCAGAAGACTAGTCTATTACTTCCTGCAGTGTAGATGGATGATGTTCATGAAAACTTGGGTTTTTTTTTTTTTTTTTTTTTTTTT
>NW_016812536.1:215287-226983 GCF_001698545.2 Rhinopithecus bieti
CCTACCACCATGCCTGGCTAATTTTTTGTATTTTTAGTAGAGACGGGGTTTTACCATGTTGGCCAGGCTGGTCTCAAACTGCTGACCTCAGGTGATCCACCCACCTTGGCCTCCCAAAGTGCTGGGATTACAGGCATGAGCCACCATGCCCAGCCATGAAAGTGTTTTTTAAGTGGCTCAAAAGAAAAGCATGCTCCTTTCCAGCATCTAAAAGTGGTGGCCTGAGAACCAAGCCAGGGAATTCACGGGTAGGAACTTCTGTAGGACACAGGTTTACAGAGCTCCTTTTTCCTTTCTTAGCCCTTTCCTCAGCTGCATTTCAGGCACTTACCACACCCTGGCCACTGGGGTGGAACCGTAAGGACTGCGTCCTAAGCAACAAAATGGGAGGCTCGGAGGGAGGCAAGGGGCTGGCCTGAGAGAGAAGGTTCTCTGGGACCCGCAGCATCTACTCAGTCCCAGCATGTGCCCCCTAGGGAAAAGCAGCAGGCAACAGTAGAGAGAGGCCTTGGGAGCTTGTCTGACAGGGTGGGTCCGTCAGAGGGACTGTGGCCCTGTCTCTGGCACATGTTTGCCTCTGGGATGCTACACCTGATGGTGAAGCCCTGAGCTTGCTGTTCCACCTTTTCTCCACCCAACCCCACCTCCAGAGAGCTCACCTGGCACCTTCTCACTAAGAAGCTCTGGGGAGCAGGTGTGGTTTGAAACATCCCCGGGTGACCCTGAGACCCCCTCCCACAACACCCAGACTTGGTTAAGAGGGCCCAGGGCTGCTAGGCCCCTCACCCCTCAGGCCAGACTTGCCCAGTGCCTTTGTCCACCTCCACCCCGTCTCATACCATGATGCAGGCGTGGGCCTTGTGGTAGTAGGAGGCATGCATGCTCTGGAACCGCTCCTGGCCTGCCGTGTCCCAAAAGTCTGCAATGTGAACACAGCTCTGACTGCCTGTTGGGGGCTGGAGATCACAGAGACCCACATGCCTGGTAAATTTCTGTGCAAGTCACTAAAATACGACACACATGTGGCACAAACCATAGCACGTGTGTGAGTGTACACGGGGAACACAGGGAGAAACAGAGACCACACAGCTCCACACGTGTGTCTTCAACACAGTGTACCTGAGTGTGATGAGAGAGGTGTGTGTTCACCTGTCTGTATGGGAAGACCGTGGGTTAGGGGCCAGGAGGAAGGACAACACACACTGGAAGCCCAAGGAGGGAGAAGATAGGTTCCCCCTGTTTCCCACATGATATGCAGGGTCCTCTAAGTTCTAAACTAGTCCAACTTCTCACGTGCGCTGACCACAGATGGTAGACAGAGTCAGGCAGGTTGTGTGGCCTGGCCAAGGAGAAGATTATGACCCGATGGAAGGTCAAAGCCCGATGTGGTAGATAGTGTTCTGACCACATTTATTTTTTTAAACTGGCTGAATAAGAACCCCTGAAGCTAGGCAAACTACAGCCTTGTCGAAGGCCTCTTAAGTTCTTCTTCCCTGAGGTGGGTACAGCCCCCCGCCTTCTCCTTTCCTGAACCCTGTCCTGCACAGGTGCCGCCCTGGACGCCAGGTCAGAGGGCTGGGACCTGGCCCTTGTGTGCCTCCTTCCAGCTTCCATGGCCTCCCGGGGCTCCTGGCTCTCTGGGTTCTCTCTACCACCCCTTATCCCTGCCTGGGGCCTCATTTCCCCTCTGGACTCTCTCCTTATGAACGTTCCCTCACCTCCCCTCGTCTCCCATTTCCTCTTTCCTGAGGGTCAGCATGGCTTGGCCCTGTGCCACTTACCCACAAGGATGGTCTTGCCATCTACCGTGGTTGTGTGCTTGTACAGGGTCAGGGCGTACGTGGACAGCTGCTGTGGCTGACTGCACTCAGGTTAAGGACCAAAATCAATAAAAGGGGAGGTAAGGAAGGAGTGGGGAGCAGGGGTGTTTGGTTTGATGAAATGGATCCTCTCCCTCCTCTTCTCTTTGGAGTTACCGAGATTTTAAATCAAACAAATGTTGCAGACAGAGGATCAGCTTCACATATGACTGGTACAAGCTCCATGGAAGAGTGAGGGGTGGCAGGAGACGGGAGTGTGTTCTGGTCATCGAAGTCTGAGGTAAAACGCAGAACAGGATTTTACAGACAAGTGTCATAAAGGGCATTATGCAGTTGGAAAAATGCAAATGCGGAAACCCCAACTCAATCATTGATGGAGCTTTCGCAGGCTAGAAAGGAAACCCTGACCCTAGGTAGCAACATGACCATTCCAGGGACAAAAGCTCCCACAAGCCTTACAGCTGACAAGCCATCTATCAATTTGGAGTCTGCCTATGTGTGAAACCCTGAGAAAAAGGGTTAAACTCTGGGGATAAACACCTTCTGAGGCTGCAAGAAGCTGGACAGTGTAAAAAGCAGAGCCAAATGTTGCAGGTGGGCTGGGTGTGTAGAAGCACTTGGTACAAGGTGGAGTAACACATACTCAGATCTTAAGGCAACTGAGCATTGGGGTGCAGAGCATAGGACAGGGAGCAGCAGGCTCCAGGGGCTCTTCTCACCTGTGCTTTTCAGTGGATCCACTTGGGAAGCTGTTTAAAAATCTCCCAGTTGAAGGGAGGAACTCACTCCAAACCTATACAATATAATAATTCATGGGAGGAAGGTGGGGCTGGCAGCTCCTATTTTACAAAGTTCATTCATATCAGAGATGTTTTTCAACAGTAGGGGGCCCAAGCTTTGAGGTTAAATGACTTGGCCAGTGTCAGAGCTACTAAGGAGGAGGAGGAGTTGGGGTTTCAGTCCAGGCATTAGATCCAAACCATTTGCTGTTTGCCATTGTACTGCCCTCTTAATATAAAACAAATCCAAATATGAGTAAGCTCCAAAATATACAGCACTGATTGTGCAATGCCATGTGGATCAATCGGCAAGAAACAAGTGTGGAACAAAACCTGTGCATTCACTTACCCAATCCTCCTTCCTGGGCTGCTGCTACAAAGGGGTGGGCAGTGGGGCACTGATACATGAGCGTGGGAAGACCCACAGGAAAAAGGGGTATTTCAAACCTTGAAGGATACAAGCCATCCATGAGAAATCTCTCCATGAGTCTGAAAGCAGAACAGGTAAAGTGGTCAGATGGCGTCTCCATCTCTCCCTTGTCCCAAACTTTATCACCCTAAGGCTGACAACCTGGAAGCCACCTGTGTTTCCCCCCTTTCGCTCCACAGTCACACAGTTTCCAGGTCAAGTCTGGCACCTGGGAATCAGCATTCCCAACCCGTCATAACCAAACAGCTCATGTCACTCTGAGTACACACACCAGCCCATGTGAAGCTCTCAAATCTTTATTCTCACCACAGCACAGTGCTGCACATACAATTACCCTTGTGTTATGCACAGAGAAACAGAGGCCAGGCCAAGGGTGTGCCTTCCGTTCAAATGCCATTTCCCAGCCGGGCACAGTGGCTCACGCCTGTAATCCCAGCACTTTGGGAGGCCAAGGCGGGTGGACCACTTGAGGTCAGGAGTTCAAGACCAGCCTGGTCAACATGGTGAAGCCCTTGTCTCCACTAAAAATACAAAAAATTAGCCAGGGTGGTGGCACATGCCTGTAATCCCAGCTACTCGGGAGGCTGAGACAAGAGAACCTGCTTGATCTATTGGTTATTGAGGGGACTATCTATTCTGAATGCAGTCAGTTATTCTGTTAAAAAATTAGGCAGACTTTGTCACTCCTCTGTGCAAAACCATCCAGTGGTTCCCCATTTCTTTCAGTTCAAACTCTCCCATTTCTTTTTCTCTCCCTCTGTTCTAGCCACTGGCCATTTCCTCCTTTTGTTGTTGAAATGCTCCTGCCAGATATCTGCAAGGCTTGCTCCTTGCTTTTTTCAAGTCTTTGACCCAATGTTACCTTTACAGCTAGGCCTTCCCTGACCACTCTCTTTACATTGCAACATTTTTCCCTCATGTTTTGTAGGGTCACTGCTTGCCTGTCTGTCAGTGTAATACACTCTAACCATGATTTTATACTTCTGACTTTAAACTGCAGCTTCAATTGTAAAAGGAAGATAGATTGATTTTGTAACTATAAAGAAACAGTACCCTTACTATAAAGAAAACACATCATCTTCTTAGATTACATAGAAAATTACACAAAGAAATTTCCGCAGCCAGAGGTTAAGATGGTAAATGAAAAAGACCCAAGCTCAGAACACTGTCTTGAGAGGGCACGTGCTCAGGAAGTGGAGGAGGAAGAGGAGAGATCCATAAACTTGCCTCATCAAAGCAGAAGCAGTGAAAGAATAAAAACACAGGCACAGAGGGATTTTCTTAAGGAAAAGTTGCCTCTGGAAGACAGGATGAAGGAGAGAAAAAGAAGCCCCAGAGACTCATTCCCTCCCGACATTCTGCAGCTTAGCAGAGAACCAGCTCGGCAGGCCTGAGCTCAACAACAGAGCAGGCCTATCTTCGGAGGCTCTTGGAAGCTGCCTCTGTCTCTGTCACATACACAGATGTTCCCTGTCTTCTTTTCCCAAAAATATTTAGAGTAGGCACTGGTTACTATTGGCCTAAGCACAACTCCCTCAGGATAATGAGAGCTTGGGACCCACGGAGTCACATGCTGTGACTTTTCTGCTTGCAAATTTCCCCCATCACCCTACTCTGTACTCACACCATGCGGCCTTAGTTGGGGGTGGGGGTGTGTGCCTGTGCCCTCTTTGCACAACGATGATAGGCAATTATTAACAGGAATGGAAGACCCTAAAGGTCAAGTTATACAGCTATCAAAGAAAAAAGACAACACATGTGGACCTAACTACTCTTAAAGATGGAATCAGAAAGCCACGTCTTGTTGGCCGGGTGCGGTAGCTCACACCTGTAATCCCAGCATTTTGGGAGGCCAAGGCAGACAGATCGCTTGAGGTTAGGAATTCCAGACCAGCCTGGCCAACACGGCAAAACCTGTGCTAAAAATACAAAACAATTAGCTAGGCATGGTGGCGCATGCCTGTAATCCCAGCTACACAGGAGGCTGAGGCATGAGAATGGCGTGAACCCAGGAGGCAGAGGTTGCAGTGAGCTGAGATCACACCACTGCACTCCAGCCTGGGGGACAGAGCGAGACTCCGTCTCAAAACAAACAAACAAACAAAAAAACTAAACCAGAGCTGCAGTGTGTGATTGTGTGGTGCGGAAGAGAGAGAGAGAGCGGGAGAGAGAAAGAATTCAAATTCATGGAGATGGCCTAAAAACCAGCAAAGCCCCCAGAGAACTATTCACAGCTACCTGAGTCAAAGGACATGTTTATAAAAATGAAGGTAGAAAACAAGGTGGGCCTGGAGTACTTGGGAAATAAGCGTAACCAATTCTCTGGGCAGGGGCAAGTGTACCCTCATGCTATGAAGGCAGAAATGGACATGTGCCCTCACCAGTCCTAGGTATGAGAAATAGGACATCTCATGGAGACAAGCCGCCAGCACCGCAGAGCCTCCCTTCACCTCTCCGGGTGGCATGTAGGCACCGAAATTCATTCAAAGAATAAGCCAATCTTCACAATGATTATAGTCAATCGTCAGTTCTACCCAGTTTTCTCTATCTCAGAGAGTCCCTCCAAGAAAGCATCTTCACCACCTTTACCCAATCTGTCACGGTGGCATAGTCACTTTTCTCTTTCCATTCCCACTCCCCGCCCTTGCCATCCCTCAGCCCACAAACCACATACAATGTCCTCAGTTGCTCCACATGTTCTCTCAGGGCTCAGAGGAAACACTCAAATTCCTCAGTCCTTATGACCTGCCCCCTCCACCCAACACACACAACTGCTCTCGTCATTCCCCCTGTTCCTCCGTGAACATCTGGACTCCAGCCAAGACTGCTCCTTCACCAGCCCCAAGAAGTCATGCTCCTCTGCCTCTGGAGGACTTTTTAAATGACCCAGACCCTCTCTGGGGCTGATATTTCTTCCCTAATCTCTCAACATACTTGGATTTGCCCACTGCGCTGTCTCCCAGGCAGATGATCTTCACGTTGTCATCAGCATCATACTTCCCATGGTCCAGCTCAGTGGGTTTGGTTCTGTCTTCTGCCATTGGCTCCTAGCTGTAGAGAGGGGTCGAGCTCAGGGGAGGGGAGGGTCTTGTCACTATCTGGGAAGATCAACAAGAGGATGTTGTCAGAGATAAGTCCCCTCAACCAAATTTATTTCCTCCTCTTCCTGGACAGGAGAGACAATGAGCCAACGAGAGAGGGGCCCAAGAATACGCTCACACCCTTCTCCATTCATCACCAACTTGCCTGCCACATGCTGAGCCTTGGGGTTGCAACCTTGTACCCACAAGATTCTCTTAGGGTGGTTTTCCCTATGATATATTCCTATTGCAGGTATGCTTAAGGTCACACCTCCCATGACCACCTGGAGAGACAGTATTCTGTATTTACAAGTTCTTTTTTTTTTTTTTTTTGGGATGGAGTCTTGCTCTATCACGCAGGCTGGAGTGCAGTGGCGCGATCTTGGCTCACTGCAAACTCCACCTACTAGGTTTGAGTGATTATCCTGCCTCAGCCTCCCCAGTAGCTGGGATTACAGGCACCTCCCATCACGCCCAACTAATTTTTGTATTTTTAGTAGAGACAGGGTTTTACTATGTTGGCCAGGCTGGTCTCGAACTCCTGACCTCAAGTGATCCGCCCATTTCGTCCTCCCAGAGTGCTGGGATTACAGGCATGAGCCACCGTGCCCGGCCTGTATTTACAAGTTCAACATACAAAAGTTTCCTTACTTGTAAAACAGGGACAAAAAAAAAACAAAAAACAAAAAACACACACAAAAAAACAGTGCCCAGTCACATGGTTGACATGAGACACTGTCTGCCAGAAAGCCTGAGCTCTCACCACTGAATGACACTGACACACAGTCAAATATGCCTGACCCACACTTGTGATCCTTTGCCTTCTTCATGCCTTTTACCTCTCCTTCATTTTCCATCCTACTGTAATCTGTACCTGCCTCTCCGTCTCTCAACACGTGCAATTCCCCTAACCCCCTTCTCCAGTGGTGTTTCAACCTTTATTAGTTTCAAGTATCTCCTAAATGCTGATTATACCCCGCTGTACCTCCATCTAGACTGCTTCCCTCAGTGCTGGACTCAGATATGGTATGCAATTGACTACTAGACTTGGAGTAGCAGAGTATGACACACAGGCATCAATAACATGTTATATACAAATACTTTAAGTCCTGTGCATCCCAAATGCTGCTCCTCACATTACCCATTTGCGCAAGACATTCACCAGGCATCCAGTGCCAAAGGCTGTGTACAACATAATCTCTAGCTCTGTTTTACTCTCCTCACACCTAAATATGCCTTTGCAAACATTCCTGAGAATGTAATCACAGTCCAGACTCTTAGCTAGGTGGGCACATAGAAATGATATGATGACGAGATAGCAGCAATAGGTGAACCTTACTGAGCATTCACCATGAGCAGACGTTGCACAGGGTTCAGGGGATGTAAGACACAATGATAGCAGAGTCTACTGTGGTAAGAGCAACGACAGAAGTATGCACACGGGTCAGGGGTAGAAAATACCAACAGGGCCCCCAAGTTTTCCTGACTGTGCCACCACACAGCTACTGCTTCTGCACAGCCAGGGACTTTGCCTTGTTTATCCAGGGACACAATTCCTGGGAAGCGGCAGATGCTTGGAAAGCATGGTGAGGGGTCTGCCCCCTTTCACCTGTACCCTGTAGAGAGAGCGACAGAAAGCCAAATCCAGCTGCACGGCTCCATGCTTGAAGAGGTTCTTTCTTTTGTTTAGAGACAGGGTCTCACTCTGTCGCCCAGGCTGGAGTGCAGTGGCGCGATCACGGCTCACTGCAGCCCTCAACTCCTGGACTCAAACGATCCTCCCTCCTCGGCATCCCTGGGACTACAGTCGTGAGCCACCGCTTACGGGCGAGGACTTGGTTGTCGCTGTCCTTGCGATCTAAGTGGGCAAGCTATCTTTCGATAAATGTTTTTGGGCACCAACCATGTCCAGGCATCGCCAGGCTGCCTGTCCCGCCCCCCACAACAGCCTCGCGAAGCCACCTTTCCGTCCTTCCCCCGACCGGGACGCCCTCCCGCCCAGACCTCTAGGGCAGCCTCTGAGGGGCTGATCCCGCGTGCTAAGCCAGCCTCACGTGCGGTCCTGAGTGAGGGCTGGAGAGACCAGGGACGCTGCAGGTCGCCTGCCCGCGGCCAGCGGCCCCTCTGGCCCTGCCGCCCGCCTGGACTTTGCGCGGTCTCAAACCACGCCCGCCGGCCCAGCTCGCGCTGCAGCGCACTCTGCTTCCGGCTCGGCCAGCGTCCTCGCAGCTGCTACGCAACCGCGCAAGGACCCCGAGGGAGGCTGCCCGGCAGAAGGCCTGAAGGACCCCGCTGGGGCGCGGGCTGCCCAGCGCGGCGCCTGGCGGGAGGGCCGCAGAGAGTGCGCATGCGGCCAAGTGCGGTACTGGGTGTCCTGGCTGTGGGTGTGGTTGGTACTGAGGGTTCAGTGGGTTCCGCCCGCCTAGGGGTGAGCACGTCAGCGGTGGGGGGCGCAGGTCCAGCTTTCTCCATTTTTTATTTATTTGATGGGGTAAATTTGAGCAAATTTCTCGAGTTGTCACATTTGTTATTAACTGAGCGGGAATTAGGAGAGGAACCTGGTCCTCTCGACACAGCCCAGCAGGTACGCCGCCTATGTGCCTGTGGAGAACAGCGGTTCCTGTAGGGCCGACAGGTGTGGACCAAGTAGCTGTGAAATTTCTTCTGAAGACAACGCACGAGGAGGACGCAAGTGAGCTCAGTGGAGGAGGGGCGCTACCCCAGGGGACGTCCCCATGCATGGGCTTGTGAACCCCGAATATCTGAGACGGTCTCAGTCAATTTAGAAAGTTTATTTTGCCGAGGTTGAGGACGCACGCCCGTAACACAGCCTCACGAGGTCTTGACGACATGTGTCCAAGGTGGTCAGGACACAGCTTGGTTTTATACATTTAAGGGAGACAGGAGACATCAATATATGTAAGATGAACGTTGGTTCCGTCGGGAGAGGCGGGACAACTTGAAGCAGGGAGGGGGCTTCCAGGTCACAGGTAGGTGAGAGACAAACTGTTGTATTCTTTTGGGTTTCTGAATAGCCTCCCCAAAGGAGGCCATCAGATATGCACTTATCTCAGTGAGCAGAGGGGTGACTTTGAATAGAAGGGGAGGGGCGGCAGGTTTGCCCTAAGCAGTTCCCAGCTTTTTCCCCTTTAGATTAGTGATTTTTGGGCCCTCAGATTCATTTTCCTTTCACAGGCTAAACAGCTTTAGGAACTGAAAAGTTCATGAGGCTGTAAGGAAGAGTTGAGTTGCTCCAGGTGAGCCTCGGCCACAATAGCATGCAGGACCTGGGCGCCCACGTAGGGCTCCTGGGAGGTTCGGGAAAGGGAGCTGTGAACCCTGAGTATCTGAGATGGTTTCAGGTGATTTAGAAAGTTCATTTTTCCGAGGTTGAGGACGTGCACCCGTGACAGCCTCAGGAGATCCTGACGACAAGTGCCCAAGGTGGTCAGGGCACAGCTTGGTTTTAGGGAGACCTGAGACGTCAGTCAATACATGTCAGAAGTACCTTGCTTCCATCCAGAAAGGTGGGGACAACTGGAAGCAGGGAGGGGGCTTCCAAGGTCACAGGTAGGTGACAGACAAATGTTGCGTTGTTTTGAGTTTCTGGTTAGCCTCTCCAAAGGAGGCGATTGGATGTGCACCTATCTTAGTGTGGAGATAGGTGATTTGGAATAGAATGAGAGGCAGGTTTGCCCTGAGCAGTTCCCAGCCTGACTTTTCCCTTTAGCTTAGTAATTTTAGGGCCCCAAGATTTTCTTTTCACAGAGCCTATGACTGGATTTGCATTTTTAGATCCTGCGAGGAGGCTGCTACACACATGCAGAAGTCATGCTGGTGGCCTGGACTCCGAAGGGAGAGAAGTGGATTTGAGAGACATTTAGGAGGTAGGATTGCCAGGGCCTTGGTGATAGCTTGGATGTGGAGGGTGGAGGAGGAGGGGTGTCAAGCAGATATTGCTCTTAGATTACCACCTGGGATATTAGGGAGAGTGAGTGGGCTGTTTTTTCTTCGTTAGGCAGAACTTGGTTTTGTGGTGCAGTAGGGTGCCTCAAACCAAAAGCCTGACTTCCTCGTACAGGCCAGACCCCACATGGCCGTTCCTGTGACTGCCAGGCCACTTTGAGGCTGAGAGAGATGGTTTTGTCTGGCCTCTGCCCTGCACGTGTTTGCGAATGACTTCTCTGTGTTGGCAGATTTGGGGGTCCACCAGATAGGATCCTGTGAAGAGACCCCAAAGGTCTTTAGTTCAATTTATAAAACATCTTTTTGTTCATATCATTTCCACAATCAAAGATGAATAAAATATACAGAGGTTTATGTAGTGAATAAGGTTGATGGTGCACCTGTGCTAGGCAGTGTTTTAGTTCGTTGAGACACCAAGGAGTTGAGACAATCCTTTACCTTGGAGTTTTGTGTCTGTAAGTCCTGCTGTTGAGAGCTGTGTGTGTTAACATGTCTGATTTGGGCAGGTGAGATCTGGGCCGTCTGTAAGGTTAGGTGAGAGGAGGTTGGTGTCCAGCAAGTATCCAGTGCCCCATCAACATCCCAGTTCTTGTCCACCAGTCTTCCAGGTTTTGGACTGATGCGGAGGCCCTCAGAGCGACTTCAGAGGAGAAGTAGTGTGCTCTGTGGCTGTCTGTTTTGGAATGTAAATTGTAAATCCTCTGCAAACAAGAAGTTGGAAACAAGTAGCGTTTCAGCTTGAGTTTCTTGTAAATGGCTTGCAGTTGTATGAACCAGAGCATGTATACCACAGGGCGACATGAGGGTCCCTCTATCACCATTTCTCCCAGTGGCCTAGGTGGGGATTTAAACAGAATAATGTGTGCAGCCTCATTGTGTGAAAGTCCAGTACTTTGTGCTTGGAGTGTCATCAGGGAAGGGCCCCTGACTTTGAAGCCTTCTGCGTCTCGCTCTGTGATAGGAGGCACAATATGGCCTTGGTCTTACGAAGACCTTGGGTGCCACAGCTCACTTCAGCCCTGATCAGCCTGATGCAGGCGCTGGGCCCTGGTTCTGGAGGTGAGAATACACCCTGGGCTTCCACTGCATGGCTGCACTGTGAGCATTCAGGTGCTTATTTGGGGACTGATACGGAGTCCTGTGCCAGATGCAGTGGTGCACACCTGGGAACCAAGGGTCCCTGCTTCTACTGGAGAATCTGGACAGATGTAAAAGGTAAGAAAGGCTGGGGGTAGGGGTTAGGGTTAAGGTTAGGCTTGGGGCTGGGGTTGGGGTTGTGGTTAGGGTTAGGGTTGGGGTTGTGGTTAGGGTTATGATTAGGGTTTAGTGTTGGGGGTTAGGGTTTTAGCGTTAGCGTTTTAGGGTTAGGGTTAGGGGTTAGGGTTGGGGTTATGGTAAGGTGTTAAAGGTTAGGGCTAAGGTTTAGGGTTAGGGTTGGGGTTAAGGGTAAGGGTTACAGTTTTTAGGGTTAGTGTCCTTGGCAAAATGGGTCCACCCTCTCCCGGGTAACCCTGGCTCTAGGCCCTCTTTTATGTCCTGGCCTGCCCCACCCGTCTTCTGGAGCCCTCTGCTGACCTAAACTGCACGCTGTATGTTCTTTCTTATAAGTGGGACATAAGCT